>NC_052048.2:68298430-68631485 GCF_903992535.2 Arvicola amphibius | reverse complement strand
TAGTATCAAGACTGGAGGAGTTCATAACCAAACTGAAACTTCATCATATCATGAGTTTAACTCCCAGCCTCAAAGGATGCCATCAGTAAAATTAAAGGCACTGATCAGAAGAGTGGCACCCAATGGTTTTACATGGAGAAGTGAGGAAAGATCTGGATGAGGCTCAAAGTTTTCACCATTTTGGTTTTGTTGGCCTTATTGTTTCCTCTGGAAATAGCCACCCCCAGCACAGAAATTTTAGTATTATCTCCAGATAAAACAAGTTACAGAACCATGTCTGAGGCTATCTTAAATCTCAGTTGTTCATTCCAGTTATGAGATGTCTAAGCCAAGTTGTCAGTTATGAGTTGTCCCAGCCAAGACATGACCATGTTGGGAAATTTAGTTATGTCCCCTAGTAAAAGACTACTATAGATAGGGTTTATCCTCTCAAAAAGGGGCAAACAAAGTCAAGAGATTCTTACCTGAGTACCTACATGTTCCCTACTACCTGGTGTATGTAACTATGCTTTTACTGAAAGTGGCCTCTATAAGATCTAGAATATATACTAGGGAATTAGGGAAGGAAGTTCAACATGCAGTGATAAGGGGGAAGGAAGTTCTTATCCCTTCTCAGGTGTGGACTTTGGGAAAGGATTACTTATACCCTTGTCAGTCATTCATCAACTACAAACTATAAGGAAGCCTGATAAACTCATTGGGTCTCCAGACTGAATTTGGGAAGAATTATACTTTGGATTATCAGTTTATCATCAGTACTTTAGGAGAAGGTTTAGATGCTGCTTTATGACTTCCACTGGATATAAATTTTAGCAATAATACCATGCTCACAGCATTCAATTTGTAATTAGATTACAGAAATGTGGATTTAAAAATACTCACCTTAAAGAATAATTCAAAGTAAGGGCAGAATTTTCAGCTAATTGTGAAGAGTCCTTTAAACATTGCAAACACTCAAATTAAAATGTCAGTTTAATCAACTGGTAGATTCTCTTGGGGTAATTCCTTGGCAGAAGAGCTTCATTGACCAGATGTTGGATTCTTTTTCAGTCTTGACACAAGCTGACTTCTTATTTAAGTGCCTAGAATGAAGGAGTCAGAGTATGAAACCTCCATATGGAATCAGATATTTTAGAAATCTTCAAGCCAAAGAAATCTTCTCATTGTAATCAGATTTTTGCATTGACATCACAAGTAGAAAATGTAATATAAGTTAAAAATAGATAAAATGAAAATAATTATGGACATAAAATAGAAGATATGCAAGTGTGACTGTCTGAGTGTATGTAGATATGTATGTAGATATGTGTGTGAAGGTGCATGTGCACACATAAGCATGGACCATAGCATGCATATGAATGTCAGAGTACTATTTGTAGGAGTTGGTTCTCTACCTCCACCTTGTGGGTCCTTGGGATCAAGCAGAAATCATCAGGCTTGAGAGGAAGCACCTTTTCCAGCCCCTAAAGCTAAGGGATCTTTACATCACCAAATAAAATGTCATATTTCTGTGGAGAAGACCAGCCAATTGCTAAAACATGAATATTAAAGAAGAAATCAAAAATGAGATGTGATTTCTCAAAAATCAATAATTGCAGAGAATATTTTTAGAAAAAATGCAAAATGTCTAAGATAAAATACAGACAATAAAATGTAATCCTTAAAGTTATATGTCTTAGTAGTAAGATTTTTAGAATAATAAAACTTTATAAATATATAAATATAAAACTATATAAATACACCAAGGAGTTTAGAAAAACTCACAGTCCAAAAAAATATACTATATTCTTGTAAGGATACAGTATGAAAGCAGCAAAGTGAACTAAGTGGAATGGACACTGAGAATTTCAAAGATAAAAAAATGAAAATGAAAGGCGAAAGAATAAAATGGAATAAAAAGCAACTAGAAAGCTTTGAAAGAAATGCATTAGGCAAGAGCCTTATGTCTGACTAAGTCAGTGTCTGGGTTATAGGACAATGGAAATGTATTTTTAGATATAGGAAAGCATTGTATCCATGCACACTTACTAAAATACAGTAATTCAACTAAAAGTAGCAATAAATTCAAGTTCAAAAAATTAATAAAAACAGAAATTATAAAAGAGATACCTGAAATTGATGCATAAAGATATTGTCATTTTTGTCATTTGTTTATATTTATATTAGAAAGTAGTTTTAATAGTATAACAGAAAAAACTAAAGTACAGAAAAAACCTTATAAGAAGGAAGGAATATGTTTTTAACAGAAAGTTAAATATTGACTGGAATAAACAAAACATACAAGTGTATCTCATTTAAGAAAAGAAAGGTATAAAACATGACCTGTAAACCACAGCCCAGCACACAGATGAGAACAAATGTGAAATCTTGGTAAAATGCTTTCCTCCTCTGTTGCTGTAGAGAGATACCATGACCAAAGCAACTCTTATAAAATAAAATATTTAATTGGGACTGGCTTACAGATTTAAAGGGTTGGTACATGATCATCAAAGTGAGAGACAGACAGATTTGGTGCTGGAGCAGTAAGTGATAATTCTGCCTCTTGATCCATAGGCATGATTCAGGGAGACAGACAGACAATCACACACACACAGACACAGACACAGAGAGGGGGAGGGAGGGAAGGAGAGGGGGGCAGAATGCAAGACACATGGTTTTTTATAACTTTGGAGGAAGATTCCACAACACTTTCCTGTATTCCACATGACTCTAAATTCAAAGCCACATAGCTGAAGTTGCACAGTTCTGTTGCTTGTTGGGACTGGCAAGCTGGTCTCCTTGAATTATATATGCATAAGCTTTCTCTTGTGGATGACTTCCTTTGTAGCTTATGCTTCTTCTTAATTCCTATTCACCTATTGAAATTTTAGCCTTAAGGGTATCATTCTCTTATTTCATTTGAATCAGGCATTTCTTCAAACTTTTATATTCTGAGCATAAGAATTGTCTGCTTATATTTCCTGGTGCTCCTTTTCTCCTCAAACAACATTTTGAGTTTCTCTCTGTCCTGCTTGCTTCTCCTCATTGTAGATCTGCATAAAGGTATTCACTAATAACTACCTAACACAACCTGTTTTGAAATCTCTGCCAATAACATTACTGCAAACACCTTACACCTTAAACTTATCCTCAGGAACATTTTTAGGACAAGGACAAAAATCAACCCCATTCTTTGCCAAAATGTCACAAGAATGACTTCTCAGTTAGTCAATTAGATTATATTCTTCTCTTCTAAAACACTAAGCTGAGACCTCACAGTCCTCTTCGCCCTCCAAATCATTCTCCTTCATGTTCCTATTAGGACAGCCAATTAAGTGCCACTTGAAGTGATCAATTCCTTTTCAAGTCTACCTTTATAAATCTTCTGTTTATGTGAAGAGACACCATGACCAAGACATCTTTAAAAAAGGAAAGAATTTAATTTTTGACTTGAATACAGTTTTAGAGGCTTAGTCCATTATCATAATGGCATGAAGCAGACAGGCAAGTCACTAAAAGAACAGCTAAGAGCTTTACATATTGGTATACACGCAGCAAGCAGAGAGAGCAAGAGAGAGACTGGCCTGGCTTGGGCTATTGAAAACTCAAAGCCATTTCCCAGTGATATCTCTCCTTCTATAAGGCCATATCTCCTAATCCTTCTCAATACTACATAAGCTGGTAACAAAGCATCCAAATATATGAGCCCATGGCAGGGAATTCCAATTGAAAGCACTACATCCAAACAACAGCATGGTTAGTCAACAGCACTATCCCAGTCCTTGGTACCAACTTTTGGCTTTATTACTGTTCTATTGTTGTGAACAGATAGAAGAGCAAGGAAATTCTTAAAGAAGAATCTATTTAGTGGGGCTTGCTTACAGTTTTAGTCCACCATCACTGTGGCAGAAAGGCATGGATCTGGAGCATAGCTGAGAGTTTTGTATGGTAATAAACCATCAACAAACAGACAGACAAAAGGAAAAAATAAATAGATAGACAGACAACAGACAGATAAATACTGACACTGACTTTTGAAACCTCAAAACCTCAAACACTTCAACTAACTGGTGTCTAAGCATTCAAATATGAGAGTGGGGGTCCTTATTCAAATAACAAAAGCAATTTATTCTCAGAAGATTCTACTTTTTTTAAAGAATTTTTTCTTTTAATTTTTGTTTATATGTTTTCCTGAATGTTTCTTTGTGGGTTTGTACATATGAATATTGGTTTCAATAGGAGTCAGAAAAGGGCATTAGATCATATGAAGTTAGAGTAAATTCAGATTCTTTATCAGAAAGCCATGTTCTCTTACAGTTAAGCTATGTTTGCAGCTCCATAAGCTTTGTTTTTTGTGTAAACCCTTCCTGATACTAATGTCAGAGATTTTATAAACTATTCAATTTTTGCTGTTAATTTAGAGATAATGGAATACATCCTTATGAAGGCATGTTACTCTCAATGACTTCCTTTATCTTGCTATCAGATTATAGGGAGCAGAAGTTTCTTTTCTTCCCAGGTAGTTATGTTATTGAATAAAAATTGTACTGTCTCACATCTAGCCTTTTACTAGTTGCCAAACAATCTGTCTTACCTATAAGTAGTTAAAGAGTATTTGAGAAAATTTAGATCCCATTCTTGAAGACACTATATTGACATGAAGGAGGATATGAAAGTGAATTAACTGAAAAACAAAATTGTGGTTGTAAAAAAATAATAATAAGTTATTAATATTGCTGTTATTATTCCTTTAGGAGAAGAACATTAAAAGGATATCCAATATGTAAAACAAAGCCATTATGTACAGCATTTAGGGACATTAATTTTAATATTAAAATTTGTTCTGAGGAATGTTTGTATTTAATGACTGCTTCACACAGGAAAGCTAGTTTTATTCAGCAGTATGGCTACGTGTGTTGCCAGTATGTAATGGATGATGACACTGGTCATCAAATAATGTACAGGCAATGCTAACAGGACTCAGTGATTTGTTTAAGAAGTGATGAGGATGATAAGCAAAAAGAGGAGGAGAAAGAGAAGTTCAGAGGCAGAGATGTGAAGTGGTCCAAAGTTGGAGGAGGAGAAGGGTTATAATCAAAATACATAGTATTCATATTTTAATTTATCAAAATTCACATTTCAAATTTAAAAATCTGGCAAAAAGATTTTGATGAAGAATAGTCTTGGCAGTGGTGTGATTTTTAAATTTGCCTCTTTATTTAAAAAATGAGATAAAGTTATTTGATAGGTTTCTTTTCACTCTGAGCATCATCTTTAGCTATGCTCTTCACAGCTCTACCTGCTTTCTCTCACACCTTGGTTAGGAAGGGGATGTTTGGACACTTCAGTTCTCTATTTTTCCTCATCTAAGTGTTAGCATTTTTTTTTGCCTATCCAAGCTGTATCAATGGATACCCAAGCCATTTTGACAGAACTGTTCAGAGGGAAATTACTTCTAAACATAAATAGCTCAAGTCAATCATATTTGCATATTCCCCACTGAAAATACTGATTTTTAATATTCAGGCACTTATAATTTGCAACAATGTATAGGATGCCAGCTACTATCATGAAAGTGAAAAAGTAATTTTCATTAAAATGGCACTCAATGAAACCAAAGTAATTTACAAAATGAACATTAAAATGTTGGCATTTTAAAATAGTTGAAATCTGCAAAAGGTCAAAAATCATCAAAATATATCAATGACACATGTATTTTATCTGACTGTTACTGTGTAATTATATATACATAATCATCTGTCAGTTAAAACACCAAAAATAGTCAAAAAGTTCATGAGATTTGATTGGTTAGAATGGTCACTGGGTAAAAGTGCTTGTTTGAGGACACTTGTTTACATGTGTGAAGCTGTGTCTGTTTGACCTCACCTGCCTATGGCATTTGATAGATTTAATAAAGAGCTAAAGGGTCAAAACCTAGGCAGGAGAGGATAAGCAAGACTTCTGGGCAGAGACAGGAACTCTGGAAACAAGAGAGGCAGAATTAGGCCAAATTTTCATTATTAATAAGAAGACTCTGTCATTATTAGGGGCGTGGCATTCCAAACAAAATCTGACTAGAGTTGCCTACTGTAAACCTGAGCCAACTCTAACAATTGTCCTTTGACTTCCACAGGTACAGCATGACATAAGTACACATACACATACATGTGCACACATTTGTGCACACACATACATACTGCACAACATAAGTGTCAAAGTATCTTTCTAGAGCTATCATATATATATATATATATATATGTCATATATATATATACATAATGAGATCTGTTGAGCTGAAATCATTCATGGAAAAGAAACACACCTCTAAGAAATATTAAGACAACTTAATAGTTCCAATAGAATTTCCAGGAATCAGCATATTTTAACATTGTTTAGAAGATTCTATACAGCATCCAGGTTCAAGGTCAGCCACTAAATCCAGAGATTTCCCACAGGACTGTATTCTTTTATCACTAAACAGTATTTCAAATTCTGCCATATCTCTTATGCCAAGATGGAAATAATTTTTATAAAATCTTTTTTGCAATTGACACAATATTAGGATGTTACATGAAATTAGGACAAAAGAGTCATATAAGTACATGATACATGAAGCAAATAA
Organism: Arvicola amphibius; assembly: GCF_903992535.2. Classification (NCBI taxonomy): domain Eukaryota; kingdom Metazoa; phylum Chordata; class Mammalia; order Rodentia; family Cricetidae; genus Arvicola; species Arvicola amphibius. Next base: position 68,624,884 of record NC_052048.2, on the reverse strand, counting down.
AGAGAAATAAAGTTTCTTTATTTAAGATACTCAATAACTCCTATGAGGACTTACACATTTGAATATGTATCATTTATATCTTTACTACAATATACTGCATTATCTGTGCTGTTAGTTAGAAATATTAGACATTTATGATTCAGCTGGGTTTCATTTATTTCACAAATACTTGGTGGTGCTTTATTCCTGATGCAAGCTCTACTCCAAACTGCAACAAAGACAAAGGAAATACACAGTCACAGTGTTTTATAGAGCAACCAAAGTCATTCAATAATTTGATTGCCTTTTCCTATTATATATTATTTCACACTGCAGAATATATGCATTTTCTACTGCTGGATAACAAACTCTTCTACATTCAGAGCTCCTGCCTACCATGAATTGCTATATTCATAAATCCTTGTTTTCTTTTAACACACGTCTGTGAACTGATTTAGTTGTGTGCAGTAACACATTCAAACACCCTTGTCAGTTCAGATAGCATGTATCATTAACAGGATAATTGAAATAATAAATCCGTAGTTACCCTTAGGATTTCAAAAATATATTTACAGGATATAGAGTCAATCAATGATAGAAGTACTTTTTCTTTGTTGGCCCCACTTAAATTATTGTTTGCAAAAATTAAAATTTTATGTTGATGTTCAAAAGCATTGATGCTCATAAAATGCAAAAGTTCATCATTTGCTATCAACTATTACAATGATATCCATAAATCAATGGATAAATTCCATGTGATATACCAATGTGAATACAGTCAACAACATTAATGCTACTGAGACTTGGGGAGGTATTCACAGAATTCTTTGGCCAAGCACAGCGTTTTCATCTTTTCAGTGAGCAAAGCCTTTAGAAAAAAGATTTTAATTTTTTTCAAAAAACTACTCAGATATGACAAATGTCATGTGTAAGTTAAGATCAATTATGGATTTCTAAAAAGGTTGAAAGAGGTGAACAGATAATTAAGTCATCTTCTATAAATTCCATGCCTTATTTGACAGTTTGAAGCAGTCTTGCTGTGTTTTTAAGTTATGTTTTTCAAGACTAAATTATTGCTTCACTCTCATTAGTGGTGGGTATTAATCCATACATCATCATCACGCAAAGCATCAGAGTGTAGCTTTTTTATGCCATTAGAATATCAAAATATCACCTTAAAATATATCAAGTATCTTTTGAGAATTGAGATACAATCTATTTAGATTTGTTCCAGTTATAATAAGAACTTTAAGATGATTCACCAGGTTCCTTGTTATTAGATATATTGTAGCTACATTTCAAAATTTTATGTTTATTTTTTTTTCATTGTAACTAGATTTTAATATTCAGCCAAGTCTAGCCTTGAACTTGCAGTAATACTCCTGCCATAGCCTTCCAAGTATTAAGATTAAATGCATATCCCCACATACCCAGTTTAACCATTTAATTCTTGGTTCTCAGAGTATCTCACATTTGAACATGTCTTATAAAAAAGGGTTCTGATAGCCTTTAGTTTTATGTGATCCTTTAAAATTGTTTCTACATAAAGAGCTGATGAAAAGAGGGATAACATCTGTCCTGGAATAGAGTAAGGAATGTTGGTCAATTATTTTCCATCATAATAATTAAAATCATATATTTGTTTAGAACATCCTAAAAAAGAGTTTTGTTGTTACTGTTGTTAGTTAGATCACAGTACCTGGAATAGGACAGAGCCTTACTGTGCATGAAAATCCATGAGACACACTTTCTTCTGCTTCTTGGAAAGTCAAACCATTCCCAGAAACACTTTAATGGACACATTAAGCCAAGCAAAGAGGTTTGCTGTTATTTGCTATACTAATATTTACTTAGAATAAGTGGAAGGTGTCTATATAAATAAGTAAATCTTGCAACCTTAGTAAGTCCTGGTCCCACTGCCAGCCCCACTCCTCCCAACTGATCAAGCCACATAACTGTTACCCACATTCAGAGGAACTAGTTTGGGTCCATGCAGGTTCCCCAGCTTTCAGTCCAGAGTCCATGAGCTACTACTAGCTTTGTCAGCTGTCTCTGTGTTGTTTACTATCATGATCTTGATTTTTCTTGCTCAAATGATCCTTCCTCACTCTCTTCTACTAAACTCCAGGTGCTATCCCAGGTGTTTATCTATGGATCACTGATTATTCTTCCTTTGATGGCTCCTCAAAGGAGAGACCTTACTTCCTCTGAGGAGTAGATAGGGATTTGGAATGGGGAAGGTGAGGGGCCTAAGAGAAAGGGAGGGAGGGGGGAGCTGGGATTGGTATGTAAAAAGAAAGTGTTAAATAAAAAAAAAGAAGGAAATCTTGTTATAGTAAGACTAAAAAGGAGGAATGGACTTTGTATAAAAAATAAATTGATTACTTATTACTTGTAAAAAAAAAGTATTTATTATCTTGTCCTAGAACTAGCTCTTGTAGATCAGACTGGCCTCAAACTCATAGAGATCTACCTGCCTCTGCCTGTCGAGTGCTGGGATTTAAGGTGTATGCCACTACTGCCTGGCTATTTATTAGTATTTTAACAATATAGTTTGCATTGTGGTATGGTCTTAGTGTCATGGATATCTGTTTTGTGCTAGCTTACTCCTTAAAATAGACTAGTGCTGAAATTACCTTGGTTTGGACTTAGGTTATTTTTATAAAGTGCTAATATTTGCAAAGAAAATGAAATGAAAAGTTATTTGTCTTTTTACACTAGTCCTAGACAATACTAATCATAATAACCATTTTGACCAATTATTTGAAGGTCCTATTGTTTCTTAAACAAGCCAGTTAAGAGTGATTTTTAAATAAAGATTCAAGGGGAGATGTGAATGTTGTGATTGAAAATATGTAAAGAATTAAACAGAAAAAAGAGCTCTCTTCATCATCATATCCTAGCCCACACCTATGGAAAAAGCTTCCTAACCCATAGAGACTAGGACAGCTCCCTGTACCACAGATAACATTATACCCAACTCTGCACATTCTTGACCAGCATAACTGGAACTGCCCATCCTCTCCTCAACACCATATCCCTACCCACATCTCCAGTGGAAGCCTCCTATGCCACCAAGGCAAAACCAGCTTACTGAAAACCAGGAAAAGCCTCCTATCCAAGCATAGGGCTGGCCAGCTCCCTGAAAACTTGTTAAGCCAACTCTCTTCCTCTATACCTGCCTAGCACTCACCCAGCATAAACCCACACCCCCATCACCATATCCCTTTCCACACCTCTGGTAGAAGCCTACTGCCCCATTAGAGGCCAGGCCATCTCCCCAACCCCTGCAATGCCTGTGCCCATTCAGCATAACCCCAAACACTCTACCTCTCCTCATTACAATATCCTGACCTACACCTGTGGCAGAAGTCTCCTAACCCATCAGAGACCATTTCACCATCTTGAATCCCAGGTAAAACTAGCCCTCAATCATAACCCCAGATACAACTCCTCTCCTTATCACAAAAGCTCAGCCCACATCTGTGGAGGAAGGCCTTTTTCCCACCAGAGTCCAGACATGCATAGTGAAACTCAGATACCAAGTCAACTCCCTGAAAAACAGGCAGAAGACTCATGTTCCACCAGAAGCCAAGACAGATCAAAGGTCATACACATACTCAGAACTCTAGCCTTCAACTTGGGTGACAACTTGCTGCTAAAATAGAAGCCATCCAGATAACCAGAAGTGCCATCCCAATCTCAGTTGAAAATCCTCTAGTCAATTAAATGCAACTGTATCCAGAAGAACAAAGAGGAAACAGAAACCAAGAAAGAAAACATCCATCCAGCAAAGACAAACTCATAAATTGTCACCTTTAAGAGATGAATACATCTCTAAAAGAAATTGAGAAAAAAGACATTCAAAAATTGGAGGAAATCAATAAATGCCTTATAGAATGTCAAGAAAGCCAAGAAAAAATATGAAGGAAATAAACAAAGCTGTGGAAGACCTAGAATGGAATTAGAAGTGATAACAAAAACATAAACAGGAATTTTTGAAAATCAAAAATGCATACAAGCAAACAAGAAGTACAAATTCAAGCATTATCAACCCACTACAAGAAAGAGATGAGAGAATTTCAGGTGTCGAAGACATGATAGAAGGGATAGAACATCAGTCAAACAAACTGTTAAATATAAAAACATTCTGAAATAAAAGATTCAGAAAATCTGGGAGATTATGAAAATACCAAGCCTAAGATGAATATAAATAGAAGAAGAATATTCCTGCTCAAAGATCTAGAAATATTTTTAAGAAAACAGAAGACAATTTTCTTACCTAAAACGATGTACCTATAATAATACAAGATGTTTACAGAAAACAAAATAGATTGGACCAAAGAGAAAGTTCCCTCATCAGATAGTAATCAAAACATTAAACACATAGAAGAAAGAAATGTTTAAAACTACAAAAGTAAAAGGACAAGTTACATATAAAGGTATACCTATTAGAATTACGCCAGATTTCATGATGAAGAATCAAAAGGACAGATGTACCACAGGTAAGAAACCACAGATTCCAAGTCAGACTACTATACCCGCAAAACTTTCAATCAATGTAGGTGGACAAAACAAGATACTTCATGATTAGGTAAAATTTAAAAAGTATATATTGCTGGGCAATGTTGGTGCATGCCTTTAATCCAAGCACTCAGGGAGACCGAGACAGCTGGATCTCTGTGACTTTGAGGCCAGTCTGGTCTACAGAGTGAGTTCCAGAACATCCAGAAATACACAGAAAAACACTATCTTGAAAAAACAAATAAACCAAAACAAAATAAAAAAATATTTATCAACAAATCCAGCATTACAGAAGGTACTAGAAAAACGATTCAACCCAAGGGGATTAACTACACCTACAGAAATACAGGCAATAAACTTACACTAGCATAGCCCAAAGAAGGAAAACACACACACACACACACACTACAATACCACTAACTACAACAAAATAACAGTAATTAACAACCATTGGTCTTTCATATAACTCAATATCAAAGGACTCAATTCCCTAAAAAAAAGACACAGACTTACACAATGAATAAACAGGATCTATCCTTCTGCTTCATAGAAGAAACATATGTCAGTATCAAAGACAGACATTATCAAAGTGTAAAAAGTTGTAAAAAGATTTTTCAAGCAAATGGCCCAAAGGAGCAAGCTGATGTAGCTATTTTAATATCTAACAAAATAGATTCAAAGCAAAATTTAATCAAAAGTTATGGGAAAGGATGTTTCATACTCATCAAAGGAAAAATTCACCTAGATAATATCTTAGTTCTCACTATCTACACTCCAAATACAAGGGCATCCACATTTGTAAAAAAGTATTATCAAAACTTAAATCACACATTGAACCTCACAAATTGGTATCATACTCTCTCACAGGTAAACTGGTCACCAAGACACAGACTATAGAGAAATATTGGAACTAACAGATATTCTAAACCAAAGGAACCTAAATGATATTTATAGAAAATTTCACCCCAAATCAAAAGAATATACCATCTTCTCAGCAACTTCTGGAAAATTGTCCAAAATTGACTACATACTTGGTCTCAAAATAAGTTTGAACTGATACAAGAAAATTGCAAAGCACTTTTAAGATGAAAGTCCTTTGCAATAAGTACCCTCATACAGAATTTGAAAAAAAAAATTATACTAGCAACTCAGCAGTATACCTTAAACTCTAAAACCAAAATAATGATATGCACACAAGAGAAATAGGTGGTAGGAAATAATCAACCTGAGGGCTGAAATTATTAAACCAAAAACAAATGCAATAGTACAAAGAATCAACGAAATAAAAAATTGGTCTGTGAGAAAAATCAACAAGATATCTTAAAAGCAGGAAAAAATATCCAAATTAACGGAATCTGAAAGGAAAATGAGGACATAACAACAGACACAAAGGAAATCCAAGTAATCATAAATTCATACTTAAAAAATCTATACTTCAAAAATTGAAAAATCAAAAAGAAATTAACAAATTTCTAGATTGATAACACCCAGGTTAAATCAAGGTCAGATAAACAATTTAAATGATCTATAACCCCTAAGGAAATAGAAGCAGTCATTAAGTCTTCCAACTATAAAAAAACTCAGACCAAAGATGTTGAACATTTCCTTAAGTGTCTTTCAGCCATTTTAAATTCCTTTGTTGAGAGTTCTTTGTTTAGCTCTGTACTCCATTTTTTAATGGATTATTTGTTCTTTTGAACCAATTTTCTTGGGTTCTTTGTATATTTTAGAGATCCGACCTCTGTCTGATGTGGGGATAGTGAAGATCTTTTCCTATTCTGTAGGCTGTTGTTTTGTTTTGTTGACCATGTCCTTTGCTACAGAAGCTTTTCCGTTTCAGGAGGTCCCATTTATTATTTTTTTCTCTCAGTATCTATGCTTCTGGCATTATATTTAGGAAGTGGTCTCCTGTGTCAATGCATTCAAGTGTACTTCCCACTTTATCTTCTATAAGGTTCAGTGTGGCTGGCTTTATGTTGCCAAGATCAAAAACACTGATGACAACTAATGCTGGAGAGCTTGTCAGGTTAAGGGAACACCTCTGCAATGCTGGTGGGAATGCAAACTGGTAAGCCCCTTTGGATGTCAGTGTGGTGAGTTTTCAGAAAATTAGAAAAAAAAACCTTTCTCAAGACCCAGTAATACAACTTGTGTGTATATATTCAAAGGATGCTCAATCACACCACAAGGACATGTGCTCAACTATGTTCATAGCAGCATTGCTTTTCATAGGCAGAACCTGGAAACAACCTAAATGCCCTTTGATCAAAGAATGGATAAGAAAAATATGGTACATTTACACAATGGAGTACTACACAGCAGAAAGAAATAATGACATCTTGAATTTTTCAGGAAAATGGATGGAACTAGAAAACATCATTTTGAGTGAGGTAACCCAGACTCAGAAAGACAATTATCTAATGTACTTACTCATAAGTGGTTTTTAAACATAAATCAAAGAAAACCAGCCCACAAATCACAATCCCTGAGAACTTAAACAACAATGAAGACATTAAGAGAGACATACATAGATCTAATCTACATGAGAAGTAGAAAAAGACAAGATCTCCAGAGTAAAACTTGATAAATATACCCCTGTCATTCCCACACAGGTATGAAACAAAAAAAAAAATCCAAATCACTTGTATCAATTATTGTTTACTTAAAAAAAACTGAAGCAAAGGAACAGAACTGCATCAATAGAAAGAAATATTTTAATCTGTATGATATATCACTTTAAACAAAATGTCATAAACATTTATCTGAAAGTATGGAAATATTATTAAAATGAAAGGTTTGCCACCTTTATATGTTTCTATAAACATATCCAAAAGCTCCCATTCCAGACCAGTAAGGCATTTGGACCCTGCCCCCACCTCTCCTGGAACTACACCACTCTGCTAAAGTTCCCACCAACCTGAAAGCTGTTGAGATACCCACATCCAGGCTTTTCTCCCAAGTCTGCCACCCACTGGATATTGTTTCATTAAGATCCACTCTGCCACCCAATCTGAAGCATTTAAACATCCTCGCTGTTGCCAGCCCCTGCTCTCTCCAATGCCAGCAGACTACATAGGCACAGGTGCATACCACAACAGCTGAAAGAACAGGCACAGGCACAAACCACACCTGTTAAAGAAAAGATGAGTAAACCTCAGTATAAAAATACATTCAACAACTGAAAGAGCAATATGACACTACCAGAACCCAGTGATCCTACAATGGCAAAATCTGAACTTTCTAATGTATCTGAAACACAAGAAAACAAACATAAAAATTACATTATAAAGATGATAAAGGCTTTTAAGGAGGAAATTTTAAAAGTCCCTTAAAGAAGTAAATAAAAAAGAAAAATAAAAATTGGAGAAATCAGTAACTCTCTTAAAGAAAGCTAAGAAAAAGTAATCAAATAGATGATAAAAATAGTTCAAGACTTGAAAACTGAAATAGAAACAATAAAGAAAACATTTAGGGAATTCTGGAAATTAGATCCAGGGAAGCGAACAGTAACTACAGATGTAAGTAAGCATCACAAACAGAACAGAAGAGATTGAGGAATGAATTTCAGGCATTGAAGATACAAAAGAGGAAATAAATTCATCAGAAAAAGGAAATTTTAAATCTATTAAAAAGCTAATACAAAATATTTAGAAAATCTGGGACAGCATGAAAAGACCAAAACTAAAAAAAAAAAAAAAAGTAGGGATAAAAGTAGGAGAAGAATGCAAGGTCAATGGCACAGAAAATATATTCAACAAAATCATAGAAGAAAAATTTTCCAATCTAAAGAAGGGCTTGCCTATAAAGGTACAAAAAGCTTACAGAACACAAACAGGTTGTACCAAAAAAGTTCCTTTGCCATATAATAATCAAAACACTAAAGTAAGAAAATGAGAAAAGAATTTTAAAAGCTGTGAGGAACAAAGGCCAAGTACTGTTTTCAATGGTGACTCTAAAAGCTAGAAGGTCCTAGAAGATGTTTCTCAAACACATGGATGCCTGCCCAGACTACTATATCCAGCAAAATTTTCAATCAACATGGATGAAGAAAACAAGTTATTTTAAGACAAAACCAGCAAGTTATACCTACCCACAAGTCCAGCCCTACAGAAAATACTAAAAGGAAAGCTCCAGTCCAAGGAATCTAGTTACATCCACAAAACACAAACAATATATAATTTCACAACAACAAAACCCAAAGAAGGGAAACACATGTACTAACATTACCACCACCAAAATCAAAAATAATAGGAATTAACAATTGCTGGTCAATAACAACTCTTATTATCAATGGATTCAATTTGCCAATAAAAAGACACAGGTTAGCAAAATGGATACTAAAATGGGATCCATCTTTCTGCTGCTGCAACAAGAAACAACTCAACTTCAAAGACAGATATTACATCAGAGTAAAGGGTTGGGAAAAGGTTGTTCAATCAAATGGACCTAAAAAGCAAGCCAATTTAGCTATCCTAATATGTAAAAATTAGACTTCAAACTAAAATTAATCAAGAGATTGTTGAGTGAAGTTTACTGTACTGCTCGTTCCCACAGCTCTTCAGTCCCAAAGAAACACAAAGAGGTCTACATTAATTATAAACTGGTTGGTATATTAGCTCAGGCTTCTTATTAACTCTTATAACTTATGTTAGCCCATAATTCTTGTCTTTGTTAGCCACATGACTGGGTACCTTTTTCAGTGGGGCAGTCACAACTTGCTTTTTGTGTGTCTGGCTTCATTTATGTCTGGGTGGCTTGGTACCTTTTTCATATCTTGCTTCCTCTGTGGATGGATGATGACTGCAAACTGAGTTTTTCGTCTTCCCAAAATTTACCTATTCTCATTGCCCCTCTTCTACTTCCTGCCTGGTCACTGGCCAATCAGCATTTTATTAAAATACAATTGACAGAATACAAACCATTGTCCCACAGCAAGAGATGGAGAAAAACATTTCATATTCAACAAAGGAAATTTAAATCAAGATGAAGTCTCAACTCTGAACATCTATGCCCCAAATACAAGGGCAGCAACATTTGTAAAAGAAACATTGCTAAAATTTAAATCCCACATCAAAGCCCACACATTACTAGTGGAAGACATCAATGGCCCACTCTTACCAATGGGCATGTCTGCCAGATAGTAATTTAACAGAGAATCAAGGGAACTAGCAGACATATGATTCAAATGGATTTAATAAACATCTACAGAACATTTTGTCCAAATACAAAAAGAATATTTTTTTCAGCACATAACAAAATCTTCTATAAAGCTGGCCACATATTCAGTCATAAAACAAATCTCAATAGGTACAAAAAATTGGAATAAGCCCTTGTATCTTAGTAGACCACTATAGGCTAAAGTTGGAGTTCAACAATAATACAAACTACAGAAAGCCTACAAAATCGTAAAAAAATGAACAACTCTCAACAGATACACCTCTGGGTAAAGGAAAAAAATCAAGAAAGAAATTAAAGACCTAATAGAATCCAATGAAAATGAATCCACAACATACCCAAACTTATGGGACACAATGAAAGCAATGTTAATAAAGCTCATAGCATTAAATGCCCACATCGAGAATTTGGAGAAATCGCACAAATGTGACTCAGTCACTCACCTGAAAACTCTAGAGCAAAAAGAAGCAAACTCACCCAAGAAGAGCAGATGTCAGGACATAATCAAATTGAGTGCTGAAATAAATGAAATTGAAACAAAAAGAATGATACAATGAATTGATAAAGCAAATAGTTGTTTCTTTGAGAAAATAAAAAAGAAAGACAAATCCTCATCCAAACTAAACAAAAGACAAAGAAAGAATATCCAAATTAATGAAATAAGAAATGAAAAGGTTATCATAAAAACAGACTCCATGGAAATACAGAGAAACATTAGGTTATATTTTGAAAAACCTGTACTCCAGAAAATCTAAAAGAATTTAACAACTTTTTTGTTAAAAACCACATAGTAAGGTTAAATTCAGAGCACATAAACAATTTAAACAGCCTTATAAGCCCTAAGAAAATAGAAATAGTCATTAAAAATCTCCCCACCAATAAAAGCCCAGGGCCAGACGATTTCAGCACAGAATTCTAACATAATTTCAATGAGGAGATAATACCAATACTCTTCAAATTGTTTTATCCAATTGAAATAGAAAAATACTGCCAAATTCTTTTTATGAGACCACAGTAATCCTATTATCCAAGCCAAATAAAGATGCAGCAAAGAAGAGAATTACATGAACATTGATGCAAAAATACTCAACAAAATACTGGCAAGCAAAATCCAAGAATACATTTTAAAAAATTTATCCACCATAACCAAATAGGTTTGTGCTAGAGATGAAGTGATGGTTTAACATATGAAAATCTGCCAATGTAATTCATCATATAAACAGACTGAAAGTAAAAAGGCATATGATCATCTCATTAGACACTGAAATAGCTTTTGACAAACAACATCCCTTCATGATAATCCAACATCCCTTTATGATAAAGGTTGTGGAGAGAACAAGGATACAAAGAGCATACCTAAATATAATAAAGACAATATACAGCTAGTCAACAGTTAACATCAAATTAAGTGGAGAGAAACTCAAAGCGATTCCTCTAAAATCAGGGACAAGACACTATTTTTCATATCTGTTCAATATAGCACCCGAGATTCTAGCTAGAGCAATAAGGTATCACAAGGAGATTCAGTGGGTACAAATTGGAAATGAAAAAGTCAATCTTTCACTATTTTTAGATGAGATGACGGTATGTGTACATGACCTAAAAAATTCTACTAGGGAACTCTTATAGCTGATAAAAACCTTCAATAATATGACTTGATACAAGATTAATTTCAAAAAATTAGTAGCCTTCCTATAAATGAATCATAAATTAACTTAGAATGAAATAAGAGAAACAACAACATTTACAATAGCCACAAATAATATAAAATGTCTTTGGGTAACTCTAGCCAAACAAGTTAAAAATTTTTTTTTTTGGTTTTTCGAGACAGGGTTTCTCTGTAGTTTCTAGAGCCTGTCCTGGATCTAGCTCTTGTAGACCAGGGTGGCCTCGAACTCAGAGATCCGCCTGCCTCTGTCTCCCGAGTGCTGGGATTAAAGGCGTACGCCACCACTGCACGGCTTACAAGTTAAAATTTTATATGATAAAAATTTTATTTCTTTGAAGAAGGAAATTTGGGAACTGATGATAAATATAAAGATCTCCCATTGTCATTGATTGGTAGAATTAGCGTAGTAAAAATGCCAATCATAACAAAAGCAATCTAAAGATTCAATGCAATTCCAAGCACAACTCTTCACAGATTCTGAAAAAAAAGGATACTTGCTCAATAATGTTCATAGCAGCTTTTTTCATAATAACCAGAACCTGGAAACAATCACATCACCATCAACCAAAGAATGGATAAGGAAAATGTGGTATATCGACACAATGGAAAAAAATGACATCATGAAATTTATAGGCAAACAGATGGAACTAGAAATAAAGATAAATCATCCTGAGGGAGGTAACCAGACTCAGAAAGACAAACACGGTATATACTCACTCATAAGTGGATATTAGATGTAAAACACAGAACTACCAGGCCACAATCCTCAGGCCCAGATAAGCTAGGTAACAAAAAGGACCCTAACAGATGGAAATAGATGAGATACCCTGAATAAACTAGCTGTGGGGCCTGGGGAGTTGATTTGAAGTGATGGAGGACGGGGACATGAGGGATCAAGAAGGTTAAGTGTGAAATGAATAGGGAGAGTAATGAAATAGATGCGGGGAGACACAGGGTGCTCTGGAAGGTTTGGAGGGAAATGCAATCTTGTTTCAAATAATCTTTGCAATATTTATTATTTCTTTCTACAAAATAACTATAAGATTATTTGGAAAGATACAGGGGTTAAATGTGGCATGATTTTACTGTGTGTAAAATACCCAGAATAAGTAAGTCTGGTGAGATAGAAAGAAAGCAATAGGTTAGGGGCAGGGAAAGAGAGAACTGGGAAGTAATGGAGTCATTCAGAGATAAGAGGAAGCAGCGATTTCACAACGCTGTGATGGTTCTAGTACCCTCAAATTGACAATTTTAAATGACTATCTTTCTTTTATGTGACTTACAAATTTTATATCAGAAGTTTGGTGGAATTTCCTTATGAACTGGATACTAAATGACTTTGTGGAATTATTAATTTTCTAAAGTGTGGCAATGGTATTACATCAGTAAAAGAATTTTTTTGATGCTGTTAGTTAAATTTTATTTTATTTTTTTCTCATTTTTTTATTAAAAATTTCCATCTCCTCCCCTCCTTCTCCCCCTTCCATCCCCTCCCCTCCACCCATACCACCACTCCCTCCCTCTCCAGGCCAAAGAGCCATCAGGGTTCCCTACTCTATGTTAAGTTCAAGGTCCTCCCAACTCCCCCCAGGTCCAGGAAGGTGAGCAAACAAGCTGACCAGGCCCACACAGAGCCCATCCATGCCATAGAATCCAAGCCCATCGCCATTGTCCTTGGCTTCTCAGTCATCCTCCACCGTCGACCACATTCAGAGAGTCCAGTTTGGTCGCATGTTCCATCAGTCCCAGTCCAACTGGACTTGGTGATCTCCCTTTAGTTCTGTCCCACCATCTCCATGGGTGAACGCACCCCTCACGGTCCTGACTTTCTTTCTCATGTTCTCCCTCCTTCTGTTCCACATCAGGACCTTGGGAGCTCAGTCCAGTGCTCCAATGTGGGGATCTGTCATTTTCTCCATCCATCGCCAGGTGAAGGTTCTATGGTAAATATGCAAGAAATTCATCAGTATGGCTATAGGATCTGGCATTTACCGGCTCCCTCTCCTCAGCTGCCCAAGGAACTAGCTGGGGGGCATCTCCCTGGATACCTGGGCACCCCTCTAGATTCAAGTATCTTGACAACCCTAAGATGGCTCCCTTAATTAAGATATATGCTTCCCTGCTCACATATCTACCCTTCCTATATCCCAAGATCCTATTCCCCCGAGCTCTCCCCATCCTCCCTTCATGCTTTTCTTTCCCCATCTCCCCTTGGCCCCATCCCACCCCACCCCCAAGTTCCCAATTTTTTCCCCGCAATCTTGTCTACTTCCAATATCCAGGAGGATTACTATATGTTTTTCTTTGGGTTTACCTTCTTATTATCTTCTCAAGGATCCCGAATTAAAAGCTCGATGTCCTTTAATTATGGCTAGAAACCGATTATGAGTGAGTACATCCCATGTTCATCTTTTTGGGTCTGGGTTACCTCACTCAGAATAGTGTTTTCTATTTCCATCCATTTGCATGCAAAATTCAAGATGTCATTGTTTTTTATCGCTGAGTAGTATTCTAACATGTATATATTCCAGTTTCTTCATCCATTCTTCCACTGAAGGGCATCTAGGTTGTTTCCAGGTTCTGGCTATTACAAATAATGCTGCTATGAACATAGTTGAGCAGATGCATTAATAGTATGATTGGGCATCTCTTGGGTAAATTCCCAAGAGTGGAATTGCTGGGTCCTGGGGTAGGTTGATCCCGAATTTCCAGAGAAACTACCACACTGCTTTCCAAAGTGGTTGCACAAGTTTGCATTCCTACCAGCAATGGATGAGTGTACCCCTTACTCCACAACCTCTCCAGCAAAGGCAAACAGATGGAACTAGAAATAAAAAAAAATTATCCTGAGGGAGGTAACCAGACTCAGAAAGACAAACATGGTATATACTTACTCATACGTGAATATTAGATGTAAAACACAGAACTACCAGGCCACAATCCTCAGGCCCAGATAAGCTAGGTAACAAAGAGGACCCTAAGAGATGGAAATAGATGAGATATCCTGAATAAACTAGCTGTGGGGCCTTGGGAGTTGAGGTGAAGTGATGGAGGACAGGAACATGAGGGATCAAGAAGGTTAAGTTAAGGGTAAAATGAATAGGGTGAGTAATGAAATAGATATCTTGATAGAGTGAACTATTATAGGATGAAGGAGAAAAAACGGTGCCAGGGAAATTCCCAGGAATTAACAAAATAACCCCAGATAAGACTTCTAGCAGTAGTGGAAGGGTTCCTGAATTAGCCTTCCCCTGCAGTCAGATGGGTGACTACTCTAGTTATCATCATAGAGCACTGGGCAGAGTTTTCAGGGGGCCACCTTAAGAGAGAGAAGTGGTTATATGAGCAAAGGAGGGTGTCAACATCATGACAGAAAATCAGACAGAAAAAGCTGAACTGATGGTGTGGGTACTCACAGACTCTAGAAAAAAGGCCAAGGAGCCCACATGGGACCAACTTAGGCCTTCATGTCTGGTGGTAGTTGTGTAGCTTGATCTTCTGTGGGACCACTAGCAATGGGACCCTGACTGCTCCCTGATACAGGAGATGGTTCTTTGGAACCTATTTTCTAGTGGGGAATGTCTTCTTCATCCATGATGTAGAGAGGAGGAGCTTGGTCCTGCCTCATCTTCATATGCCATGCTCTTTGATTCCCAAGGAAGACCTTACTCCAAGCTTTGCTTATTCTCAAGGAAGATTTTATTCAATCTGAATGGAAACAGAGGAGTGGATAAGAGTGGAATAGAAGGGAGGTAGGGGTAGAGAACAGGAGAAAGGAGGGAGGGAACATTACAATTGGTATGTAGAATAAAATAAAGAAAAAAGTTAATAAAGTGAGTCAACAAAAATTTATAAATTAAAAAATATTCGGAGAGTCAGACATATGTCTATGACATGGAATTACCATGATCTGCTTTGCTGGAGAAGTGGAGTTAAGTTGCATTCCTGGAGTTAAGACATTTTTCTTTGCATGAAGAAATGAATGTGAAGTGAGGGCCATGGTGAAGAAAGATGCTTAAAAGATATCGCACACTAGCTCAGAATGAGAATACTAGAGGGTTATTTACTTAGGGGTAGACTCACAAGTCACAATCCTCTGCTGTTAAGGAGAACAACAACCAAATGCCGCAGCAAGAAAAGAGGCCGGGTGCGCTTTACATATGCATAAATAGTATAAAAGGCCATGCCCAAGTGGGAGGGTAACTTAAAGGCGACTGGCAGCAGGAATTCCTACAGCACCATGGCAATGTGCTCCTGTAAATCCAGCACTATGGAGTCTAAGGCCAGAGGTTTACCATGAGTTTGGGGCAATGTGGGCTGCAAAATGAATTCCAAACCAGTTTGAGCTATATGAAGGCTATTTCTAAAAGGAAAAACAAATAATCACAAACATATGGAATGTTTTAAATCCTGTACCCAAATTTGTTTACATGTTTTCAATTTTTGAATGGGAAATGGAATCATGTGAAAAGAATATGACACAATTACTGCATTCATTTTTTTAAAACTTCATAGGTTTTAAAGTCTGTTCACAAGATTGTATTTTTCTAACAGCCAGCAACAAGTTTGCAGAATGTGTTTGTGCTTAAGGACTATGGATGATTTCGAGTGCAGATCTATTGCTAGGTAAACTTGACACCTCAAAATAAAGACTTTCCAATTTATTCACAATATTAAGAAATGCTCCATTCATTACTGAAAACTTGGATATGTAGCCACCCAGTATTGATAAAACTTAGAGCAAATCATATTTTAACAGTTGCTGAGATGGCTTAGTCCTGATATTGCAACACTTGGAAACCTTAGGCAGGAAAAATATCATATGTTCCAGGAGAACTCGGATTGTTTCATACTTAGTCCACTGTTTTAAGATACATAATAAATAAACAAATACCTAGACTGAAATCATATTTGTATACACATTTTTTTCTGGGAATGCTTGTACTGTTTGGGAGAATATGTTCTATAACACCTAAGAATTGTCAACAAGGACTAGAGATTAAACAGCAGCCATGGTCTGCAGGGCAGCAGACCAGTTCCTTGGTACTCCTTTACAGTAGAGTACTACACTGGCAGAGTAACTTGAAGGTCACAAGAAACACCACAGTGAATCAACAACAACAACAACAAATAATCAACAAAAAAGACTGAGCATATGGGAACCCCCAAGAGAGCTAGCCACCCTTAACTGGGAAGATGAAGAAGTAAGAGAAAAGCTTCCTAAGTCATTACAAAATCAATCCCACTTCTACTTCTAATGTCTCTGAAGTATTTCCCATTATGCTAAAATATTGCTCAATATCAGACATAAATTTAACCAATAATATTTGAATTTTATCCTGTAAAGAGGTCCCATTACGTAATACATGTGGATACACAATACTGGTACCAAGGAAAAGAGATACCTGGTATTTTTAGGGGGATTTAAAAAATTCTGTAATGACAATAATGTTAGCTACTTAGAAAAAGTTAGAAAAATGCTATCATATCTATACATTTAATGTTGTGGTTTAATATAATGAAGACTAAAATGTATATAAAACATTTTTAAAAAGTAAAAATTACTTTTTTAAAATAATCGATTACCTAAATTGGATTGGACATTAACATTAAATATTTTGTGAGTTGGATGAGATGATTGACAGGATGAAAAAAGAATAATTATTAAAACTGACTTCAATTCAATAAGAAGGTTTAGAAAAAAAATGATAGGGAAACCATAATGGAAAATTTTGACATAAAGAATATGAAACAATAATAAATTAACAATCTTAAAACAGATTATTTGAAAAGTTTGTTAATTTAATCTTAAAATATGACCATTAAGATTATCCAGTAAAGTTTTATACAGATGAAGCATGAACTGAATTACAGTATATATATATATATATATATATATATATATATATATATATTTGCACACACACACATATATATATTTATATTTATATATGTGTGTGTGTGTGCAAATATTTTCACATTCATGCAGGTGTATGTATTTTTGTAATTTCAATGAGAATGTCAACTGGTACTCAAATATTTGCAGTCCACAGCTGATAAACTTTTTAAAGGGTAAGGAGGTTTAATATTGTTGGAGGAGGTGAGCCACTTAAGTTGTAAAAGCCCATAGCAGAGATATGAGCTAACTGCCAGAGGAACAAGATGTTGCTAGAGAAACAGGTAAAGATGTTCAGTCCACATGGCAAAAATGTAGATATATAGAAATTGATTGATTTAAGTTGTAAGAGCTAATTATTAATGAGCCTGAGTTATAGGCCAAACATTCTATAATAAATATAAGCTTTTGTGCGATTATTTAGGAATACCATTAAGGACAGAAGAAAAGCTCTGCCTCCATTTACACAGCAATATACTGGATTTCTGTTTTTTTTTTTTTTTAAATTAGTGTTAGAATGTTAGAAATGAATTAATGGCAGATTGTGGCAAATTACTTATATATGAAGTGGCAAGAACATGAAATACATAGTAAGTGAGTAAATACACTGTGGTTAAGACTTTAACACATTCTGTTCTTTAGAAAGCTCAATCTGAGATGACTTGAGTTTCAATAATTATATTGAAATATTCTAGGTATCTTGTTATAAGAGCAAGATTGGCTGAATCTTGACTACAGAACATCTTTCCAGTGACCTCTGGGTGTTTCAGTATTCCATTAGAATTAAAAAGATCATATCTTTCCCATATATAAATTAGGAAAAAAATCTTATCTACACTCTATTACAGAGCTACAGTATTGAAAACAGCTTGGTATTGGCATAAAACAGAGAAGTTGACCAATGGAATCGAATAGAAGACCCGGATCTTAACCCACAAACCTATGAACACCTGATTTTTGATAAAGGAGCCAGAAGTACACAATGGAAGAAGGAGGGCCTCTTCAATAAATGGTGTTGGCATAACTGGATGTCAACCTGTAGAAGAATGAAAGTAGATCTATATCTATCACCATGCACAAAATCAAATCCAAATGGATTAAAGACCTCAATATTATCGGAACACACTGAGCCTGACAGAGGAAAAAGTGGGAAGTACTCTACAACAATGGGCACAGGAGGACCGTTTCCTACGTATAACCCAGCAGCATAGACATTAAGGGCAACATTGAATAAATGGGACCTCCTGAAGCTGAGCAGCTTCTGTAAAGCAAAGGACACCTGTTACTAAGACACAAAGCAGCCTACTGACTGGGAAAAGATCTTCACCAACCCTGCAACTGACAAAGGTTGATTTCTACAATATATAAGGAACTCAAGAGACTAGACTTTCAAATGCTAATTAACCCATTTAAAAAAATGGGGCTCTGACTGAACAGAAATTCTCAACAGAAGAAGTCCAAATGGTCAAAAGACACTTAAGGTCATGTTCAACCTCCTTAGCTATTCAGGAAATTGCAAAACAAACAACTTTGAAATACCATCTTACAACTGCAGATTGGCTAAAATCAAAAACACCAATGATATCCTTTGTTGGAGAGGTTGTGGAGTAAGGGGTACACTTATCCATTGCTGGTGGGATTGCAAACTTGTACAACCACTTTGGAAAGCAGTGTGGCGATTTCTCAGGAAATTCGGGATCAACCTAACCCAGGACCCAGAAATTCCACTTTTGGGAATTTACCCCAAGAGATGCCCAATCATACTATTAAAGCATCTGCTCAACTATGTTCATAGCAGCATTATTTGTAATAACCAGAACCTGGAAACAACCTAGTTGCCCTTCAGTGGAAGAATGGATGAAGAAACTGTGGACTAGATACATGTTAGAATACTACTCAGCGATAAAAAACAATGACATCTTGAATTTTGCATGCAAATGGATGGAAATAGAAAACACTATTCTGAGTGAGGTAACCCAGACCCAAAAAGATGAACATGGAATGTACTCACTCATAATCGGTTTCTAGCCATAATTAAAGGACATCGAGCTTTTAATTCGGGATCCTTGAGAAGATAATAAGAAGGTGAACCCAACCCTGGGGCAGAATCCCCTGGCACAGTTTGGATTGCTTAACGGGCCCAAAGCATCTAGCTGAGTTCACTCTGGCAAAACCTGGTAACATTTTGATCGTCTGTGCCCGGTTTCCACTATGCCAGGAGCTCAGCCACCTCAGTGACCTTCCCTTTCCTGTGTAAAAGCATGAGCTCATCTGGCCCTAGAGCTGAACCCCAAGACATCTCACCTATGAGAGGACGAGGGAGCATTGGGCGGGGAAGCGGCTTTGATGGCCCAGGATGGCTTCCCAGCAGCTCATGGCTGAGCCTATAGAGAATGCTGGAAGGACCTGCAGGGAGGGCTGCCAGCTGCAGGGGCCAGAAGATAAGAGTGTTAATTTAGCTTGGCTGCCATCCAATAAGCTGAGCAAAGCAAGGCCTCCAAGCTCAGAGTAAGAAAAAAAAATAAATAAATAAATAAAAAATAGGTGAACCCAAAGAAAAAACATATAGTAATCCTCCTGGATATTGGAAGTAGACAAGATTGCCGGGCAAAAATTGGGAACTTGGGGTGGGATGGAATGGGGCCAAGGGGAGATGGGGAGAGAAAAGAATGAAGGGGGAGAATGGGGGAGAGCTCAGGGGAATAGGATCTTGGGATATAGGAAGGGTGGATATGTGAGCAGGGAAGCATATATCTTAATTAAGGGAGCCATCTTAGGGTTGTCAAGATACTTGAATCTAGAGGGGTGCCGAGGTATCCAGGGAGATGCCCCCAAGCTAGTTCCTTGGGCAGCTGAGGAGGGGAGGCAGAACAGGCCAGATCCTATAGCCATACTGATGAATATCTTGCATATCACCATAGAACCTTGACCTGGCAATGGATGGCGAAAATGACAGATCCCCACATTGGAGCACTGGACTGAGCTCCCAAGGTCCTGATGTGGAGCAGAAGGAGGGAGAACATGAAAAAGAAAGTCAGGACCATGAGGGGTGCTTTCACCCACTGAGACGGTGGGACAGAACTAACGGGAGATCACCAAGTCAAGTTGGAATGAGACTAATGGAATGTGGGACCAAACTGGACTCTCTGAATGTGGCTGACGGTGGAGGATGACTGAGAAACCAAGGACAATGGCAATGGGCTTGGACTCTACATCATGGATGGGCTCTGTTTGAGCCTTGTCAGTTTGGTTGCTCACCTTCTTGAACCTGGTGGGAGTTGGGAGGACCTTGGACTTAATATAGTGAAGGGAACCCTGATGGCTCTTTGGCTTGGAGAGGGAGGGAGTGGGGGTATGGGTGGAAGGGGGGCAGGGAAGGGGGAGGAAGAGGGGGAGGAGATGGAAATTTTTAATAAAGAAATGAGGAAAAAAATGTGATCTTTCCTTAGAGTTTTTCTCTAAGATATTTTACATGTCCTATGAAAGTTCTTGCATTAAATTTTGGTTCAGGAGCCCTGATCTTTAGCTCCTCTTGTATATCATCTACATAACAAAGCTGCACACCTTCTTTTGTTTGTTAAATTAATAATTATGGGAATATGGTAACTCTCTGCTTTGGTGGTCAAGTTAGTATTTATACCATATTCTCATTTCTGGGGTATTCTTTTTGTTGTTGCCATTAGGTCTTTGCTCTCACAGATAAAGAAGTTAGTTTAGAAGTTAGTTTTTTTTTTTTTACACATTATGCAGTATTAGATCTTTTAAAGCCTATATTTTAGTACTTTCTGGGTCAGTGCATAAAAGAATATGAGCTCTGAATAATTACAGGGCAATTTCCTTCACTGCTCCTTTGACTCACCCTGCAGATTAACATCAACTGCTTCTAGAGTCAAGTAATTTTTAGCATCCTGGCAGAGAAGTCTTTAGAAATATCAAGTCTCCCAATGGATAAAATCTACTCCAAATTCATATTATTGACAGGCCTTCTATAAGTTCTCAAGCACAAATGAAGTCATGCTTTTTAACTGTGTACACTGAGGCCAGTCTTAACAAGTCTTTAGGAGCATGCATGAATTTGGGGAGGCAAAGTTGGAGGCAGATGGATTGTATAGAAAGGAAGCCCTGATCAGTACAAAGAAAATTAGATCTGCCAAAGATAATTGAGTGTAAGGGCAGGAAAACGGAGCATTTGGTATGTTTGTATGAGATAGAACATGTGTTCTTGATTTTACATTCCTATGTGAAACTACTTCCTTAATTAATGTAAGTCCAACAAGCAATATATAATCCTGGTGAGTGTCAGCATATCATGTATATGACAGAAAAGATGGCATGTTAAGACAGGGATGCTGTGATCAGTATATTAGTAAAACATTTGCAATATGTATAGCACAGCTGCTGGCTCAGGTGTGCCTTCTATCAAAGTTAGCTATTATTAGCATCATTTTTGTGATCTTTTTGGTGTTACTTCTACTGATAGGTAAAACATACTAAGAGTGAAATAAGTATCAGCCAAACCCAGGAAGCATCAAAGCAAAAGCTTCTTTGATAAAAATGTTGAAGTTAATTTTGGTTATATCATTTGGTTTATTTGAAGAGAAGCAACAGGCTGGTAATAATGGAAGAGTAGGTAGGACATTAACAAAGGTGCTTCAGTGCCCACTTAAAGAATTTATAGTTAATGTGACCTAGTAAAACAAGTCACAGAAGTTAATTGAGCATAAAAGAATATAATTGGGCCTATCTTTAAGAAAACTAGTTATGGAATTTATTGAGAACAGAGAGGAGAAAGCCGGGTTTCTATTAAAAGAACCCTGGAGCTGGCACTCAGTGGTAAGCACACTAGTCAAGACTGCAGAACGCCTTGTGCTCTACTCCTCCCAATGTTACTTTCCTTATTATTTTTGTTTGCTTGTTTATTTAGCTACTAAAACTCCTTCAGTATATTTCTAGATTTACTTCTCAGGTTAAACATAGCATGTCCAAGTACTTACTTTATATTGCATTTCCTATTTTGTATATCAGATCAGTCACATCAACCATCACTATGGGGTAACAGAAGCGATAGCCATATCATCCTCACATCCAATAAAGGATTATTTTGCAAATATTGTGATAAGTGAATATTGACTGATCAAGTATAATGTGGGATTAAGGTGATTTTTTAATAGAAAAATATTCTGATATATATATATATATATATATATATATATATATTATATATATATTTCATCTTTCTATGTAAAGCCCTAAGGAAAAAAAGTAGATGAAAAGGCAATAGTATAGCAAAACACTGTAATTTTCTGAGTTGGCAAAAGAAAAGATGGATCTATTGCTTAAATATAATTTTTCTTCCAAAGATAGAAACCCATGGAATTTCTGAGGGAAAAAAGGATGAGAAATGAGCTTAGCAAAAACACAACAAAAATTTCTCTGTGAATGGAGGAAATTATATAACAGGTGAAAGTAAAATAGAAATTCCAAATTTTAACATTGGGCATTAATGGGACCACAAGAAATTCTGAGATAAGTCTTAATAGCAAATAAATGTGTTGAATCATTTGTCCTTTTGTTTATAATACTGTGACCTGAACAGTCATATATAAGTTTGGAGAATGCTAAAAAAAACATGCTAAGAGATTTGAAAATCATATTAATATAGTCTCTACATAAAAATTTCAAGGCACAGGCTTTAAGAATTGTGAGTTTTACTTTTTTCCTTTCTCATTTCTTAATGTGATATCACAAATTTTGAACCAAATAATATAAACAAGTCAACATTTCCAGTCTTATTATCTATTTTACATTATTCATCTTATTTCTGAAAGAACTCTATTCATTGTATTTTTATTTAAATGTATCTGCATGTGTGCAGGTGTGTGTATGTATATACAGTTGCATACAGCTGCCCACAAAAACAATAACAGAGTGTTGTGTCTCCTAGAGCTGAAGTTGTTATAAGCCACCATAGCAGGTGCTGGTAACCAAACTTGTATCCACTCTATGAGCAACAAATGCTCTAAACAGCTTATCTTGTTCTGTGAGTACCAGTAGAGTTTATATCCGAGTTGTTCATTTTAATGTTGGAAAAGAAAAGAGGGAAGCTTCAAAAATTTACAGTTATTACTAATTGCTATTCCTACTGCTATAGTGTAGAAGGAGCAGCAGGCAGGCCTGCTTTTCGTTCCACCAGGCTCCTGCACAACTAGCTTTACACCTGAATAACAACACTCAAATTGTATTCTTTTAAACACTGCTTAGCCCATTAGCTTCAGCTAACTCTCACATCTTGATTCACCCATATTTAGCAATCTGTGTAGCACCATGACGTGGTGGCTTACCAGGGAAGATCCTAACCTGCGTCTGTCTTGGGTCGAAGAATCATGGCAACTGCCTCATTGCCTTCTTCCCAGAATTCTCTTCTGTTTACTCGGCCTACCTAATTTTCTGTCCTAACAAAGGGCCAAGGCAGTTTCTTTATTAACCAATGAAAGTAACACATAGACAGATGACCCTCCTCCATCACTCTTTTTTCTGCCTCAGGTTTGAGAAGAAAAATGCCATAAATTTCTTACATTTTCAGTAGCTGCCCTATTCTGTTTAGATTGATAATATTATTTGATTTAAAAAGTTAAGCTGGCCTTTTGTCCACAGAATACTATTTTCCATGTATGTTACATGAATTGACATACTTAGCCTCTCTTTTGATTCTTCTATGCAATACTGTACTTATTCATATCAGATTTTGTCTTTTTCTTTGTTCCAGTGGTGTATGACTGTCACCTGCTAGGTGTAGAATCTCACTGTGACCCTGGTTTGTTGTTTCTATGATAAACAATTCTATGATAAAAAATTGCAGCTCATACCTTTGTTCTTTAGCACAGTAACACAGTAACATTACTTCTTATCCTTGCCCCTAGCCTGGAATTTAGAGCTTTGTCATTACCTATAGATGGAATAAAACAAAAGAATAGCACAACAATTAATTTTCTCCATCAACATATATTAAAACACTTTCATAGATAGGTATAATCCTTCTATTTGTTATTTTTGCAAGACCAGGTTTAGGGGTGTAGCATGAATTATAATTGTTTCTAATAATAAAAACCTGGAGTCAGATATTAGGGGATGAAAGAGTATCCAGTCACTAGTTATCACTTCTATAAAATCCTAGACTAATCTATAGGGAATCCTGTTTCTACAGTTCCGCATACTAAATGTCTTGAGCTCCTGTCTCTTTCTGCCTTATATTCTTCTCTTCACCCAGCCATATCCCTTTCTGTCTCCACCCCCCTAGTATTGAGGGTGCTGGAATTAAATGTGTAAACCATCTGTGCCTGTCTCTATTTCTCTTGTCTACTGGATCAATCTTGAGTAACTCAGGGTTTTCTTGAACTCACAGAGATTTTTCTGCCTCTGCCTCCCAAGTACTGGGATTAAAGTGTGCACCACCACTGCCCAGTTTCTATGGCTAACTGGTGGCTTAGCTCCTCACTCTGATCTTCTGGCAAGCTTTATTTGTTAGATCATAAACAAAATGCCACCACACAGGGGGTCATTTGATATTGTACAAAGGAAACCCCTAAAACTCAAACCTGAATGATTTCCTCTACCTCCAGTTAACTGTTCTCTTTCACTTACAATTATTTTATTCACACAAGTATAAAAGCCAGAGCAATGGCACAAAGCAATGTCTACAGATTAGCATTTTTATTTCTTTAAGGTACCAAAAGTGCTGGCATTAAATAAGAATTCCAGGTTTGACTTTGCTTTAGATAATGCCAGTTAAGAGATGCAAAGCTTCAATCATACATAATAGAAGATTGGCTGAAGAGAGGAAATTGATTTTGAAGTTGTAATTTACTTCAAGTATTTGATGATCTCATAAAATACAGGCACAAAATTGAGGTTATTTAAAATTTCATGGCTCTCTTAAAGCTTGAATTACTACTTCAGTGCCAAAGTCCCCAAGAAAAAGTCACAGACTCCTGTATTACAGACTACATACTTATGGCCTTGTGGATATATTTTCTGGTACAAAACTCTTTATTTTCTCTCTTTGTCTCCCACTTATAACACTCCTCTGTCTGTCTGTCTATCTATCTATCTATCTATCTATCTATCATCTATCTATCTAACTATCTATCTATTGATCAATCTATCATCAGTCTATCTATCAATCCATCCATCTATCATATATCTATCATCTATCTACCTATCATCTATCTATCTATCTATCATCATCTATGTATCTAATCTGCCTCACAGATGAATGAACCAGACATTGTCTGAGTAGTACCCCAATGTCTATATGTCTATCAAAATTATATAGATGAATTTGGATATATAATTCAAGAGTCAAATGCACTGGCTTCTCTTCTGAAGGATCAGGGTTCAATTCTCAGGACACATAAGATGGTTTACAACCATGTGTAATTCAAGTCCCAGCAGAACAGATACACTCTTCTGGATTTTTTAGGCAATGGACATTCATGTGGTACACACTTGTATGCATGTATTTGTAGCTATAAAATAAATAAGATATGGTTAAATAAATAAGTATAATTTGTATGAAGTAAATAAATAAAATAGATAAATAAATGGTATATCTATACACATAAAATAAAATTATAATTAAGATAAATTAAAATTAATTAACTAAAGTCAAAATTATAAAAAAAGAATGACTAGAAAGACGTTGTATGTACCATGGTTTTACTTTATTGATTGTTGCCTATTTTATTTCATTTATCTTTTTTAGCAGTAAAATTAGAATTTTATTGTGATTTTCCTGCTCAGTCATGATGGTAACAAGATGCCATAAAAACACCAGTCAAACGTGCAAGATATATTAGATAATGTTGGTGAAGATGTGATAGCTTACAAAACAGAAGGCACCAATATAGGATGTTAAACAACTAAAACCAGGAGATGTTTTTTTCTTCTTCTTCTCCTTCTTTATTTAAAAAGAAACAATCTTTTTTCATTTTACATATTAATTTCAGTTCCCACTCTCTCCTCTCCTCTCATTCCCTCCACCTTCCCTACACTTCCCCCATCCACTCCTCAGAGAAGGAAAGGCACATTTATTTGGTGGAAAATCCAAGGCCCTCCCTACAATAGCTAGGCTGAGCAAGATATCTATCCAAAGAGAATGGGTTTCCAAAAGGTCAGTACAAGCTGTAGGAATAAATCCTAGTGCTGCTGCCAGTTTGCCTCAGCCACGCAACCCAAATTCAAAAGTTCTAGTTTTGTCCTATGCTGGTTCCTTTGGTGTCTGGCTGAAGTTGGTGAGCTCCCACTAGCCTCAGGTAAACTGCTTCAGTGGGTGTTTCCAATCATGGTCTTGACCTCTTTGCTCATATTCTCACTCTTCCCACTCTTCAACTGGTCTTGGGAGCTCAGCCCATTGTTCTTGCTCCGAGTCTCTGCCTCTCTTTCCATCAGTTGTTGGGTAAAGGTTTATGGTGATATTTAAGATATTAATCAATCTGACTACAGGGCAAGGCCATTTCGAGTACCCTCTCCTTTATTGCTTGGGTCTTAATTATCATTTTAATTACAATTGATACAGTCACACCAACAAAGAGGATGTATAAAAAAGTAAAGTTTCTTTGTATACTTTTTATCACAGGTGAGTAAAAGTATGGGTGACAATTGGGAGGCGCTAGATTAGAAGTTCTGATTTCTCAAGACATTATGATAATCTCAAATTCAGAGTTTTCAAAAAAGCTTACACAATTTAATCAAAATTTCTGGAGATAATTTTTAACTTCATAGATTATTCAATATATAGTACACAGGTATATATTAAGGCAATGGATCTCATTGAAATACTGTCCTTGTGAACACGAGAGGCTTGAAAAATAATTTTCTGTTAAGTGTGTGTGTATGTGTGTGTGTAGATGTAATGGGTCAATTTCTATTACTGCTTACCTTCTTTCTATTAGACAGGACATGTAACTGAACCTGTAAGTAGGCTGACAGTTGGCAATGCCCAGAAATATTCCTTTCTTTACCCATACAGTACTGCAGTTAAAAATGTGATGATGGCCCTACCCAAATGTCAATCATGTGGCTAGAAATTCAAATTCAGTTCTTTTTGCAAATATTTTAACCTATTAAATCATCTTCCCATAATGTATCTTCTTTAATTTCAATTATTTTTGTTTTAATATATATGTACATATCTGTGTATTATATACATATAATTATAATCATATATGAAGTATATATACATATTTGTGCACATACATGTATATACATAGTAATTGTATAATTAATTGCTCTAGGATGTATGTAGGAATGCTAAGTAAAATGAATGAACATGTCAACATTGACAAGTTCAAACTTTTCTTTTTAAATTATTCTTGAAGAATTTTTACATAAGTACAAGTACAATGTCAGAAATGAAAGTGATGTGGAAGAAGTATTTTGAAAGTTTGCTTGAGAGCTGAAGTGCTGAGTACAGGCACATAAACACTTGGTTGAAAATCCACACCTCTGCATCTGGGAATGTCCTCCTGTCCTCTGAGCCTGCAGCTGTGGAGTGATACATACAAAGCAGTGAATGAGGGAAGATATTTTCACATAGCCAATCAGATCAGCAGATTCAACCATCACCATGGGCAACAGAAGTCATAGCTATATAACCCTGTCAGCCAATTAATTAAGGGTGATTTTGCAATATTATGAGAGTAATATTGATAGATCAAGTATAATGTGGGATTAGGAATTTGTTCCTTTTATGAAAAATATTCTAGTAGCATACTGACATTTATATGTAAAAACCTTAAGGAGGAAAAAAACAGATGAAAAAGAAATATAAAAGGAAAATATTGGAGTTTGTTTATCAAAACAAAATATGGATCTGTTGTTCAAATACTATGATTCTTCCTTCATTGTTGCATAAGATTTTGCCATCGTGACAGATATAATCATCGTAAACTGGTTTGGTCAGCTGGAGATGTGGTTGTAAGATTTGTTAGGTTGCTAAGTAGATTTTGTTTTTATCTAGAAGGAAAATCAGTGTTAATAGTAATAATGAGGAAGTGTTTACCAGATACATTAAGGGAGGGAATGGTCTAGAATACTATTATGAAAGAATGTTTAAATACATGCAACAGGAGTACATCTAGGTGCAGAATATTTCTTTGAGTAATCTGTGAAATCTTTCCTTTACAAGTAAAAGAAGGTTTATTCTTTAAGTCTGATTTGTACTTAGGTGAGTCCATGGCAGACTTTCTAAGTTTTATTAGTAGAAAAATATGTAATTTCTGATTGCACTTAACTTACTTTTTGAGATGGTGAAATCCAATAGTGGGAAAAATCTTTTTCATTTCAAATATGTGGTACAGTGGTGATTAGATAAAAACATCTACAAGGGTGAAAATACATACATACATACATACATACATACATACATACATACATACAAATTTAAAATGTTTTTATTGATTTTATTGAGCTATACATTTTCTTTGCTTCCCTCCCTTCCTCTCCCCTCCCTTTCTACCCTTTCCCATGGTTCCCTTGCTCCCAATTTACTGAACAGCTCATGTATTTTTCTACTTCTCATGTATATTAGATCCATGTATATATCTCTTAGGGTTTTCATTATTGTCTAGGTTCTCTGGGATTATGAATAGTAAGCTGGTTTTCCTTGCTTTATGTCTAAAAGTCACTTATGAGTGAGTACATATGATGTTCTTCTTTCTGTGTCTGTGTTACCTTACTCAGTATTATGTTTTCTAGATCCATTTATTTGCTTGCAAATCTCAAAATGTCATTAGTTATTTTTCTGTTGTGTAGCTCTCCATTGTATAAATCTACCACATTTTCTTATCCATTCTTCAGTCAAGGAGCATTTAGGTTGTTTCCAGGTTCTGGCTATGGCAAACAATGCTGCCATGAACATAGTTGAGCACATGTCCTTGTTGCACCTTTGGATTTATACCCAAAAGTGATATTACTGAATCTTCAGGAAAGTTGTTTCTAATTTTCTAACAGATCGTTGTACTGATACCCAAAGTGGCTGAACCAGTTTGGACTCCACAAGCAATGGAGAAGTGTTTCCTTAACCCCACATTCTCTCCAGCATAAGTTGTTATCAGTGTTTTTGATCTTAGCCATTCTGAAAGGTGTAAGATGGAATCTCAAAGTTGTTTTGATTTACATTTCTTTGATGGCTATAGATGTTGAGCATTTCCTTAAGTGTCTTTAGACAATTTAGATTCATCTGTTGAGAGTTCTCTGTTTACATTTATATCACATTTTTAAAACTGGATTATTTTTTCTTTTGATGATGAATTTCTTTGGTTGTTGTATATTTTCGAGATCAACCCACTGTTCAATGTGGGGTTGGTGAAAATCTTTTTTCTATTCTGCAGGCTGACGTTTGTCCTTGTTGACCATGCTTTTCTTTTAAAAAGTTTTCTCAGTTTCAGGAGGGTCCCATTTATTAATTGTTTCTCTTAATGTCTGTGCTGCTAGGGTTATATTTAGGAAGGGTCTTCTATGCCAATGCATTCGGGTGTACTTCCCACTTCTCTTCTATAAGGTTCAGTATGTCTGGTTTTATGCTGAGGTCCTTTGATCCATTTGGACTTGAATTCTGAGCAAAATGATAAATATGAGTCTATTTTATTCTTCTACATGTTGATATCCAGTTGTTTTTATTATTTATTTTTATTATTAAAAAATTTCTGCCCTCCTCTCCACCTCCGCCCCCCACCACTCTCCCTCCCCTTCCCTATCCAGTCTGAAAGAGCAGTCAGGGTTCCCTGCCCTGTGGGAAGTCCAAGGTCCTCCCCCCTCCATCCAGGTCTAGGAAGGGTGAGCATCCAAACAGTCTAGGCTCTGACAAAGCCAATAAATGCTTAGGATCAAAACCCAGTGCCATTGTCCTTGGCTTCTCAGCAGCCCTCATTGTCTGCCATGTTCAGAGTCAGTTTTTATCCCATGTTTTTTCAGTCCCCAGTCCAGCTGGCCTTGGTGGAGCTCCCATTAGATCAGCCCCCACCCGTTTCAGTGGGTGGTGTTGCACAGCCTGTTCCCGGTCCCTTACTCCTTGCTCATGTTCTCCCTCCTTCTGCTCCTCATTTGGACCCTGGGAGATCAGTCCAGTGCTCCAATATGGGTCTCTGTCTCTATCTCCATCCATTGCCCAATGAAGGTTCTACAGTGATATGCAAGATAGTCATCAGTATGGCTATAGGAGAGGGCTATTTCAGGCTCCCTCTCCTCAGCTGTCCAAGGAACTAGCCGGGGACATCTCCCTGGACACCTGGGAATCCCTCTAGAGTCAAGTTTGTTGCCAACTCTAAAATGGCTCCCTTAATTAGGATATATGCTTCCCTGCTCCCATATCCACTCTTCCCCCATCCCAACCATTCCATTTCCCCAAGCTCTCCCCATCATCCCCTTCTCAGTTTTCTCTCCTCATCTCCCCTTACCCCCATCCCACCCCACCCCTAAGTACCAATTTCTGCTCGGCAATCTTGTCTACTTCCAATATCCAGGAGGATAGCTATATGTTTTTTCTTTGGGTTCACCTTCTTATTTAGCGTCTCTAGGATCAAGAATTCTAGGCTCAATGTCCTTTATTAATGGCTAGAAAACAGTTATGAGTGAGTACATCCCATGTACATCTTTTTGGGTCTGGGTTACCTCACTAAGGATAGTGTTTTCTATTTCCATCCATTTGCATGCAAAATTAAAAATGTCATTTTTTTACCACTGAGAAGTACTCTTAATATGTATATATTCCACACTTCTTTCAACCACGCTTCCATTGAAGGGCATCTAGGTTGTTCCAGGTTCTGGATATTACAAAAAATAAACATAGTTGAACAAGATTCTTTGTAATATGATAGGGCATCTCTTGGGTATACTCCCAAGATTGGTAATTGCTGGGTCCTGGGGTAGGTTGATCCCAAATTTCATGAGAAACCGCCACACTGATTTCAAAGTGGTTGCACAAGTTGCATTCCCACTAGCATGGATGAGTATACCCCTTACTCTGCAACTTCTCCAGCAAAAGCTATCATTAGTGTTCTTGATTTTAGCTATTCTGACAGTTGTAAGATGATATCTCAAAGTTGTTTTGATTTCTATTTCCCTGATCACTAGGGACGTTTAGCATGACCGTAAGTGTCTTTTGGCCATTTGAACTTCTTCTGTTGAGAATTCTCTGTTCAGTTCAGTGCTCCATATTTTAATTGGGTTAATTAGCATTTTGAAGTCTAGTTTCTTGAGTTGCTTTATATATTTTGGGAGATCATGACCTTTGTCTGTTGCAAGATTGGTGAAGATCTTCTCCAATCAGTAGGTTGCCTTTTTGTCTTGTGACAATGTCTTTGCTTTACAGAAGCTTCTAGGTTTCAGGAAGTCCATTTTATTCAATATTGCCCTTAATGTCTGTGCTGCTGGTGGTTATATTGTAGGAAGTGGTCTCCTGTACCCATATGTTGTAGAGTACTTCCCACTTATCTTCTATCAGGTTCAGTGTGTTCAGATTGATAATTGAAGGGCTTTAATCCATTTGGACTTGAGTTTTGTGCATGGTGATAGATATGGATTTATTTTCATTCTTCTACATGGTAACATCCAGTTCTGCCAGCACCACTTGTTTGAAGATGCTTTCTTTGTTCCATTGTATACTTTTAGCTCCTTTATCGAAAATCAGGTGTTCATAGTTTGTGGGTTAAAATCTGGGTCTTCGCTTGTATTCCATTGGTCGACTTCTCTGTTTTTATGCCAATACCACCTGTTTTCAATACTGTAGCTCTGTAATAGAGTTATGAAGTCAGGATGGTAATGCCCCCAGCAATTACTTTATTGTATAAGATTGTTTTGGCTATCCTGGGTTTTTTGTTTTTCCATATAAAGTTGATTATTGTTCTCTCGAGGTGTGTGAAGAATTTGATGGGATTTTGATGGGGAATTGCATTGAATCTAAGATTGCTTTTGGTAGTATTGCCATTTTTACTATGTTGACCCTTCCAATCCAAGAGCAAGGGAGATCCTTCCATTTACTGGTATCCTCTTCAATTTCTTTCTTAACAGCTTAAAGTTCTTGTCAAAGAGATCTTTCACTTCCTTGGTTAGAGTTACCCCAATATATTTTATGCTTTTGTGGCTATACGTGAAAGGTGATGCTTCTCTGATTTCCCTATCTGCTTTCTTATTCTTTGTGTATAGGAGGCAGTTGATTTTTTGGAGTTGATCGTGTGAACCTGCCACATTACTAAGGTTGTTTATCAGCGGAGGAGTTATTTGGTGGAGTTTTTTGGGGTCGCTTATGTACACTATCATATCATCTGCAAGTAATGAAAGTTTAACTTCTTCCTTTCCAATTCAAATCCCCTTGATCCTCTTATGTTGTCTTATTGCTTTTGCTAGAACTTCAAGCACTATATTGAAGAGATAAGGAGAGAGTGGACAGCCTTGTCGTGTTCCTGATTTTAGTGGGATGGCTTTGAGTTTCTCTCCATTTAATTTGATGTTAGATGTCAGTTTGCTGTAAATAGCTTTTATTATATTTAGGTATGACCCTTGTATCCCTAGTCTCTCCAAGACCTTTATCATAAGGGGTGTTGAATTTTGTAAATGCTTTTTCAGCATCTAATGAAATGATAATTTTTTTTCAGTTTATTTATATGATGGATTACATTGATAGATTTGCTTATGTTGAACCAGCCCTGCATCTCTGGGATGAAGCCTACTTGATCATAATGGATAATTTTTCTAATGTGTTCTTGGATTCGTTTGCCAGTATTTTATTGAGAATTTTTGCATCAATGTTCATGAGTCTGATTGGCCTGTAATTCTCTTTCTTGGTTGAGTCTTTGTGTGGTTTTGGTATCAGAGTAACTGATGGAGGAGAGTTATCTGTCTATGTTTCTTTCATTGGTTAATTAATAAAGAAAACTGCCTTGGCCCTTTAAGAGACAGAAAATTAGGTAGGTGGAGTAGACAGAACAGAATTGTGGGAATAAGGAAGTAGAGTTGAGGAGACGCTTCAGGCAGTCTCCATAGTGAGTCTCCATGCTGCTCCTCTCCGAGATGGACGCAGGTTAAGATCTCTCCTGGTAAGCCACACCTCGTGGTGCTACCCAGATTACTAAATATGGGTTTAAAGGAAGATGTGGAGAATTTAACCAATAAGAGGCTGAAACATAGGGCCAGGCAGTGTTTAAAAGAATACAGTTTCCGTGTAATTATTCGGGTGTTGTAAAGCTAGCCGGTGGCCGGGTGGCGGGACACAGCCCTGCCGCTTCCCTACAGATTGGCACTCCAACGTGGGTGGACTAAATCCCACTTAAAAAACCTGCCCGCTTGGGATCGAAAGAAAGTACTCTGAAACCATGCCACATGGCTCACTGCTCCCTGCCTGCACCTGGGCAGATGGCGGAATCAGGCTTAGGCGAGCGGGGACAGCATTTGCGGATTCCTGCCACCATAGAGAGAGAGGATGTTTTCAGACTGCGGCAGTGCTCTGCGCTCAGATTCGGCTGTGACTTGGATTAAGAGAGTTTCTGTGCTGCACGCTCAGTATCAAAATTTAAACTGCTAAGTGCAGCTCCAATGTGGACTGCTGTGTACCTGGAACTTTGTGCAGCTCAGGGGCACCAAATGACTGGAGGCAGTAGCAGCTCTGGCTCTGCTCCGCCATGCTAAACTGTGCGACCTAGGCAGGTCTATGGTAATTACCATAAACTACCGCAGTTAAGGTTTAGACTTGGCTTGTAAACAGGTGGTACTTTATTACCTCTAACCTGGCGCAACTTAAGTTTTTAGAAAGTGGTTAACCTTTTAAGGAAGTGCTCCTGGATAGTAAAAATATTACAGATTCACAATAGAAAAGATTCGACATAGAAGGCTTTAAATGGCTCACGTAGGCTTAAAAGAGGAGAAAAGAAAATATAGAGAATAAAGTTATGCCATTAAAAAAAAGGTTAAAATCTTTAAAGCGGACGGAGTACAGAATAGTTATAGATTAAAAGAAGTAAAGTGATAGAGTAAAAATAAGCCACGTAAAAAATGGAAAATTCACAGAGAGTCTGGATTAGTATTTTATTGTTTTTTCTTTGAAATTTTGACTTGTAAGGAGCTAAGTACAGAGAGACATTTCATTATATGGGCTGCCAGGCTAGACCAGAATGGACATCTTAACGGTATGACTTCAGGATTTGGATCTAAGAACATGATGATTTGGAAAAGAGTTTCTTCTTTTGTTTTCACAGAGGACGAGACTCTGTGGATTGCTTCTATCCCAATATGGTATGATAGACCACGCCCTCCTGAAAGGTTGCTGTGAACATCTTCAAAAAATTACTTCACTCAACTGCCAACTGAGAGGAACCTAGCACACAGGTTACACCATGAAAGACCTAAATAACAGTGCCCCCATTCAGCAGGAAGCAGTTTGGAGGGAAATAACTGCGCCCATTTTCCCAAATATTGTTTATAAATGTTCTTTTACATTTAAAGGGGGATATGATATGGAGATGATATAGATATGAATTTGCATTGGTATAGATTTTAAGGTCAATTTTGTTATATGTATATGTATTTCTGATCTTGATTAAGCTATTGTGATTGTAGTTCATTTTAAAAACTGTAATGTATAATTAGGAAATATAGGTTGTTAATGGATAATCATTGATAATAGTTAAGCTTGTCATGTTATTAGATTTTCTAGATATGTAGAGATATATTTCAGTTAGATAGACATTCTTCATATCTTTCAAAGACTGCAGAATATGGCATTTAATGTCTTAATAACTTAGGGATTTTCATGACAATGAGACACGTCTGCTCCTGGAAGCACCAATCTACTTTGAGAGGAAGATGGGCATCGAAGAGGCTACTTATGGAGTTTGTTAGCCATTTGGGCAAGAAACTGCTCTTGCCTGGACTGTTGCATAAACTGGACACAAGGAACCCACAGAAAGAGGACTGCTGAACTTGCCTAAAGGTGAGATGGCCTTTTGGGGTTCCTGATTCATGAAAGAGTCTGCGAGACATTCTGCAGGACACAGCAGAAAGTGACTGAACTGTCTTTGGAATTTTTCTGCTTCATGGAAATGTCTGCTGGATACTGATGGGCCTGTAGGCTGAAGATGGATGCCCCAACGGTACAGAGGAACTTTGGGTGACTGTCCAGGCAGCGAGTTGTCTCTGTCATTTCTAGAGTTTTATAAGTTACTTATTTCTTGTTTACTTAGGTAGCATTGTATCCTTC
Source organism: Arvicola amphibius (assembly GCF_903992535.2). Lineage (NCBI taxonomy): Eukaryota > Metazoa > Chordata > Mammalia > Rodentia > Cricetidae > Arvicola > Arvicola amphibius. The sequence goes on along the minus strand of NC_052048.2, from coordinate 68,589,394 downwards.
TGGAGTCTTTGATTGGAGTTGAAGAATAAATAGATAGTTTATAGATTTCCTTAGTTATGATAAAAGATAAAATAGATTTAAATATTGTAACTGTAATACTTGCTTTGATAACTGTTTTGTTATATGTAATTTTGCTATGTTAAAGTTGAAGCCTTTTCTTTTTGTTTAAACAGAAAAAGGGGAAATGATGGAGGAGAGTTATCTGTCTATGTTTCTTTCATTGGTTAATTAATAAAGAAAAACTGCCTTGGCCCTTTAAGAGACAGAAAATTAGGTAGGTGGAGTAGACAGAACAGAATTGTGGGAACAAGGAAGTAGAGTTGGTGAGACGCTTCAGGCAGTCTCCATAGTGAGTATCCATGCTGCTCCTCTCCGAGATGGACGCAGGTTAAGATCTCTCCTGGTAAGCCACACCTCGTGGTGCTACCCAGATTACTAATATGGGTTAAAGGAAGATGTGAGAATTAACCAATAAGAGGCTGAAAACGATGGGCCAGGCAGTGTTTAAAAAGAATACAGTTTCCGTGTAATTAGTTCGGGGTAAAGCTAGCCGCGAGCCGGGGATGGCGGGACACAGCCCTGCCGCTTTCACACTACAAGTAACTATAGCTTCATAAAAGGAATTTGGCGATCATTCTTCTGTTTCTATATTGTGAAATACATTAAGAAGTATAGGTATTAGGTCTTCTTGGAAGAAGTGCTGGTAGACTTCTGCAATGAAACCATCTGGTCCTCGGCTTTTTTTGGTAGGGAGATTTTCGATAACAGCTTCTAATTCTTCACAACTAACAGGTCTATTTACATTGTTCACCTGGTCCTGGTTTAATTTTGCTATATGGTACTTATCTAAAAAAATGTCCATTTTTTTTACATTTTCCAATTTTGTGGCATACAGCCTTTTGTAGTAAGATCTAATGATTCTCTGAATTTCCCCTGTGTATGTGGTTATGTCCCCCTTTTCATTTCTGATCTTATTAATTTGCGTGTTCTCTCTTTGCCGTTTAATTATTTTGTGTAGGGGTTTATCAATCTTGTTGATTTTCTCCAAGAACCAGCTTTTTGTTTCATTGATTCTTTGGATTGTTTTCTGTGCTTTTATTTTGTTGATTTCAACCCTCAGTTTGATTATTTCCAGTCTTCTACTCCTCCTAGGTGAGTCTGCTTCTTTTTTTCTTGCGCTTTCAGGTGTCCTGTTATGTCTCCAAGGTGTGCTTTCTCTTTTTTTTTAAGTGGGCACTTAGTGCTATGAACTTTCCTCTTAGCACTGCTGTCATAATGTCCCATAGGTTTGAATATGTTGTGTCTTTATTTTCATTAAATTCAAGGAAGACTTTAATTTTTTCTTTATTTCTCCATTGACCCATGTGTGGTTCAGTAGTTGACTGTTCAATGTGCACGAGTTTGTAGGCTTTCTGGGGATAGTATTGTTGTTGAATTCTAACTTTAATCCATGGTGATCTGATAAGACACAGGTGGTTACTAATATTTTTTTTAACTGTGAAAGTTTGCTTTGTTACCGAGTATATGGTCAATTTTCAAGAAGGTTCCATGAGCTGGAGAGAAGAAGTTATATTCTTTCCTATTTGGGTGGAATGTTCTATAGATGTCTGTTAAGTCCATTTGATTCATTACCTCCATTAATTCTCTTATTTCCCTGTTAGGTTTCTTCTGTCTGATTGACCTGTCCATTGGAGAGAGAGGAGTGTTGAAGTCTCCTACTATTAGTGTGTGTGGTTTGATGTCTGCCTTGAGTTCTAGTAGTGTTTCCTTTACATAAGTGGGTGCTTTTATATTAGGGGCATAGATATTCAGGATTGAGACTTCATCTTGATGTTTCTTTTTTCCTGTTATGAGTATAAAATGTCCATCTCCATCTCTTCTTATTGATTTTAGTTTGAAGTCAATTTTGTTAGAAATTAGTATGGCCATACCCGCTTGTTTCTTAGGTCCATTTGCTTGAAAAACCTTTCCCAAACCCTTTACTCTGAGTAGATGTCTGTCTTTGTGGTTGAGGTATGTTTCTTGTAAACAGCAAAATGTTGGATCCTCTTTTTGTATCCAATCTCTTAGCCTGTGCCTTTATATAGGTGAATTAAGTCCATTGATATTAAGTGATATTAATGACCAGTGGTTGTTGACTCTGGTTATTATTTTTTTTTCAGTAGTAGGGTTTGTGTGTTTCCCTTCTTTGAGTTGTGCTGGAGAAGGGTCGCTCGATGTCTGAGTTATTGTAGGCAGTGTTGGCAATTTTAGATTCCTTGGGTGGTGATTTTCCTTCTAATACTTTCTGTAAGGCTGTATTTGTGGCTACGTATTGTTTAAATTTGTTTTTATCCTGGAATATTTTGTTTTCTCCATTGATAGTGAATGATAGCTTGGCTGGGTATAGTAGTCTGGGCTTGCATCCATGGTCTCTTAGTTTCTGCAGTACCTCTATCCAGGTACCTTCTGACTTTCATCGTTTCCATAGAGAAGTCCAGTGTAAGTCTGATAGGTTTACCTTTATAAGTTACTTGACCTTTTTCCTTTGCAGCTCTTAATATTCTTTCTTTATTCTCTACTATTTGTGTTTTGATTATTATATGGCTAGGGGATTTTTTGATGTTTTTATTTGGTGTTCTGTATGCTTCTTGAATATTCATAGGAATATCTTTCTTTATGTTGGGAAAGTTTTCTTCCTGAAAGTTTATTTCCTGAATGTTTTGTGATGAGATTTTTTTGGATTTGCTGTTTTCTTTGTTCAGTGCGTTTATTTTCTCTATGGTGTCTTCATCATCTGAAATTCTTTCTTCTATCTCTTGTATTTTATTGGTTATGCTTGTTTCTGTAGTCTCTGTTCGTTTACCTAGATTTTCCATATCCAGCCAGCCCTTCGTTTGTGTTTTCTTCCTTACCTCCATTTCAGTTTTCAATTCTTGGACAGTTTCCATTACCTGTTTGATTGTTCTTTCTTGGTTTCCCAGGGTACCATTTACGGATTTACTCATTTCTTCAAACTTTTTGTTATACTTCTCATCCATTTCTATAAGGGCATTTTCACATGCTGTTTAAGGGACTCTATCGCTTTCATAATGTTATTTTTTCCATTTCTTCTGGATTAGGGTGTTCAAGTCCTTCTGTTGTAAGATCGCTGGGTTCTGGTGTTTTCATGTTGTTTTTCAGATTGATGGAGGAATTCTTGCCTTGGCACCTGCCCATTGCTTCCTTAAAATTCTATCCGATGGATCTTCTGATACAGGATCAGATTCCTTTGCTGGCCAGGGACCTTGCTGACAAAAGCCCTTCCTTGCTGCTGGCAGGCTATTGGAACAAAGGGACTCCCCCCTGCTCAGTTGTACTCACCACCCTTTCCCAGCTCCCAAGCAGGCTGAACTGGGAGAATCATATGGCCCCAAGGAAGGGAGGAAGAAGGGAGGGAGTTTCTGGGAGCAAGCTAGGATGGGTTAGTAAGAGAGAGGCCGTAGCAGAGGGAAGCAGCCCCTGGAGAAGGACCAGGGAGTTAAGGGGGTCGGGGAATGTCTGTGCTACCTTTCCGGGCTCCTGCCATAGGTCAAGAACACACTTACCCCTCTGATGGATCTTGCGGAACAGGATACCGGCCCCTGGCTGGCCAGGGACCTTGCTGACAAAAGGCCTTCCTTGCTGCTGGCAGGCTATTGGAACAAACCTGATATCCAGTTATGCCAGCACTATTTGTTGAATAGGCTTTCTTTTTTCCATTTGATATTTTTTTTTTACTTTTTTAGTAAAAAATCAGGTGTTCATAGGTGTGTGGAATAATATCTTTGTTATCAATTAGATTCCATTGGTCCTCCTGTTTTATGTCAATACCAGGTTGTTTTCAGTACTGTAGCCCTATAATAAAGTTTGAAGTTAGGGATTTGTGATGCATCCAGAAGTACCTTTACTGTACAGGATGGTTTTGGCTATCCTGTTTTTTTTTTTTTTTTTTTTTTTTTCTCTTCCATATTAGGTTGAGTACTATTCTTTTGAGGTCTGTGAGGAATCTTGCTGGAATTTTGCTGGGCATTGCATTGAATCTGTAGATTGTTTTTGGTAAGTTTGCCATTTTTATTATGTTAATTCTACCTCCCAAGAGCATACAAGATTTTAATGGCGCCCACGTGGATAACTGAATCCACAGAAAGCTTGAGAAAGCTTGGGAAAGAATAGAGTAAAGCATGTTTTCTTGGTCACAGCAATTTCTCGGGTTTGGCTCTGCTTGCTAGAGGATAGCAAGCGCTCTCATCTAGAGAGGCTTCCTGACTCAGCTTTAGCTGCAAAACCGTGCAGCTCTTTTAAGAGGTCCTGCCACGAAACACTTAATGGTGTTGATGAAAAGCTGAACGTGTGTTTGTCGTTTTTTAGCCTTAGCAGGAAAAAAGCTGTGCCGTTTTAAAATGCCAGCTTTCTGGGCCATCCTACCAGGGCAAACTCTGACTCTTTCAAACAGGCGGTCCTGACTATGGAGCTTTTGATTGTTGTTTAACACTGTTGCAGCTTGCTTGCTGGCAGGGACCTTGAAACACTGTAGAGTTGTGGCAATAAAAAATGGCTAGAGCAGGTACCTCAGCCATGAGGCTGAAAAGCTAAGGAATGGGCTGGATCTAGCTGTCAAAGCCACGGCTTCAATCCTACCCATACTGCTCAGTAATTTAAATGCTTGTGTGGTCAGAAAAAGAGAGAGAAAGATAAAGTAAAGAGAAATTCATAAAAAAAGAAAACCTCTAAATGATTTATAGTGTGCTAAAAATATATGCAGGCTAAAGGTTAAAGTTCTTAAAAGTAAAGAAAGAGAGTAGTTGGGTGTGGTGGTACACACCTTTAATCCCAACACTTGGGAGGTAGAGGTAGATTGACCTCTGTGACTTCAAGGTTTGGTAGCACACGCCTTTAATCCCTATGCCTGGGAGGCAGAGACAGAAGGATCTCTGAGAGTTCAAGGACAACCTGGTCTACAGAGTTATTCCAGGAAAAAGATATACAGAGAACCTGTCTAAAAAAGTAAAAGTAAAAATAAAAGAAATAGAGGTTAAGTGAAGCCGCATAAAGATGGAAAATACACAGAGAATCTTGATACTGTATGCTATTATGCTCTCTTTGAATTGTTTTAATGCTGAGGAAGGAGCAACAGCTGCTAAAAGATATTTGTTTGTAAATGCTGCTGAACTAATCCAAGAAAGATATCTTGAAAATACCTTGACTTCAGAATTTGGATCTAAGGATATGATACTTTGGAAAAGAGATTCTTCTTTTGTTTTTACAGAAAATGAGACTCTGTGGGTTGCTTCTATCCCAATATGGTATGATAGACCACGCCCTCCTGAAAGGTTGCTGTGAACACCTTCAGAAAATTAACTTCGCCCAACTGATGACTGAGATGAACCTGGCATACAGGTTACATCATGAAAGATCTGATTAACAGTGTCCCCATTCAGCATGAAGCAGTTTGGAGAGAAATAACTGTGCCCATATTCCCAAATATTGTTTATAAATGTTCTTTTACATTTAAAGGGGGATATGATATAGATATGAATAATTTGCATTAATATGGATTTTGCTTTAGTGATTTAAATTTAAGGTCAATTTTGTTATATGTATTTCTAATAATGATTAAGGTATTGTGATTGTGTTGTTCATTTTAAAAATGTAATGTATAATCAGGAAATATAGGCTGTTAATGGATAATCATCAATAATAGTAAGGATAGTAAGGCTTGTAGTCATGTTAGATTTTCTAGATATATATAGAGATATATTTCAGTTAGATAGACATTCTTCATATCTTTCAAAGACTATCAAATATGGCATTTCAAAGTTTTAATAACTTAGGGTTTTTCATGACAATGAGACACGCCTGCTCATGGTAGCACCAATCTACTTCAAGAGGAAGATGGGCATCGAAGAGGCTACTTATGGAGTTGGCTAGCCATTTGGGTAAGAAACTGCTCTTGCCTGGACTGTTACATAAACTGGACACAAAGAACCCACAGAGAGAGGACTGCTGAACTTGCCTAAAGGTGAGATGGTCTTTTGAGGTTCCTAATTCGTGAAAGAGTCTGCGAGACATTCTGCAGGACACAGCAGAAAGTGACTGAACTGTCTTTGGAATTTCCTACTTCATGGAAATGTCTGCTGGATACTATGGGCCTGAAGGCCGAAGATGGATGCCCCAACAGTACAGAGGAACTTTGGGTGACTGTCCAGGCAGCAAGTTGTCTCTGTCATTTCTAGAGTTTGAAAGTTGCATATTTCTTGTTTACTTAGGTAGTATTATATCCTTCTGGAGTCTTTGATGGAGTTGAAGAATGGTTCAATAGCTATAGTTTTCCTTAGTTATGATAAAAGATAAAATAGATCTAAATATTGTAACTAATTCTTGCTTGATAACTGTTTTGTTATATGTAATTTTACTATGTTAATGTTAAAGCCTTTCTTTTTTGTTTAAACAGAAAAAGGGGAAATGATGGAGGATTCTCATTGGCTAATAAACAAACTACCTTGGCTTTTTGATAGGGCAAAATTTAGATAGGTGGAGTAGACAGAACAGGAAAAAGGAAGTGAGGTAGATGGCTCAGACAATTGCCCTGCCTCTCCTTTCTGGGACAGACGCGATGAAGCTCCAGCCCAAGATGGACGTACGCTAGAATCTACCTGGTAAGGCACCACTTTGTGGTGCTACGTAGATTATTAGATATGGGTCAGTCAAGATGTGAGTAAGAGCCTGAAAATAATGGGCCAGGCAGTGTTTAAAAGAATAAAGTTTCTGTGTAATTATTTTGGGGCATAAGCTAGCCGGTGGCCAGGAGCCAGGTGGCCGGGGTCTGGGCGGGATGAAAAGCAGGCCTGCCTGTAGCTACATCGCTACAGATTTTTCCATTTTCTGGTTTCCTCTTCAATTTCTTTCTTCAAAGATAAGTTCTTTGTATACAAGAACAAACAAGGTCTTCCACTTATTTGGTTAGAGTTACTCCAAGATATTTTATGCTATTGTAAAGGGTGATGTTTCTCTCATTTCTTTATCAGACCAATAATCATCTGTGTTAAGGGGGTTACTGCTTTTTTGAGTTAATCTTGTATCCTGCAATATTACTGAAAGTGTTTATGAGTTGTAGAAGTCCCTTGGTAGAATTTTTGGGGTTGTTTACGTAAACTATCATATCATCAACAAATACTTAGAGTTTTGACTTTTTATTTTCTGATTTGTATTCCCTTGATCTTTGTTTGTTGTCCTATTGCTCTGGCTAGAACCCCAAGATCTATATTGAATTGATTTGGAGAGAGTGGACAACCTTGTCCTGTTCCTGATTTCAGTGGAATCTCTGGGAATTTCTCTCCATTTAGTTTGATGTTGGCTGTTGGTTTGCTGTATATTGCCTTTATTATGTTTAGGTATATTCCTTGTATTCCTGCTGTCTCCGAGACATTTATCATGAAGGGATGTTGTATTTTGTCAAAAGCTTTTTCTGCATCTAATGAGATGATCATGTGGATTTTATTCTTCTGTTTGTATATATTGTGGATTAAGTTGATAGATTTTCATATGTTGGCTCATCCCTGCATTTCTGGGATGAAGCTTACTTGATCATGGTGGATGACATTTCTGATGTGTTCTTGGATTCAATTTGCCCTTATTTTGTGTAGTATTTCTGCATCAATGTGTATGTGTGATATTGGTCTATAATTCTTTTTCTTAGTAATGTCTTTCTGTGGTTTGGGTATCAGGGTAATTGTAGCCTCATAAAAAGAGTTTGGCAATTTTCCTTCTGTGTCTATTGTGTGGAACAATTTGAGGAGTACTGCTATTAGTTCTTTGAAAATCTTGTAGAATTCTGAACTGAAACCATATGGTCCTGGATTTTTTTTTTTTTTTTTGGTTTTAGTTTGTTTTTTGCTTGGGAGAATTTTGACGACTGTTCCTATCTCTTTAGCAGTTATAGGTCTATTTAAGTTGCTTATCTGATTTTGATTTAACTTTGGTAAGTGATATTTATCTAGAAATTTGTCCATTCCCTTTAAGTTTTCCAATTTTGTGAAGTACAGTTTTTCAGAATATGACCTAATAATTCTCTAGATTTCCTCCATGTCTTTCCATTACTGATTTTGGTAATTTGGATGTTCTCTCTCTGTTTTTTGGTTAGTTTGGATAAAGGTTTGGCTATTTTGTTGATTTTCTTGAAGAATAAACCCTTTGTCTCATTGATTCTTTGTATTGTTTACTTAGTTTTTATTTTGTTGATTTCAGCTCTCAATTTGATTATTTTCTGCCATCTAGTTCTCCTGGGTGAGGTTGCTTCTTTTCTTATAGAGTTTTCAAATGTTCTGTAAACGCACTGGTGTGGGATTTTTCCAGCTTCTTCATATAGGCATTTAAAGTGCTATGAACTTTTGGCTTTCATTGTGTCCTATAAGTTTGGGTATGTTGGGTTGTCATTTTCTCTGAATTTTATGAAGCCTTTAATTTCTCCTCGATTTCTTCCTTGACACAGTAATGATTCAGATGAACATTGTTTAATTTCCATGTGTTTGTGGGCTTTCTAGAATTAATGTTGCTGTTGAATTCTAATTTTAAGCCATGATTATCTGATAAGATGCATGTGGTTATTCCAATTTTTTGTATCTGTTACGGTTTGCTTTGTTACCTCATATGTGCTCAATTTTTGAGAAGATTCCATGAGATGTTAAGAAGAAGTTATATTCTTTTATGCTTGGATGTAATGTTCTATAGATGTCTTTTAAGTCCATTTGAGACATAATGTCTATTAATTCCCTTATTTCTCTGTTAATTTTCTGTCTGATTGACCTATCCAGTGGTGAGCATGGGGTATTGAAGTCTCCCACTATTACTGTGTGGGGTTTAATGTGTGATTTAAGCTTTAGCAGTGTTTTTTTTTTTTTTTCATATGAGGGTGCCTTTGTATTTGGGGCATAGAAGTTCAGTATTGAGATTTCCTCTTGATTGACTTTTCCTGTGACTAATATGAAATGTCTCTTTTTGTCTCTTGTGATTAATATTAGTTTGAAGTCTATTTTGTTAGATATTAGTATAGCTACACCAGCTTGTTTCTTAGGACCATTTGATAGGAACATTATTCCCAACCCTTTACTCTGAGATTATGTCTGTCTTTGAGGTTGAGGTGTGTTTTTTGTATGCAGAACGATGTATTCTGTTTTTGTATCCAATCTGTTAGCCTGTCCTTTTTATAGGTGAGTTGAGTCCATTCATATTAAAGGATATTAATGACCAGTGATTCCCAGCTCCTCTTATTTTAGTTTTCATTGTTAGTGATGTTATTGTGTGTATTTTTCCCTTTTTGGGATTTGCTTCTGTGAGATCACCTATTTTCTGTGTTTTTGTTGATGTAGTCAACTCCTTGGGTTGGAGTTTTGTTTCTAGTACTTTCTGTAGAGTTGGGTTTGTAGTTAAGTATTGGTTGAATTTGATTCTGTTGTGGATTAACTTGTTTTGTCCATCTATGGTGATTGTAGGTTTTGTTGGATATGGTAGTCTAGGTTGGCATTCATGGTCTCTTAATGTCTATGTAATGCTTGACAAAGACTTTCTGGATTTCATTGTTTCAGTTGAGAAGTCAGGTGTAACTCTGATAGATCTGCCTTTATATGTTACTTGGCCTTTTTCCTTTGCAGCTCTTAATATTCTTTTTATATTCTTTATGTTTAGTGTTTTGATTATTATGTGTCAACAGGACTTTTTTTATCCAGTATATTTGGAGTTCTGTAAGCTTCCTATATTTTCAAAGGCATATTTTTCTTCACATTGGGAAAGTTTTCTTCTATAATTTTTTCAAATATATTTTCTATGATATTTTATATTAAGCTTTTGTTAAATTTAATATTCCCTTTGACTGGAGTCTATTTCCAATATTGTATCTGCAGCACTTGAGATTCTTCAGTCTCTAGTATTCTGCTGTTTATGCTTGCATTTGTGATTTTTGATTGTTTGCTCATAATTTCCCTTTCTATAATTCTCTCGGTTTGTGTTTTCATTATTGTCTTAATTTCAGTTTTCAAGTCTTGAATAGTTTCTTTCATATGTTTGACTGCTTTTTCTGGGTTTTCTTTAACAGATTTCTGATTTTCAAATTTTTGTCTCTTTTTCCATTTCTGTGAGGGTATTATTCATTTCCTCTTTAAGGGCCTCAATTGTTCTCCTCGAGTTATTTTTAAGTCATTTTCTTCTGCTACATCTATATTTTGTTGTTCAAATTTTGCTGTAGTTGGACCACTAGTTTTTATTGGTGTCATGTTGCTCTTTGTGGTGTTGCATGTGTTCTTACCTTGTCTACTCGTCGTTCCTGATTGCTGTAGCTGGGATTTTCTGTGTCTCTGGTGGAAATGGAACCAAGGCTCATATGGTTGCTCTTCGTGGTGCAGTCAGGGCTACAGTTACAGTCACCCCGTTGGTCATCTGTGTTTCTGGAGGTTGTTCAGCACTCCCAGGGGTCGCTCTACAATACATGGGGGCGGGATTGTTTGGGCCTGCTCCCGTGGAAGTTGCTTGCTTAGGGCTGTTTCTACTGTGGTTGCTGCCTTGGGCCTGCTCTGGCAGAGGTGGCCGGCTCAGGCCTGCTCAGGTGGAGGTCACTGGTTTAGGAGTGTTCTAACAAAGGTCCCTGGCTCAGGCCTGCTACCTCAGAGGTGCTGATTCATGCCCAGTCCTGCAGAGGTCTCTGGTTTGGGCCTGTTCCCTCAGAGTCCACTCCCTTGTACCTGCTCCTGTGGAGGTCACTCCCTCAGGCCTGCTCTGGCAGAGGTCACTGCCTCAGGCCTGTTTCTGCAGATGCCCCTGGCTTGGACTAGCTCTTGCAGAGGTCCCTGTCCTGGACCTGCCCACAAGGAGGTCCCTGGCTTGGGTCCAGTCCTGCAGAGCTCTCTGGCTCAAGTCTGCTCCCTCAGATGTCCCAGACTCACGCTTGGACCTGCAGAAGTATCAGGCTCCAGCGTAATTTAAAGCGTTTTATGTTTAACATAGTACTTGTTGTTACTATACTGTAGATAAATGTATCCTGGAATAATCAAACACCAAGAAATGAATGGGTTTAAAAACTAAATTTCCTGGACAAATGTCATTTCATATGCCCAAAAGGAAGGAGAGCAGGATACTGGCTTCTCCATTATTATCCAAATTTAAGAAAGGATCAAGAATGTTTTAGTAGCACATTAAAATATGGTAGCACTGTTGAAATTAGCTTAAATTAAGGTAAAATTTAATATATAAGAGAAGAAAAATTTGATGAAAGTTATGAGAAAGGAATTTGGATGGTTTGCTATATTTAGATAAGTATTAGTTATGAGTTAATGGAGTGATATGAAAAGATGGAGTTAATGAATTTTCAAAGCGATTTTGCTCTGATAATAGAGGCAGGTCAATGGGTGGCCACAAGACTAAGGTGATGTTCTAGAGTGTTGAATTAGGGCAAAGAGTCAAGGACAAAGAGACAAAGACAAGTGTTGAAATAATGAATATATTTCAATAATCGATAATGAATGTGTGTTGGAAAATGGGTCCTTTTCACTTTCAGATACAATTATTCTGAGTTACTGAAACCGGTTTAGTAACGTTTTATTTTTATATATTTGTTTTTTTGTTTTTATTAAGGTTTCACATATGCGCACAAATAAATATAGCAATACAACCTGCTGAGTGCATTATTGTTGCTTATATGTAAATGATTTCAGGGCTGACCACTTGGGCTTGGTTAGCCTTTCAGGGGACTCATCTCTGGAGAAGTTTGATTCCCCCTTTCAGCAATCATTAATCTTTTTCATTTAGAGGTTGGCCTACAAAGCTACTTTGTGTCTTAATTTTCCTCACAGAACTTTGATTTATGTTAGAAATAATTTTATCCGTCAGTAATTTAATCTTTTATGTTCCCTTCCTTTTATACATTTCTCTAACAATCATTCCATGATAAAACATATACATATAGACTATGGAAGATCAATTACTCATGAACCTCTTCATTAATTGATGCAATGTATTCTCATATACAGATTAATTGCTCTTTAAATATCAAAATCCTGTGTAATACCAAAGACGAAAAACAAAATCATGGAATTTGCATTTTTGATGCTTCCTGTCTTGGTTTAAGTGGCTGCTTATTGCAATGGTTAGTGCTTACAGAGACACACTTCCACTTACTATGTGAGAGTAAGTGACTGAAGGCTCAGTAACTGACTGGGACATTTGCACCTTTTCACCTGCCCCAAGACTCAGGGACCATGAAAGAAGAGGTTGAATGAGTGTATGAGCCAGCTAATGGGGAGTAACCTCTGAAATGCAGTCCCCTGGAAATGACATCACTCTCATATACATGAAATTACAGTAAATTCTGGTTACCTGCATATGACTTGCACAAGATCTAAGATCACACTAGTTAAGAAAGAATCCCATAATAGATAGAGGAGAGAATCCCTGGCCTGACACATAGATGAGAACATATTAACAGTGGATGGTGTCTAGGAGAGTTACTTCTGTTTTGAAGGATATGGCTGTATAGTAGGTTACTCATATACAAGTGAGACACCATACCCATGAATATAAGGAAAGCAGAAATCAGATTCAGTGTGTTTAAATCGACTGTATTTTAAAAAATTATAAAAGATGGCATAAAATTGGAGGGAGATATTAGAGGTTTCTGGTGGAACATGAGTGAAAAAGGAGGGCTAAGGGTAAATTTGATCACGATACACTGTATATATGCATGACATTTTTAAGGAATAAAACTTAGAACAAACATGTTTTAAATAAATGAAGATAATCCTGCTTAATAGAGAAATGAGAAAAATATTATAGTTGTTTCTATGGATTTGGGAAAATATCTAAATTAGAATTTCAACCATACTAAAGTCAAATAATTCTACATACTATAATGAGCCCCAAATTAATTTTGCTTAGTTAGTATAAAGTGAAACAAATGATTTTAGATTTGAATGTGTGAAGTGAAATTTGCTAACCCAACCATTTTACAAATTTTAAGGATATTAAGTGATGTGCTGAGGCATGCCATTTTCTCAGTTTCCTCTTTTTTTTTCAAAGTTTACCTTTTTTTGGACTTAAGGCATAACATGAAATTGCTCGTTATTCTAAAGCTGGATTCTGAGATGAACCAGTTTAGTGCTATCAAACCCTGTTTGCATGTACAGTGTTTCTTCTTAAATATTTGTTTTGGTTTTGTTTCTTTTGCTCATGATATTTGTATGAAATATTAATATATTTACATATATGTTTTGATTATATTTCTATCACTTGAGTGTATTTCCAGGCACTATGAATAGATGTTTGTATTTAGTGTTAAGTTTTGTGGTCTAGATGATACCACATTCTAAGTAAATAGTTATTTTGTTATATATGACTGGTGATGTTTTTTTTATTGACGCAGGCATTTATTTATCTTTATATGTAGTTGGAATAATTAGAATTTGTTCTGATTAAAATAGATAGTTCAAAAGCAATGCTTTGATAATCACTGAAGTGAACCTCTTTGTATATTTTATGTTTGTCTACTCATATGTCATGTTCATTGTATCTGTGTGTGGTATATGTATGTACATGTGGATATGTTAGTATACTTGTCACTGAATATATGGAGGCTAAAGGAGGATTCTGAACATTTTGCTGTCTAATTCTTTGCTATATTCTCATAAAATGGAATTTTTCAAAGAACCTGGAACTAAATTAGAATCCAGCAAATCCAGGCAATTTCTTGTTTTTGACTCTCACAGTCTTAGGGTTACAGATATGTGGGCAGGCTGATTTTTTTTAAGAGATTTGAATCAAGGTTCTTTTTGTTCTGGAATAAACATTTGCTCACTGAGCCATCTCCCAGCCTCATTCCTGTATATATTCTACTAGATATTGTTATGTATCCCATAGTTATTCTAGTGCACACTAACACTGGAATCTTCTAGATGGTAGGGCACACATGTCTATCTGTTTAAATATGGTTCTATTCTGAACCTGCAATTCTAGTTCTCAAAAGAAGTTAATATTGATCTTATTTATTTCTAATAATTAGTTTACCCTGGTGGCTCCAATTAGTGGTCTTATATCTAGGCCAAAATATTATTGTTATTAATTTTAATAATATTGTTATATTAACAATACAGTTTTTAATAATAATAAATTGGCATTCCTAAGCTCAGGAAAAAAATTTAAAAAAACAAAAAAATTATCTAATCAAAAACCCCAAATTTCACAACTAATCTTACCAGCCTATACCAATTATGAAGTATTTGCTGAGTTTTCTTTCTTTGTTTTTTTGACAACTCTGAGTTACTTATGTGATATCAATGAATCTCAGTGGACACTTCCTTGCAACTATAATTCATTGTCACTCAAGTGACCTATTACATATGCATGTATATGCTGCAGCAGGACATGAACACTATCTCTAGATTGCCTGTCTTTAGTGGTGATTTAAAGCACTTAATTAGTCCAGAGTGCAATTAGCAAAGTATAGAACATCATAAAAGCTCCTTCATGGGCTGTATAAGAAATAAACAGATATTGCTTAGTAGAATGAATGAGTTTGTCCTTTGTTATCTTCATTTATGTATCATCACTGCTTGATCTCCATCAGGGATCAATGCTTCTTTGCTTTATCAAGGGCTTTGTAGCCATCTGGATCTTATGTTTCTGTTTTAATATGGTACTAAAACGTGCTAGACATGTTTTAATACTTCAGTGAGAAGAGCCCGGTGAAGTCAAGGAGACTCTGCCACATGAATTTAGTGTGTAAAGACACAGATGTTTCACTGCTCCTGCCTCTCTGTTGAGATTTTCTCCAGAAGTATGCCCAAATCTGCTCCTGGATTACCAGTGTTGAGAAGGTTTATTGGTTATGGTTCAAATAAAGACAGAGAGAACATGGAGGTCCCTGCCAGGAACTCAACTGTGTCTGAACATTTTTATTTTCTGTTTTGTGTTTTTTCAAAATATTTTTCTTAAAGCACAATATTGATTGAGAATCTTTCTTCTTACTGATTTTTATATTGTGCCATAAATTTTGTTTATTATTTGGTCTGTACTTAGAGAAATCACAAAGGAAATATTTGACCTCATCCCTTGACATTTCTACCTGTACTCTCATTATTCATCCCTTCCTTGAAGCAATAAGATTATAATAACCTGGATCAAAGGTTATAGTAGGATTTAGGAACAAGGCACTAAAATAACAAAATTAATATGTGCTGGTATATTAGATGAAGAAAACTTTTACTTTTCAGACAATATGAAAACCTTCAATAGAGAAGATGGTGAAGAGACGTACTTAAAAGAACATGAGTGCAAAAGAAGGAAGAAAAATACCACAGTGAGCCTGAGCCTTGGCTTCCGATCAAGGTATAGCAGGCAGAAGAATAATATGCTTACAGAAAAAGAAATCATAAATTAATGAATCTTACTCATGCCATCCTCTCTATCTAGAGTACATGCTTATACAAAAGAGAATTGGAAAGGGCAGCTAAATTATCTCAGCTGGCTGAGAATGTAACATGTATAAACCACTATAATTATCAAATTAATTGTCCAAAAATGTTCAGAAGATAGACATGCTGTGATTTGTAACATTAACACTAAAGAAATCAATAAACCAATGGCATATTTTAGAGTTTTGTTATAAAACACAAATACACCAGTGGTGCTCAGTGCACTGCTCAATTCCTCCAACCTGCTAATTTTTAATGAAGATCCAGAAAAGCATGTTAAGAATGTCTTTTCAGTGAGTGGTGATTTAAGGACACTATACAGAACAAACACAAAAGAAACCAAATTTTACCTCATTTTCTATTAATATAACTAAATAAAAGGTAAACATAAAATTTAAAAAATAATTTTTTTCAAGAAAGTAGAGGGGAGGAGGAAAGAATGTATAAAAAAGAAATGGATTGGACTACATGGGTTATTTAAAAACAGTTTTTATTATGAGTATGTATGTGAATCTGTGAATGGATATGTACAGGTGCCTCCAGAGGCCAGAGGCATTGTGTCCTGATGGAGGACTATCATTGGTTAATAAAGAAACTGCCTTGGCTTTTTGATAGGGCAGGATTTAGGTGGGTGGAGTAGACAGAAAAGGAAGAAGGAAGTGAGGCAGATGGCTCAGGCAGATGCCTCAGGCAATTGCCCTGCCTCTCATCTCTGGGACAGTTGCCATGAAGCCAGCCACCAGGTCAGACATGCTGAATGTTTCCCAGTAAGACACCACTTAGTGGTGTTACACATATTATTCTTTATGGGTTAGTCAAGATGTGAGTAAGAGGCTGAAACTAATGGGCCAGGCAGTGTTTAAATCAATACAGTTTGTGTGTTGTTATTTTGGGGCATAAGCTAGCTAGGCGGCTGGGATCCGGGCAGCAGGAATGCAGCCCACAGCTCCTCACTACAGTGTCCCCTTGATTTTGAGTTGTAAGTAGTTTCAATAACCTGACTTGAGTGCTGAGAACTGTATTGTGATTGTCTGCAAGAGCAGCAAGTGCTGTTAGCCACTGAGATATCTCTCTTGCTCAATGGTATTTTTAAAATAGCCTCCAAATGATTTGGATCATAAGTCCAACAGCACTGCAAATTATAACTTTATAAAAATAAAGGTATTAAAATTCTTAAAGTCACTACTAATAATCTGAAAAGGAGAATGAAGCTTGCAGGTTCAATTGTGAATATTGCATGATGAAAGAATATCTTTACTATATATAATTAATATAGGATAATATTAAAAATGAAGAGAATTCAATGGGCTGTGGTGCATTTGCCTTTTAATTCCAGCACTTGAGAGGTAGAGGCAGAGGCAGGAGGATCACTGAGTTCGAAGCCAGCCTGGTCTATAGAGTGATTTCCATGACAACCAGGAGTACACAGAGATACCCTGCTTGAAAAAACAAATAAAAGAAAAAAAAGAGAGGGGGGATTCAAATATGAAATTAGCTAAATACATCGTCTGTTTCTGTGTTCACTTTATTACTTAGCTTCTCTAGGATCATGAACTATAGACTCTATGTCCTTTGCTTCTAGCTACTATCAACTTATGAGTGAGTACATATCATATTCATCTTTTGGGATGTGGGTTACCTCACTCAAGATAGTGTTTTCTAATTCCATCCATTTGCATGCAAAATTCAAGGTGTCATTGTTTTTTACTTCTGTGTAGTACTCTAATATGTAAATGTGCCACACTTTCTTTATCCATTCTTCAGTTGCAGGGCATCTAGGTTGTTTCCAGGTTCTGGCTATTATAAATGATGCTGCTATGAACATAGTTGAACAAATGTTTTGTAGTATGATTGAGCATCTTTTGGGTATATGCCCATAAGTGGTATTGCTGGATCCCGAGGTAGGTTGATTCCCAATTTTCTGAGAAACCGCCATACTGATTTCCAAAATGGTTGTACATGTTTGTGTTCCCACCAGCAATAGATGAGTGTTCCCCAAAGACGGGGAGGGTTGAGGAGTACATAAGGGAATGGGATAGTCAAGATGGAGGAAGAACAGAAATGAGAGCAAGAAAAAAGATATCTTGATTGAGGGAGCCATTATAGGGTTAGCAGACCCTAAGACCCTGGGCAATAGAGGAGAGGGGACCCAATTTTGACTTGCCATAGAGTCAAACTAATGATTATCTTAAATATCACCATAGAACCTTCATTCAGCAATAGATGGAAAAAGAGGCAGAGACCCACATCAGAGCACTGTACTGAGCTCCCAAGGTCCAGTTGAAGAGTGGAAGGATTGAGAATATGAGCAAAAAGTTCAAGACCATGAAGGGTTCATCCACTGAAACAGTTTACCTGAGCTAATGGGAGCTAACCAACTTCAGCTGGACTGGGAAGGAGCAAATATAGGACCAAACTAGTCTCTCTGAATGTGGTTGATAGCTGTATGCCTTGGGCAGATTGAGGGGCCACTGTCAATGTCAATGGGATTTATCTCTACTGCATGTACTGGCTCTGTTGGATCCTATTCTCTTTGGATGTATACATTGCTCAGCCTAGATGTAGTAGGGAGGGCCTTGGTCCTTCCAGAAAGCAATGTGTCTTACCCTCTCTTAGGATTAGATGGGAATGGGGTGGAAGGGTGTGTGGAGGGAATGGGAGAGGAGGGAGGAGTGGGAATTTGAATTGGTATTTTTTTTAAAAAAAATCTAATAAATTTTAACAAAAAGTTTTTATTTTTTTATTATTTTTGGTATACTAAGTCATATGTTATGGCCATTGTAAAATCACACACATGACTCATATTAAAATTGAGTCTTGAAGCCACGTCATCAGATGGTATTTTATCTTCTTTTGTCTTTTTATAAGGCAATTCTTTTGCATCCTCAAAAGATTACACCGTAGTGTTTTAACCACTGCCAATTGAATGCTCCCTAGTCATTTCCAGCAGGCAAAGTGAAGAGATGGAAAACAATGTAACTCCTAATACTGCATGCATTAGATCTGAAGAATACAATTCAAATAGGCACAGGCTTCTGAAAAAATGCTTTGGAGAAAAGGGAATAATTTATACAATAAAGAACAAAATATACACACACATTACAACCTCTCAATACATAATATACAACTTCTCACTAATGGATATTTTACTGAGAGTCTTTAGACCAATTTACACAAAAACTCTCAAACATAGACATATGCATGGGTAATAGTATATGGACATTATTCATCAAATATCAGAATAAAACTTTATTGATAAGCACAAATAAAACTTTATTCAATGACAACTATAAAACCACACACAGATTTTGGTAGTTATTATGAGTCATATAAAATTATTAACTAATTAAATTTACCTTATATTATGTATGCAATCCTCAATAGTAATTTTTGTTATGGAGGATGTGTTTAGAAAGTAAAATATTGAGAATGAACATTTAAAATTTGAGGGAAGTACTGAAGAATGTGGACTATTATTGATTCATTTTACTTTGTTATGAAAATCAAACAAACAAGCAGAAAACCATATGACAAAATGTGTTAGTAGGGTTTGGAATTTAATGTTATTAATTCTCAAGCATAAAGGAACCTTTAATCAAGAATCAATAAAAAATTTAAAAAGAAGCATTTTAGATATTGTTCAGCTTAACACAAGAGACAAAAGAATATAAACCATCTAATTTGACTCATGATCAAAAAAGGCTATGACAGATGTATGATACAGGTGCCAATTAATTGTGACTTGTTTTCTAATTGAAAACTTAATTGATCAGCAGCCCCCTTAGTACAGCAGACAACAACTGGTCAAATAAAAATCATGTGGTCTCATGTTCAAACTCACCAAGACACACACACACACACACACACACACACACACACACACATTTATATGAACCACTGTGAGTGAGTGCCTGCATTGTGGCCATTGAACAGGGCTGATGTTTGATCAAAGATGCTAATGTGATTCTGAGGTCATTTCTACCTACTAAGCAACTGGTTGGCAACTGTCTTAAAAGGCTTCTGGGATTTTTCTCATCTAAAATATGTATTTATGAAATGTGCCTCCATAGTGCAATGAAAATGTGTTTTGGAAATAATGCAAAACAGAAATGAGTTTCTTGCAAATCTTAGTTAAATATTCAAGGGTCTTCATAACTTGTGGTAGGCTAAAAATCATCCCAAAAAATCCTGTTCAGAAAATTATCAAAAAGGTTGGGAAGCATTTCATCTTATCAAAGTAGTTGTAGAATGTCAATACTTTCATTGATTAATGCTTAAACACTTTAGACATTTATCATAGTTACCACTTGGAGATTTTCTATGACCTTCTATGCTAATTGATTTTATAGATTTTTCCCATAAACATTTATAGAACAATTTCAGAGAGGGGCTGGTGACATGGGTAGGCTGCTAAAAACACCTGCAGTCTATCACCTGAGAGTGATTCAGAATCTCCACATATGTGTCACAGCAGGCACCCATCTGTCTCATACACAGCTCCACATGTGTGTCATGGCAGGCACACATCTGTCTCACACACAGCTCCACATGTGTGTCACGGCAGGCAGACATATGTCTCACACATAGCTCCACATGTGAGTCACAGAAGGCACACATCTGTCTCACACACAGGTCCACATGTGTCACAGCAAGCACACATATGTCTCACACACAGCTCCACATGTATGTCACAGCAGGCACACATTCCCTGTCTCACAAACACATAAATGCACAGAGATTTCATTAGAAATTTAATTTAAACATTTAAAAACTAAACCCTTGATATTGGTCTGATAGTTAATAGCAGTTAGAATGGGAAGCTAATATATAAACTAATATTAAGAAGAAAGCCTTCTAAGCAGCAGATTCAGGGCCAATATAGTATTCTGTTTCTCAGTCAATATTTTGATTAAAAGAGAAACCAAGCCTGAATTTTAGTTTAAAATCATCTTAGAATGGTAATTTCTTACCATTTTCTATATGTTGATATTTTTCTGTGTTCCTGCACATATTTGTTGTGAAGCAATTTTACATTTTGGCTAAGATTCGGGTTACAAAATTTAAAATTTTTAAATCATCTTCCCTGTCAGTTAAACTTGTTAAGACTTATAAACATTTCCTTGCTTTAATGCTTTAAAAGCTAAATTTGAATTAATATGTCAGTATTTAAAAAATTTTTTAAACAATGTTGCTCTAATTCTGTCACTTTAGTTCTTTTAGTGTTTTTAAAGAAGGCAAACTTTTCCATTGAAAATTATTCATAAAGCAAGATAATCTATCCAAAAATATGTGTGCATGCATGTGTGAATTTTACTATAAAGTTAATTATAGCACCCCAAAGAAGAAAATCTGCATTACCTCCCAAATAGGAAAAAGGTCACTGGAGTCTGAAGACATTTTTCATTGCTTGCTTTTTCAACTACAGCGTGCTCTGTCTGACCTGGGAACTGTAGCTTCTCCTCTGTCCCACTTGCAGACCTGGTATCAGGGAAGCCCTCCTCCAGTAAGGATTATTGTTCTGTTCTTCCCATATTCTTTCAAGACATCATTTCTATTACTTGGACTAGGTGGTACCATTTGACTTAAATAGGTAAAGAAATGCCTGTACTCTTCAGTCTACCAGTAGTGAAAGCTTTCATGGTAAAATTTATTGTTAATTATTTATGTTAGCATTTTAGGAGATTTGACAGTTTTTCTCCCCTGCTCAAATAAACACTAAATGAAGCTGGATATTTCAAACCTCTTTAGCATCAAGTGCCAGAGTATATGCATGGGCTTAACCTTACTTGTCATCTTCAAATTAATTACCAAGACTAGCTAAGCATGATATATTTTTTCTATACTGTCATACACAAAACCTTCTGAATTATTAAAGCAACTAAGAAACATACATTCCAATGATGACTGTGCTATGCTACTTTTCTGACGGGGGATGAACAAATATATCTATTTATTTCAGAAAATATCATGACAGACTCACGAAATGGTCTCATTCAGGTCAATTTAGTAACATGACGATCTTATTGGGTTCTAACTGGAGGATGGTCTCAAAGACTCCTCCATCCTTGAGATCTCCTCCCAGCTCACTGTATACGACACAGGAGAGTGGTCCCTCACTGCTCATACAGCTTCTTTTCACTCCACCCAGAACTCTTGCCTCCCCTATCAGTTTTCCATTAGGAATAAAGCTTGAGTTTTGTAGTGTGAAGCGGCGGGCTGCCACCCGCCGCCGGCTAGCTTTACCCAAAATAATTACACGGAAACTGTATTCATTTAAACACTGCCTGGCCCATAGTTTCAGCCTCTTATTGGTTAATTCTCACATCTTCCTTTAACCCATATTTAGTAATTTGGGTAGCACCACGAGGTGTGGCTTACCAGGAGAGATCTTAACCTGCGTCCATCTCGGAGAGGAGCAGCATGGAGACTCACTATGGCGACTGCCTGAAGCGTCTCCCCAACTCTACTTCCTTGTTCCCACAATTCTGTTCTGTCTACTCCACCTACCTAATTTTCTGTTCTTAAAGGGCCAAGGCAGTTTTCTTTATTAATTAACCAATGAAAGAAACATAGACAGATATCTCTCCTCCATCATTTCCCCTTTTTCTGTTTAAACAAAAAAGAAAGGCTTCAACTTTAACATAGCAAAATTACATATAACAAAACAGTTATCAAGCAAGTATTACAGTTACAATATTTAAATCTATTTTATCTTTTATCATAACTAAGGAAAGCTATAACTATCTATTTATTCTTCAACTCCATCAAAGACTCCAGAAGGATATAATGCTACCTAAGTAAACAAGAAATAAGTAACTTATAAAACTCTAGAAATGACAGAGACAACTCGCTGCCTAGACAGTCACCCAAAGTTCCTCTGTACCATTGGGGCATCCATCTTCAGCCTTCAGGCCCACAGTATCCAGCAGACATTTCCATGAAGCAGAAAAATTCCAAAGACAGTTCAGTCACTTTCTGCTGTGTCCTGCAGAACGTCTCGCAGACTCTTTCATGAATCTGAACCCCGAAAGACCATCTCACCTTTAGGCAAGTTCAGCAGTCCTCTCTCTGCAGGTTCTTTGTGTCCAGTTTATGGAACAGTCCAGCCAAGAGCAGTTTCTTGCCCAAATGGCTAACAAACTCCATAAGTAGCCTCTTCGATGCCCATCTTCCTCTCGAAGTAGATTGGTGCTGCCAGGAGCAGACGTGTCTCATTGTCATGAAAAACCCTAAGTTATTAAACCATTAAATGCCATATTCTGCAGTCTTTGAAAGATATGAAGAATGTCTATCTAACTGAAATATATCTCTACATATCTAGAAAATCTAATAACATGACTACAAGCTTAACTATTATCAATGATTATCCATTAACAACCTATATTTCCTAATTATACATTACAGTTTTTAAAATGAACTACACAATCAAAATAGCTGAATCAAGATCAGAAATACATATACATATAACAAATTGACCTTAAAATCCATACCAATCAAATTATTCATATCTATAATCCTATCCCCTTTAAATGTAAAAGAACATTTATAAGCAATATTGGGAAAAATGGGCACAGTTTTTACTCTCCAAACTGCTTCCTGCTGAATGGGGGCGCTGTTATTTAGGTCTTTCATGGTGTAACCTGTGTGCTAGGTTCTCCTCAGTTGGCAGTTGAGTGAAGTAATTTTTTGAAAGATGTCACAGCAACCTTTCAGGAGGGCGTGGTCTATCATACCATGTTGGGATAGAAGCAATCCAAGAGGTCTCGTCCTCTGTGCAAACAAAAGAAGAAACTCTTTCCAAAGCATCATGTTCTTAGATCCAAATCCTGAAGTCATACCATTAAAATGTCCATTCTGGTCTAGCCTGGCAGCCCATATAATGAAATGTCTCTCTGTACTTAGCTCCTTTACAGTCAAAAAAATCAAAGAAAACACAACAAAATACATAAGCTTTCTGAACTTCCTAAATATCTTGTAACTTTTTGTGAATTCCTAAGCCTGGAAATAATTCCTTTGCTTGCTGGCTATTCTGAGAAGTCTTCTCTATTTCTAGAGGGGAATGATACAATCTGTGTAAAATAATGACAGAACATACTAATAAAAATAATGAGAAATTTTGGACTCAGGGGTAGATGAAACTATCTGCAGTGATTGGTCTAGAAAAGCAGGAGCCAGTCAAAGCATACTGGCAGGGAGGACAATAGGGACCCTGGAGGAAGAGAAGGAAGAAGGAGCACATAAGGAAAGCACCACAGCTTCTAAGTATTTGCATACAATCTCTTCCAAAAGGATTATTTTTACATTTAATGTGTTTGTGCACACACATGTGAGAGTGTGTATATTTGTGTGTCTATGCATGCACATGTGTCTGCGAGTCCACATGTGTGTATAAATATTTTTATGTGGGAGAGAGTATGCACACACATATATGTTTATAGAATGTGTGTGTGTGCCAATGTGTCAGTGTTTGTGTGTGTGTGTCCCTGAGTCCCCAGATTGTGATTGTGTAGGTCAAAGTGCAACAGGTGGGTGCCGTTCTTTCCTATCACCATGTGGATCTCAGGAATCAGACCTGTTTGTCAGGCTTGACAAGAGTTCTTTTATACCATGAACCATCTCATCATCTCTCACATGAATTCTCTATTATGCTTGTGATAGAATAAATCTACTTGTGCTGTCATTGAATATTTTCAGACATTTGTAGCTTATAAAACGCTGTATTAGTGAAGCAAAAAAAGGATAAGTGTAGGGGATATTCAATTCCTTACAGAATACTTTTTAACCATGGAAAGGCTTAATACTTTTCAGTTAAATAGTAGAAGC
Source organism: Arvicola amphibius (assembly GCF_903992535.2). Lineage (NCBI taxonomy): Eukaryota > Metazoa > Chordata > Mammalia > Rodentia > Cricetidae > Arvicola > Arvicola amphibius. Next base: position 68,565,122 of record NC_052048.2, on the reverse strand, counting down.
CACTTATCACAAAACATATTTATCAACAATATATTCAATTAATTTTGAGAAATAATGCCTTAAGGCTATTTTCATCTAGAAAAAAAAATTCTGTCTCAGAAATCCATTATGAAAACCAGGCTATTCAGCACTGGAAAGTACTTACTGACACAGGGAGGAGAGACTAGAGTTTTCAGAAAATGATAATGAGGTAATATAAAAACTTGTGTCATTCAGCTTATTGCTGCTTTCCTCCTAGCAGTATACCTTTGCATGATTGGTATTAAGCTCGTAGTACTGAAATGAATGTGAATGTGTGACTTTGAATAGTCATGAAAGTACCTTTTCTGGCTGAAAAGCTTCAAGTGGCTGGGAAACCACTCTGGTGTTCACTGTCAGCCATGTAAACCTTCTGACACCCAGCATTACAGTTAATACTTTCTGAAAAAATTATTAAGACTTGTGGAAGGCAAAAAATATAAATCAGTTTTATAAATATATTTCATATAAGATTATTTTTGAACTATTAATTAATGTTTTCCAACTTCCTTTTAAATCATAACCACTCATCATCTGCCTATGTTTCTTTTGTGTGTTTCTGATGGAAACTGTCAATCACTGCATTCTGCTTTCAAACAGCAGGCCTGATTTCCCTGGCATGCTGCTTTCACCACCTTGAGATCAGTCAAACCACTTCCCAGGGGTTTCCAAAGTTGAACTGCAGAAAAGAAAGGGCCTGGGAACCTTGGGAGCTTGATTTTCATTGACTTCACACACACAAACACTTGTGCAACACAACAGAAAAAAATTATTGTGATCCTTTGAAAGGTAAAATAACATATATTGTTATCGTGTATTTTCTCCAAAACCAGTTCACGGTGAGTGGTTTAAAAATATTTTATTTGTATTTGGCTTTTCTTTTATCAAATTGTGTATCAGTCTTTTCATTGTTTCTGTTACATTTTGATGCAAGTCAAAATTCAAATGTCTAGTTTGCTTCATTTTGTACATTTTTAAATTATTTTGGTGCAAAAGCATATTATGATATATAATTTTGGAATTATAGGAACTAAAGTAATGCAATGATTTTTAATGTAAGAAAATTGTGCACGTGTGTTAATACGGAGGAGAAATTTTGTAAAGAAAATTTTCAAAATAAAATCAAAAGCACTGCATATTATTTTATATAATAAAATTTCCTTTTTTTAAGATTTCCATCTCCTTCCTCATCCCTCCCCCCTTCCCTCCCCTCCCTTCACACCATATACCCCACTCCACCCTCTCAAGACAAGAGCCATCAGGGGTTCCCTTCACTATGTTAAGTCCAAAGTCCTCCAGCTCCCCCTAGTCCAGGAAGGTGAGCAACTAAAACGGACAAGGCTCACAGTGAGCCGTCCATGCTGTAGAGTTCACGTTCATTGACGTTGTCCTTGGTTTCTCAGTCCTACTCCACTGTCCAGCCACATTCAGAGAGTCCGGTTTGGTCCCCTGTTCCATCATATTTTATTCTTTTTGGTGCTGAGCATTTTTACTTAAAGTCTATGAAGGATAGAAGAGTGCTCTTTCACCAGTATGTCTCTCAACTACATGCCTTATATTCTGAAAAAACACAATAAAAAATTTGACATAAACCCAGGGAGAACTATCAGACTAATAGCTTCAGCTCTCAAGAGAACTGTTCAGCAAACAAATCAGAACATAATAAACATTATTTTTGCAATGAAATTATAAAGCAAATAGAAAAAAAGTCCAAAATCTAAACGATGACCATGAATTTATTTTTTATTAATTATGTCAATGTTTGTATTCCTTTTTTTACAGTTTCCTTTTTTAGATATCTCATTAGTCATATTGATTGCTTTAATAAAAATCCAATCAAACGTAAATTTTCATTAAAAATATACAGGCAAGTGTGAGTCCATGTATGTACATGTTTGTGTGCACATGTATCAGTGCATCTTAATTGAGTTTTAAGGCATCACTGCCAAGAGACATCTCTAACTCAAGCTGCATTACCAGAGATTGGATGGTTCTCTTTAGTTCTTTAAGTGTGTGATAAAACTCTTAAGAGTTTGATACCATGTCTCACTTCATTTTAACCATTTATTTTAGATTTTATCAAACAAAATTCCTATTACAGACTATGAAATGTACAAATAGTCACCACTTGATACTAAGGTTAGTACATGGGTATAGTCCTACACTGGCTTACTTTTTGGATAAGTTAGATCTAAATAGAATCAGGGCTAGGGAGATGGCTCATCACTTGAAGCCCAGGCCCACAACCAAATGAATCAGGAAAAGTTTTATGTTCACTTCAATTGTAAAAATTTCTGTCAAGAAAATGGGGGAGAAAAGTTCATCTTGGATTATTCTTCCTACCTTAGGATTTCTAGGGAATTTTCTAAAATGACGACGACTTGGGTTTTTCTTCCTATTTCTACATTCTGTTTGCCAATCCGATTTATGGATTTAATGCCATTCTAATATATTATAATGTCTGTAGCATACCTAAAATTAAGATGAAAATCAACCATGTAGTATATCAGATATACTCATGATCAATTTAGCTTGACTAGACTACAAATATCTTAATCACAACCAACGTGGTTCCTGGCGTAAATAATAATAGAAAAGATCCATTCTATAAAGAGTAAACAAACAATGAAGTAGGATAGATTCTGTTTTTCATAATACATCCATATTGTTCATAATAGCATCCATTTTGATAATAATGGATTAATACTCCATTTGTAATTACCCCTTCCTCTATTTACTTCAAAACACACTCATTAATGAAACACTAAAAAAAGATCATGATATCTAAAGAACAATACAAATAATAAAGTTACCTATGATCTTTAAGGATTTGTTAGTTAGATTTCATATGGAAAACCATTTTAAAATAGGCATTTTAAATATAAGCTTCCTCAAATAATTTTAGCTCATCATATAAAATAGTAAAATAATCCTAGAATATTAAGAGTAATTTTTATTTGTGATCATACAACTAGGTTATTTATTATCACCTTTTATGTAAGAGTACAATGATAAGAATTTGTATGAATGTAGGTAACATCCTTGGACATAGCATTACAATTAGTCTGTGTGAAAATAATTAATTAAAATTTGCATATTTTGAGCTCTAGGTTTGGTAATTTTTTTCTAGAAACTATTATTTCTGTCTTGTCCATTTAAGTGTAAAAAGTTCCCAGCATCTGTCTCAGGCGGTGACTCCATGGCTTCTCTCCAACTCTGCCCTTCTTTCTCCTAGCATTCTCCTTAGTTTTCCCCACCTAGCTCTGTTCCCCTATAACTGTGCTATAGGTCCAAAGCAGTTTCTTTATTCATTAATAGTAATCACAGCATACAGAGAGAACTCCCACATCAATTAACTCTCTGTTGATTACTTTCCCCTATGGAATGTTGGTTTGGATTACAGTCCTGTGTCACTAGAGCCAGCTGGATTTCTCATGTATGTACCCAAAGGGAAATCCACAGGGTTCTTTTCTACTAGACACACCTGCCATGCTTATATGCTATTTCTCTCTTAATTTCTATGGGGCTTTTAAACATTTCCTTTCATTTTCTTGGTGTGTTTCTTAAGAAGTTCTTCCACTGTGATCCTTCTTTCAGTGTCATCAACACTGAAATTTATTGATTTTTAATTTGCTACTTTCTTCAAAAAATTTACTTTAAACTTTTTTACCTGCTATTCATCAAGTAACTGTTGTTGTATTAATTATGATAGTATGATACAGGATATCTAGCTGTATGTTTATGTTTGTCCATCCTTCTGGCTATCTATATCTATCATCTATATATCTTTTTTAATGATTAAATCATGCTAAGTAGTTTAACATTAGATACTAATCCTGTATTTTATTTTTAAAATAAAAATATTTGAAACACACTTTCAGCCATTTATATTTATATGTCATTGCTATATTAGCCATGGTGGAAAATAGATTTTCAAAGAAAATGCTCTCTACTGAGGAGTGGTATGTTTTCACAAACAGTCACCCTGTGTCTGGAGCTTCAGCCCTGGTAGCCACCATGTTCCTCTCATTTTCCATCACTTTGATTTGTCTTAAACTTGCTCTAGAGAACAACTAAGGTTGTATATGTTTATGATATGCAATAATATGTTTGAATATCTATAACTATATATTGACTATATATGTTCATATGTTCAAATATACATTATGTAGAAAGTATATGACTCTCTGGATAGTCTTATTTGTCTAGCAATATTAGAATGAAAACCAAGTTAAAATTAATGGAGAAAGATGACTCAGCAGTGAGGCATGCTCGTGGTTTTTGCAGAACATCAGAGTGGAGTTGCTAGCACCAAGTCAGATGGCTCACAACCACCTGTAATTCAAGTTACATGAGTTCATCTATCACTCTCTGAGGGCACCGACTCAGACAAAGTGCACATACACTTAAGCAGGCTAACATATATTTATAGAAATTATGACAAATAAATCTTCAAAACATTAATAACATAATAATATGAATACAATTGATAATATCAGAGGATCTTTCTCTGAATCACAGATTTTTATTAACATATTTTTCCCTTCTCCACAAAATGCCCTGATGACTCTATTCCCTATTAATTTTAACTAAGCATGGATGGTTGGTTTAAAGTATATGATGTCTGTGCCATCATTTTCTCATGGTAATTGATGTTAGCTTTACTGTCCACATCACTTTGAGGTCTTTAAATTTCTGCCCAGAGTTTCTGAGAGTAGCCACTATGTGAGTAGTTTTTTTCTTGAGTGAATTTTGTCTCAGGCCACTTTCTGAAGAGGTACAGGATTATCTCAGAATACATTTCATTAAGTTGTTCTGCTCATTGTTGACATGGGAACAATTGTTTCCAGAAAATAGTGTTTATCTGTAGTACCCTGTGGATGTTTCTCAGGCCCCAGCTTCTTCAATAGCATCTGATAAATGTCTCTAAACCAGTAGTTCTCCCATCGTTGCAGATATGGGACACTGACTGTCGTACAGCATGATCTCTTTTCCAGAGAATACTGAGATTCTGCCAGTGTTTTCTGGACAATAGTTGTTGCTTTGCCCCAACTATGGGTGCTTCTTTTGCAATCCTCTTCCATGAGAATTTGAGCAAGACTCAGAAAGTTTAGCTGTCCTTATCATATTTTTGTTTGTGGGTTGTTACTCTCTTGTTTTCAAAATAAAATAAAATAAAATTTTGGTTTTCTTTTAGTTTGGTCTGTTTTGTTGGAATTCTGGAGAAAATAAGGTTGTTAAAATTCAAAAGCAAACTCCTATATGAGATGCAGACTCATGTTAATCTTAGGCATTGAGAAAAATTCTCTGAGTGTCTTTTTGGGTAGCTTGAGTTACACAGATCACAATGTATTTTTATCTATCACTGTTCAATGCTTCAATTTCCATATACCACATAAAAATAAATATTTGTTCAATCTATCCATAGGCAGTCTTAAATTATTTTAGTTAAGACTTAACAAATTCTAATAACTTGGGAATGGCAATATGGCTCAAATTGGTTAAGATCACTGGCAGTTAATCCATAAAACCAATGTTCAATTCCCAGTACTCACAGGACAATGGAGAACCAATTGTAACTCCAGTTGCAGGGTAGCCAAAGACATAGGCATATTGCAGATTGTACACATGCACATGCAAGCAAATCATTCACATAAAAACAAATCAAAAATTTAAGTAGTTCATAATATTTTTATTTTTTATATAACATTTTCAGCATATATATATATACCAAACAATAAATGTGTTAGGAGTTGTAAATGGCATAAAAAACCCAGACAAGGTTTGACCTGGGTATAGCATTACATTTCAACAACACTCAACTGTCAGTTGTTTTATGTCTTAGGATATATTATGAAAACAAATTGTTTTTATTTATTGACTAATTCTCTTTATAATTTTCTCAGTCATTGTTCTAATGCCATGTTTTATTCTTTTTACTATGTAAATTGCTTCATATAAAATATATGTTTCAAAAAATTAATAAAATAATATGCATTTCAAACTTAAAATATTTAACATAATAAACCTAGAATGTATCTATTGAAATGACATTTATGTACCAGTTTTAGCTATTACATCCTAATACCTATCATGTGTCATCAAAATACCTAGTGTAGGAATTATACAAATCACACCCACAATTCAAATTTTCTGTTTAAGTTAACTTAAAACCAACAAGTTGAATTGATTGTGTTGTCTTGAAACCCTTTAAGTTCTTTTCACTGTTGAAAAGTCTGTATTTTAAAGAATTAAAAGCCAATTATGTTATACAATTGTGTATGATTTGGAACTTTACACTAGATTTTGATGATTAAGTTTTTCTTAGCTATTGTCCTAAGAATGTACTAGCTCATGTTCTGGGGTTGCAGAATTCAGAGACTTTCCATTTGATAAACTGTTTTGATATTATTTTTTATTTTGGTGTCAACTACATCTCTTCACTATTAAACTATTTATTTTTACTTATGTATTTACTCAGTAAGCAGTGAGGTATTAGATTCAGATTCTGGAAACATCTTGCCACAGAATAGAATTTTGTAAGTTATTCATTGTCTTTAGAGTTCACAGATGATATCTCATGCCAGTTATAAAATTACAGTTTCCAAAAAGATAACGTTTAGAATCAGTCGATACTTCTGTATCTCATCACTGAACTCAGGAAAAGAGAGCTCTTTTCCCCTCACAAACTACTTTATAACTTTGAAAATCACTTAAAATTGGATTTATTGTTGTCTGCTTTGATGGGTGATAATGATCAGTGATTTACTTCATGGTGAAAATGCAGTCTATGGAGTCCCCCTAATCCATGGTGTTTCCTTCATTGCGGCTCATTACATCCTAGAAACATCCTTTCAACAGGATGATAAAGTATGATAACCTTATTTTTCTTTAGATGTGTTATCGGTCAATTTTCGAGAAAAAAGTTCAATTTTTTAATGTGGAATGGAAATAAGTCTAAGAGCTGCACACTGAGCAATATAACTGCTTATGAAGCATTGTGTTGACTATAGTGTGTTAAATTTGTGAATACAATTTTTAAATGTCATGTGTGTATAGTTGCACACACATTCACAAGTTATCTAGTGAATTTTCCCATCCATTATTCAACTCTCTTCTTTAGGGGGTATATTAATTCTAATCAGTATTCATATTCCCATACATTTGTTTCACATTAGTTGATATACATTAAATTCATGGCAATTAATAGTAAAACATGAAAATTTTCAATCAGTTTTTTAAAAATTATGATTTCTTTATTATCTTTTATATGTAACTCTTTTTCCCTGAAGTTTCAAAAGCAGAAGTTAAGGACATTGCTAATTTGGGGTATCAAATAATAAATTTCTGTAGAAGTCTGTTTTTCTGCTTATATTCAATATTATAGTAAGCATGTTGCTATAATTGTGTTTAGATGGTGATTTCTAAATATAATATATATATGTGTGTGTATGTGTTTGTTTTGTACATGTATATCCACAAACACACATATATAAATATGCATATATGTTGACACATATGTATCTATATGCTAACTTCAAATAGTGATAGATCCTAAATCATACTTAAAGTAATCTTATTCCCACATTTGATAATTTATACTGACTCTTCCTGAATTTTATCAAGCATATAATACATCTTAGACATCACTGCATAATATTTTTTATTTTCTATGGCTTCATAATGCTTATTCTATGTGGGTACATTACCTAATCATTGCCCACTCCTTTTGAGGTTTTTATTTGCAAATTTCACAGTAATAAAAAGTCCCTATTTTATTTACCCATTTCAAATAATAAATGTGTAGGGACTCCTATTTTAACCATATAACTATCTTCATAAACCTTGTTCTCATTATCTTCATAATTAATTGCATGCTGGTCTGATAATTGGGATACTTTATCTAAAACCTTGATTTTAAAATAGCTTGCTGCTTTGTATGTTATACCAGCTATTTATAGTAATTATTTGAATTTTCTGGCAAGCATTGTGCTTACGAGTTACTCCAGACAAAGGCTGTAGGCAAGGCTTCTCTCTTGTTTATTTTAGTTAATGGGTGTTTAATCCAACTGCATGTGAAAACCCATTCACAAATAACTTCAGTTTCTTTTGGTAAGAATTTAGAGAAAATTTATTTTGGCAGAAAACTGGGTGCTACTTCACTCTGTGGTGCTAATTGCTTTGCAAATTGGTGAAATAAAACATAAGAAATTGTTTTCTTCTCTTTTAGCTAGCCAATGTTTCCCACCATACTCTTTGAAGTTCTAAATCATACATTACAAAATGAGCCATGTTATCTCATCTCTATTCCATGAGATGAGCTATGTGCGGTACCGACACAGAGTCTGTTATCTTTAAAACTTTGGTTTAAGACTTCTGTTATCTGATGAGAGGAGTGACATGAATTCCTGTCCTATCCAAGTGACTCATTGATAGCTGTCACCTCAATACAGCTGTTCAAGTGAAGGTGAGGTCTCAGCTTCTGCACCTGGAATTCCAGCTGTCACCCTTCTCATAGAAAGTAAGACCTCGAAGGTTTGATTTTGCTATTCTTAGACTAAAGAAAGATAGACAATGTAATGAAAATTCTTCTCATGTCCTAAAATATGCCCAAAAATAACTATCATGCTGAAAATTATTTCCAGTTTTATTTCATCTCACCAAAGAACATTTTAAACTGGGTAAAGGACAAGGACAGAGGTTACAGTGTGGGTTAAATAATTACAAAATTTAAAATGTATTTTCATTATTTTAAATTATGTACATGCTTCTGTATTTGTGTGTGGGCATGTGCATTGTGAATGAATATACCTAGGGTCCAGAAGGGGATGTAGGGTTCCCTGGACATAGAATTACAGGTGGCTATAATCTGTAGAAGTTGGGTGCTGAAAACTGAACCCTGTCCTTTGAGACAAGGTTCTTTTAGGAGAGCAGAACACACTCTTAACTGTTGAGTGTTCTCTCCCTCTATGTGCAACTAGAATGATAATAACTTAACTTTTCTTTAAACTTAGTTTTTGACTATATTTTTTGAAATATAATTTTTATGAGTAGGTTACATTTGGGGATATATACGAAGCTACAAATACATATATGCAGGCAATAAAATTAATGAAAAAATGGCCATTCATTTGTAAGAGCAAGAAGGGTTTTATGAGAAAAGAATGGAGGAAGAAAGGCAAAATTACTGTAATTATTATCTCAAAAATGGATAAACAGGAAAAACAAATTATTGCAACATTGTTCATAAATAGTCAAGCTTATTTATGCTTATAGAGAACATTTGTGTTTTACAAATGTCACTTCACCCATATTGAAAGCACCTGGCTGCACTCTGTCCACATGATGATGGGAGGACATCCAGCTTCTCCCAGCAGATATATGCTGAACTTGTTTTTGAATACTTTATTCCTACCCATTTCCACATTCGTGATAGTCTTCACTTTCTCGAGGTATAAATAATCTTTATCATAAATTATTGAATTCACATTTCTTGGCACTTCAGCTGATCTAATTAATAGTCTAATGTTTGTAAAGTACTTAATTGCTATCATTGCCTTCTCATTTCTAGCTTCTATTTCCTTTTATACCACAAACAGAGCAAGTAGCTATCATAGTGGGATGGAAGAAGAAAAGCATAGTATTATATGTAAATATTGACTATGAATAAAAATACAAATGCATGCTTATCTCGGAAGATTGAAGTTTGTGATTCCGTGGGAAGAAAAACAAAACAAAACTACCTCCCTTGATAAAAGGACACAAACCCCATTGATTGTGTGTCACCTGCTGGGTAATAATAAACTCAGATACCGCTGGAAATTTAAGGCTTTTGTTTTCTTTTAGGTTTCTTGATATACACTAAACTGAATAGAAAAAGCAGTCCTGGTTTAAAATGTAAGGTTTAAAAGCATTGTCAAAACTTGGTGTGGTGTTACAGGAGGCTGCTTGTTGGGAGCCTTTTGTTGGTTCCTGGCCACCCAGCTAGCTTAGCCCTATCCAGTTCTTTATTCATTAACCAATAAAAGCAACACATAGACAGAAGGACCTCCCTCACCAGTGTGGTGGGTCATAACTTCAGGAATAAAAACAGGCAGATGAAACATTTGTTGTCATCCTCAACCACAGAGTATACCTAGCCTGGGCTACAGAAGCCTATGTTTAATCCTTCTCCACTCTGACTTCCCTCCCACCCACACATACACAATTTTTATACACATAGATTTAGACTTAAAGTAGCTCCTGACTTGTTCTAGAATAAATATGGAGAACTTCTAGGTTTTCTCTTCATCACGGCTCTATGAATTTTTTTAATTGTGCAGGGATTCTCTTGATTTCATTTCCACACTTTCAGAGTTGTTTGGCTAATTTACAAAGTTAGAAATTCATATTTGTAAGAAAACAGTGCAATGTCACTTCAATGTTTAAAATTTCATTATAGGGTATATGTGTATTGAAGATCTTTTTTTAATTTATACTCTCAAACATTGTTTTTTTCTTGTGGACTGTAACTTTCATCTGAGTGATGCCGTTGGTTATTCTTTTTTTCTATTTTTCTTTATTTCATTTAACATATCAACCCACAGTTTCCCCTTCTTTCTCTCCTCCAGTTCCTTCACTCTAGCTCCCTTCTAACACCACCCCACACATACTCCTCCTCAGTCTCCATTCAGATTGGGTAAGGTCTCCCTTGGGAATCAACAAGGCATCAGTCAAGATGAGGAAGGGCCAAGCTCCTCCTTCTGCATCAAGACTGGACAAGACATCCCACAACAGAGAATTAGTTCTAGTGAGTCAGCTCATGCATCAGGGACAGGCCCTGGTCCCATTGCTAGGGGCCCCAAAAAAGATTAACTACACATCTGTCACCCAGATACAGAGAGCCTAAGTCGGTCTCATGCAGGTTCCGTAGCTGTCTATCCAGAGTCCACGAACTCCCCAAAGCTCAGGTCAGCTGTCTCTGTGGTGTTTCCCATCATTATCTGACTCCCACCTTTGTTCATATAAACTTTCCTCACTCTCTTCATCTGGACGGCTAGAACTCGGTCCAGTGCTTTTCTGTGAATCTTTGCATTTGCTTTCTTCAGATACTGAATGAAAGCTCTATGATGACAATTAGGGTAGTCACCAATCTGAATATAGGGGAAGGGCAGTATATGAGGATCTTTTATTGGCTTGCTTATCTGTGCACCACATGAATACCTGCTGCTCTTAAGGGTAGGAAATGTGCTACATTCTCTAGAACTGAAGTTATAAACTGTTAAGTTATGATGTGTGGCTATTAGGACCTGAACCTGGGTCCTATGGAAGAGCAGTCAGTATTTTGTCATGACACCATCTCTCTGATTCCTCAATATCACTGGTTTAAACATAGAGACTTAAAGTAGAACATAGCATCAGTCACTATGAGGTTTGCTATTTTTTCTCTTGATGAAATTAGTGTAGAAATATAAAACTAGGCTCTCCTGTTATTCCATTACATTGGACATGCAGAGAGACCAAGTTTGTAAACTTGATTAAAATAAAGGCTCTTTGCTTTTACATATGGGACTTAGTTTCTTTGTTGGTCTTGAGGGGACTTCATGGATTTGGGCATAACATTTGGAGGCTCGTCCCGGATCCTCCAAAGCCCCCTAGGACTTCCACCCGTAGATCCTTCAACCAGCGGGTAAGTCTTCTGTGTTTTGTTTCATGTCAGTAAGTTTTCTATGTTTCGTTACATGTTTCATGTCTGTGTGTGACCAGGCTCAGGAACCATAGTGCCTCAAGATGATCTGTGGATTGGTGAAAGATCATAGGCGGGACACCGTGGAAGACGATCCTGGGGAGTCCTTCTGTAGAGAGTGGTTCTCTCTGGGGAAGCAGGCAGGGAGCAGGTCTCTCAGTTCTGTGGTAGGACACACGAGTGGCGTGGTCAGTTCTCTGCAGAGACATGCAGATAGCAGTCTCATTTCGATAGCGGGGAGTGGGGGGTCGCAGGTCACACCCGCGAAACAGCGTGAAGCTCTGTCTATGGTTTGATTGCTTGAAGCTGTGTCTTTGGTTTGCTTGGCGCCATTGTCCTCCCTTCTTATAGTCCTGTGTGTCTGTGTATCGTATGTTGTGCTTTTTGTCCTGACATAGACTGACGCTGAAAGATTCAAATCATGACTTCTTTGACTTTGATATTGTGATCACTTACAGGACTTTAGAGATAGGGCCATAAGCATAGGGGTATATTTTCCTTGCCGCCTTAAACAGTTTATAAAAAGGAGTCAGCCTTAGCTCCAAGCACCTAACTATGGAGCAGAGTGCTTGTGTAGATGAGTGGCTGGGCTATGCAGTCTTGCTGTTATAACTTAGCGACGCTGCCAGCCACAGTTGTACCGGGCGGGTGTACTCCAATAGGATTTTAACCACTAAACAGAAATTCTGGGGTTAATTGCTGTGGCTTGGAGAAGTTAATAATCTTTTTCCCCCCACAATGCTGCATACGATTCATACTATCCTTCCCCTCCCTTGCTGGTGGATGAGTTCTGACTACCTGCCCTGGGGTCTGCACCCCGCTGCTTGTGAAGGGGGAAATGTGGGGGCCAGCCGTGATAAGCTAAGTCTGGGCAGGTCACCCAAAGGAAGTTCTTCCAACCATTATCACCTGCCAGAGTTGAACTTGGCCAATGATAAATTTAATAAGAGTCCTGAGTCTCAGTAGTTTACCCTGAAGCAATACCTGGTAACAGGAAAGAACCACAAGCTGAGATCAGTCAATATGAGGTTTGCTATTTTTTTCTCTTGATGAAATTAGTGTAGAAATATAAAACTAGGCTCTCCTGTTATTCCAATACATTGGACATGCGGAGAGACCAAGTTTGTAAACTTGATTAAAATAAAGGCTCTTTGCTTTTACATATGGGACTCAGTTTCTTTGTTGGCCTTGAGGGGACTTCATGGATTTGGGCATAACATTTGGAGGCTCGTCCCGGATCCCCCAAAGCCCACTAGGACTGCCACCCTTAGATCCTTCAACCAGCTGGTAAGTTTTCTGTGCTTTGTTTTATAAACCGACGCCCACCCAAGAGAAGACCAATCAAAGGAAATGCCTGGCATTCCAAGTGCTGTCCATAACACCTGCCAGCACACATTCACCAGGACACCCTAGACAAATGTCAGCCAATCAGGGGTCGTGAACCTCAGAGACCCCTCACCCCCACCTTTACTACTATAAAAATCCAATTCTAACTGAGCTCGGGACTCTCCAGTTATTCCAATATGTTGGACATGCGGAGAGACTGGGTTTGCAAACTTGATTAAAATAAAGGCTCTTTGCTTTTTTTTACAAAAAAAAAAAAAAAAGGAAAAAAAAGAAAGAAGAAAGAAAGAAAGAACTATTATTTCCTGATGCGGCAGGATTTTTTCCTATTGAAAGTAAGACTTTTACGTGACTCTTTTCTAAAAGCATATATCCATAATATCCATAGCAGGGATGAAAAGAGGGGAGGAGGGAGAGTGAATGTATGGAGTCAGAACAGAAGATATGATGGGTGGATGCAGGAGGAGAGTGTTAGAATGGTTAGAATTTTGCTCTAGGTTTCCCCCTCAGGTTCCTGTGATGTTCTAAAAACAATTTTGTCAGTTGCTGCCAGGCAACACTGTCTGACTTTTCTCCGTGGTCATTCTAAGATGAGATCAATCCTCTGAAGCTTTTCCAAATCAATTACTAACTTGGACCATCACACAATTCAAGGAAAGCCGCAGAGAGCAGGGAGACAGAGAGGTAACAGGATCAATGGCACCCACGGACTGTGTGGGGAGGAGACTAGGGAACAGCTGCCATAGGAAATTTCACAAGAACTCAATCCTGTGACAGTCACCTGGGCAGAACTTCAGGGGAACATGCTTTATCACTGTCATCTATCAACACCTTCACTGGAGATAGTACTATGAAAAATGTTCTCAGAAAGCTAATTTTTACCATAGATGTATTTGGGCACATGTGTGTGAGTATGTATGTATATAAGTATGCATATATATATATATATATATGGTATGTAAATAAATTACAATGCGTGTTAATGCATTTATGTTCTGAGAATAATACAATTTTTTTAATTAAGATTTTTGTGGGAAGTATTTTTTATTTCAACAATTTTCTTTTTTATATGAAGACAAAATTAATTTCCTTTTTGGTGATATTTTGTTTGTGTTTCAACAAATAAAGCTTGCTGAAGATCACAATGAAGAACTAAAACTCTAGTGGCAAGGCAGTGAAGGCACATGCCTTTAATCCCAGGATTTGGGAGACAGAGGCAGAGGGATCTCTGTTAGTTCAAGGCCAGACTGGGCTTTAAGAAATTGATCCACTCTAAAAGAGAAACAGAGCACAGACAAAGCACTTGGGAGTCCCTTGCCTTAATCCTTGTACTAGAGAGGTGGAGACAGAAGTGATATGGCTGGAAGAGAGATGAATATAAGGCAGGAGGAGGCAGGAGCTCAGGGAAGTCTGAGGCTTTCACATTTCCCCTGTTTTTTTCTCATTAAATATCACAAGAAATGGTATGGTTACCAATGGCTGTGTGCCTGGATACACACTTCTGGCTGTTCTGTAATTTGAAGGCATTGTGTTTTCATCACCTGGGTTTTTCATCAAAGCATATTAGCTGGCCAGGTTCCAGCAGGCTGTCCTAAGTATTTTCCTTGATTAGAAAAACATTAGCATAAAGGTAAATATTTTATGTTGAGAAGACTTATGGGAAATTTACAGATGAATACATAACGGGAAAGAGGCAGATGTAGATAGAAAGACATGGGGCTTATGTTTCAGACTGAGGAAAGCTGGTAATAATATTCCTGCTGTGCATTGGAAAATGTGTAATTATAATTAATAAAAATGCTAGGTTTGTGGAAGCTCAAAATATGAGTCTATTCCACTTTGACTGAAGGTCAGAGAGTTTGAAGTTGCTCAAAGGTGTTGACCACAGCTATGGCTACACACCCTGAACAAGGGTGTAGTTACTTGGTATTTTGGACATTAAGATGGTCCATAGAGGTGTATCCACTTCTGACCAAATGTCAGAGAATTCAAGCATACTTCTTCTTTTGAGTTAGGAGGTTTGACCTAGTGAGTGACTGCCTTCAGGATACTTGGTCTAGGATGGGATCACTGCCTAAACTTCAGAATGCTTTTTCTCATGAATTAATGTCTTGATATTTCAAAGTATTAAAGCAAGTAAGTATACTAGCTGTCCTTTGTATCATATTAAAACAGTCTTTTTCCTTCTTCCCTCTTTTGTATGGCAGTATTAAAAGTGTATAGAAAATCAAAAAGGGCTTAACTTAGAACTCTGAAGAAAAATTCAACATACAGTGTTTGCTGAGGTGCCCTCCTGGTACTATCCAATCATGTCTTTGTGATTCTTTCTTATCCCTGTTCCTTCTGCCTAACATTTTTAATTATTATGTCCCTATGCTGGAATGTACGAATATACAACAGCTAGGACCAAGGCAAAGGTCACCTCAAAAAGGTGGCTCCCGACGTATGGCAGCCCAACGTGGCCCAGTTCACAACTTAAATGGTCATCTCTCAAAATATATACAGACAAGCCACAGTAATATCTTTAGCAGATTCATTTGTGTTTTGTGTGTGCATGAGAGAGAGAGACAGACAGACAGAGAGAGAGAGAGAGAGAGAGAGAGAGAGAGAGAGAGAGAGAGAGAGTCAGACAGAGAGATAGAAAGAGAGAGAGAGAAAATCATTCTGCATCACATGTGTGCATTGCCCATAGAGGCCAAGTTCTGGTCTTGCAGGCCTTATGAGCTGCCCAATGTGGGTGATGTGAAATTAATGAGATCCTCTAGTTTAAGTATTAGTTATTGTCTATGTAAACTTTTCTTGCTTTTTGCTTCTTTTTTGATTTTTCCTTCATGTTAATTTTACAAAAGTAATGTTGAATTTTGAGTAAAATTGGTTTATTCAATAGCAACAATATACATATAAAAACATACACAAGCACACACATATACACATGAATTCTTATACACACATGAACTACTTTAAGCATTCCACATGATAAATTTTCTAAAATAATATTCTGGTTAGATAGGACCACCACTTAGATCAGCAAATGTAAATTCCTAGCACCATACAGTATACTATACATTCCCCATGTCTGTTCTGCAAGATTAATTATAAGGGATTTATCCATTTGAAGTAAATTAAGTTCTACTTTCTTGTAGCCCATTCTTCTGACAATTTCTTTTAATTTTAATAGTTTATACATTTTTCTTGATAATTTTTTCACAAATATACAATAAAATATGATGATAACCACTTATATTTTCCCTTTGCAATTTGCTTCACATACTCCCTAATACTATCCCCTCCTAACTCCAATCACTCTTTTACATTAAATCTAATTAGTTTTGGTCATGTGTGCATGGTATGAGGCCATTGACTACAACATGGGCAGCTGACATATGCCCACTATGTATCTCTATATAGTCACATATGGAAATAGATGTAGATGTAGATGAGTGTCAAATCCTGTGTCCCATGTAGCTTAAGCAAGTGCTTCACTCCAGTTAAATTATTATCATTTTTAACTTCCTATGAATTCAGCTACCATTTTCCCAACACTCTATTCTTACATAGGAAACATTTTCTTATTTATGAAATAAATGGGGCTTTTGGTTCTTAAATTTTAAACTGATGTGATGTCTCTAGTTTTTCTTGAAGCCAAATATGCACAGCTACTGATGAATAAATTAGTATCCACCAGAGTCATTGAATAATTAAAATAGAGCTTTCAATTTCAGAATTGTTTTAACTGACAACAGTTTATATTTGGGTACATGTTTATTTGGTACCCATTAGGAATACTTATTGTGTTGTGCTGAGTAAATCACTGAAGTTCTCAACTGGTTCTTTTGCTCATCAGCTCAAAAAATAGGTATAGAATAACCAGTAATATAGTCAGATTATGGATATGCATCCTGTTATTTTATTTTTTAAGGGATTTAATCAAAGGGAAAGACTTGGTGTCTGGTGATTCAGACATACAATGGCAGATACTTGTTGTGAGGGAATTCGCTTGTTTGTCTTGGTTGCCCAGAATCTAAATAATCACACAGAAACCATATATTTTTTTTTTTTTTTTTGGTTTTTCGAGACGGGGTTTCTCTGTGGCTTTGGTGCCTGTCCTGGAACTAGCTCTTGTAGACCAGGCTGGCCTCGAACTCACAGAGATCCGCCTGCCTCTGCCTCCCGAGTGCTGGGATTAAAGGCGTGTGCCACCACCGCCCGGCAGAAACCATATTTTTTAAATCACTGCTTGGCCCATTAGCTCTAGCTTCTAATTGGCTAATTCTTATATCTTAATTTAACCCATTTCCATTAATTTGTGCATTACCATGAGGTAGTGACCTACCAGCAAAGTTTTAGCACTTCTGTCTCCAGCAGTGGCTCCATGGCTTTTCTCTTACTCCACCTCCTTTCTCCCAGCTTTCCATTTAGTTTTCCCTGCCTAGTTCCGTTCTGCTTTGCCATAAGCTCAAAGCAGTTCTTTATTAATCAATAATAATCACAGCATACAGAGGGAAATCCCACATCACCTCTCCTCTTTTGTTTAAATAAAAAAGAAAGTTTTATCAAGCAAGAATTATAGTTGCAATATTTATATCTACTTATCTTTTATCATACTTAAGGAAAACTAATTATAACTATTCTTCAACTCATCAAAGACTCCAGAAGGATAAAATATTATCTAAGTTGACAGAAAGTGTATTGTAAGCAACTTCCAAAACTAGAGAATTTACAAAGACATCTCAGTGTCTAGACAGTCACCCGAAGTTCTTTTTTTACCATTGGGAAATCCATCATCAGCCTATAGACACGTTGTATCCAGCAGATTTTTCCATGAACCAGGAAATTTCAAAGAAAGTTACACCTGTATTGGCAGTTTCTCAGTCACTTTTTTTCTGTGTCCTGCAGAATGTCTAGCAGACTCTTTCATGAAGCAGGAAACCCAAAGGATAGTTTCACCTTTAAACAAGTTCTGCAGTCATTTCTACATGTGGTTCCTACATGTCCAGTTCATCAAGAATTTCAGGCAAGAGCAGTTTCTAGCCCATATGGTTAACAAATTTCATAAGGAGCCTCTTCAATGCCTATTTTTCTCTTGAAGTAATTGGTGCTGCCAGGAGCATATGTGTCTCATTGTCATGAAAAGTCCTAAGTTCTTAAAACATTTTAAATGCCATATTCTGTAGTCTTTGAGAGGTCTGAAGAATGCCTATACATCTGAAATATATCTCCGTATATCTAAAAAATCTAACTAACATGACTACAAGCTTGACTACTATAGATGATTGCATATTAACCTATATTTTTAATTATACATTACATTTTTAAATGAGCTGCACACACAATACCTTAATCAAGATCAGAAATAAATATGCACAATATAATAAAATTAACATTAATTTGGTATCAATAAAGCAAGATCCATACCAATGCAAAATATCCATCTCTATAGAAGATACTCAAGAGGCTAAGTCAAAAAAAAGTTTTAGAAGGACTGAGGGTATAACTGAGTTGTACAGGTTCAATTTATGCTCTACAGAAGAAAGAATGCTCTTGTTTCCTCAACTACCACTTCTCCCAACTTTAAAATGGAACTTTTTGTAATGCCCTTGAAGCCTTCAACACAAGAAGAGACAGCACTGTGATAGATATTGCCATACTAGACAGGAACTACAGTCAAAAAGAAGATGAGCCTCTGGGAGAGACAGTAAGAAATATCTGAGTGGTTGTGTAAGGTAGAAAGTGCCTAGTTAACTGTGGGTGGTGCCACCATGCAGTGCTCCATTTTTTTTTCCTTTCTAAAGATACCAACTAGCTGCCAATTGCCTGTCTTCAAACTTATCAAACCAGACAGACCTTGCTTCTGGAAGTCCAAACTAAAATCCTATTTGAGTTTCTAACCAAGTGGAAGGTGTTTTGATTGACAATCCTCTGGAAGAAAGCTGCAGCAGTTACCATGCCTCACTTGGTGCACAGCAATAGAGGGCCAAGTCTGAAAAGAGCCATTAAGAACTAAAGGAAGGTTGGAATTGTCCTTTTCAGGTCCTTATCTTTATCTGAGGTCCTCACCCACTGGAGACTTCATTATTTGGGGCCTCTATCTTGCCCCATATCAAGAATATGTAGAGACTTCTCTTTCCTGTTCTAGCGCTAGAATTTAGCCTCTCTTCCTTTAGGCTCTGCTTCTGTGAAACAGCCAGGACCTTTTGTATGTGGATCCTTCTCAGTGAGAAAAGCTCATGGCTGCTATGGTTCACCTGACTTCTACCCAGTACCACATCAAGGAGAAAATATGAGAAGCCCGGAAGTGCTTCCAGGTCAGCCGCTCATGGGCTTTATCACAAGTAATGCCCTTGCCTTGATGTCTTCAGCAGTGGTTTGGCAGTGCTGCACCCTGCACCTTTGCTTAGCTCTTGGCATAGCTCATAGGACACTAACAGTGTGTATGACCTTTCTTAAACTGAAAGGAAATCTTACGGTAGAAACCCAGAATTTGTCGACATGTAGCTGTCTTCCCGGATTTTGTTATTTTTATTTTTATTTGGAACTTTTGACTGTTTTAAACTGAGCATTAAAAAGCATGGTCTCACTGCCCTACCCATTGTATTTTCAAATCCAGAGAGGCACAATGCCTAGCACAGGATGCTTTTAGACTGTGAAAAGGAATAGAAACCATGCCTTCCATTTCTTTACTGTTAGGGAAGCTGTTACAAAAATAGAAGATGTTGTCAATCCATTAGACAGTTCCTGTGGGAAACTCACCGTGGTACAGGGTTCTTCTGGCGCAACGATTGGACTCTGGAGCTTTATAATCTTCTGGCATCTGAAAGCCAGCTTCTTTCATGAAATTCACCTGCTGTCCTTGTTGTGTATCTGCTTCTGTCCTAGTCAATGTGGTGAGGCTTGGTTATGGGGTGGTGTGTTCCTGCTGACTAGCTTCCTTATATCTTCAGTTTTTTTTTTCTTCTCTGCAATCAAAGTATTACCAAACTCATGGCTAATAAACTGCCTAAAAATGACAGTACGGCAAAGAAACTAATACACGAATGCACAAAATCAGGCTACTGGACCTTATCAGAGATAGTCTAAAAGATTTATCATTGTTTTGATCTGTGTAGTTTTATTTCAAGCATATGATTATGTGTGCCTATAAAGACTGAGTAGGTGAAGAGAGATGGAGGATATAACACAAGTATGGGGATAAACATTATAGAGAGGAGGGACTGAGAAACTTGTTTTACATAGTACTCTTTCCATATTGTTCCTATTCTGATGAGAAGTTCTAGATCTTTTCAAAAAGTATAAACATTTTTAACTTTAAAAGAAAAATCTAATGCAAAAATGTTATGTGTTGTGATAGGAACTGGTGTGGGTTTTTTTTTGGTTTTTCGAGACAGAGTTTCTCTGTGGCTTTTGAGCCTGTCCTGGAACTAGCTCTTGTAGACCAGGCTGGCCTTGAACTCACAGAGATCCGTCTGCCTCTGCCTCCCGAGTGCTGGGATTAAAGGCGTGCGCCACCACCGCCCAGCACCTGGTGTGGGTTTAAAGCTAGACATTTAGAAGAGAAAACACACCCTGTTGAAGTTGCTAGCTGTGGTTTCTCTGATGCTGCACCACAGTCCTGTGATTTATGTTTCCCATGGCTGAAAATGAGAAGAGACACTTTAATATTAATATTCAAACTGACTCTCAGTGAGTAGCTCTGATGGCTTATGAATAGATCCTAGATGCATAGAACTATTGATCTGAACAAATACAACATAAAACATCACTAAACAATGAAAATTTACCTGATTATAACCTTGTTTTCCTTTATAAATATGTAAATGGGGCAGTGTTAAATAATGTTCAGATGTATTTTAGACATTTTTCTACAACCATTGACATGTAAGTTTATACTTTTGACTTATTGTAACTCACTTTTACCAAAAGCAAAGACTCTTGTGAAAGATTTCCCAAAATTTATTCACTAGAATAACATCTAAACCAAAAAACTACAATGACTATGTTTTTGTTGATGGAGAGTCTCTTGAGACTACAGAGATTTCCTGCCAAAGCTAGAACCTGATGGAAATGAATGTTTGCTCCTGAGAAAAATCTGAGGGATTCAGGCTGGAGGGAGACAATGCACACTTTACCACTGAATTATTTCATTGTCCTTGGGTTACAGGTGACAGTTATTCCAAAGAGATTAATCCACAAAAGAAAACATGAAAACTTCTAGACTAACTAGAAGTGCTGATGTCATAGAGAAGGGCCTCTGGAAGGAAGAATGGCCCAGCACTCTGGGTCTTAATTATTGATTGCTTTGTGATGTAGCTTATCTTCAACATCTTAAAGTGGTTTGCAAATGGTTCTGTTAACAAAGCACTTATTTTTGTAATGACCTCACTTACAAAGATCATCTTTTGTAATTTCCATTTCAATCCATCTACCTACTTCTCTTTCCAGAAGCATGACAAAAAATGCATCAAATCACATCCAATGAATTCATTTATCTCAATTTCTACTGACTCAGCTAGAAGAGTGCACTCATCCTTAGCAATTACATGTCTAAGTATTAACACATATCACTGTTAGAAATTTAGTCCTAGAATGTTGCAATTACTACTTTTCTTACAAACTACCCTGAAAACAATGTTTAAAAATAAGTCATTCATTTTCTTGGTGGACTCTACAGATCACACACTAAAGACTTTATGTACTTGTTGCTTATGCTATGTGTTCTCTGTATTCCAGAAAGTTCTTCTGTGTATCCAGACTTATAAGACATGCTGAAATGTGAACACACACACACACACACACACAAACACACACACACATACACACAGAGACAGAGACACAGAGAGAGATGGGGATTACATTGTCTTTGCTAATATATGAGTATAATCTACATAATGATACTTGTATCAAAGTCTCTTCACTATAAGGTCAATAAGCCTGTTGATAACTCCAGGATTTATATTTGGAGGCATAAAGATCAGAACATGTTTAAACAAAACATTGATGACTAACTTTGGGATGCATAAATAATGTATCTTAATTGAAATTCTTGTAGGAAAGAAGAATTATAGACAAAACCAAAATCAGCAAATGTTATAAACGAAGGGTGTTTGTAAGTAGCACAAGGGAAGAGTACACAGCTAGTTATTGCAATTTGTTTTGCTTCAATGGCCAATATATTTTATATTTCATTATGATAATTATAATTCACTTTTTCAGTAATCTGGGGTTCCCCTCTGTATGCTGTGAATACCACTGGTGAATAAAGAAACTTCTTTAGCCTGTTGATAGAGCAGAACTTAGGTAGGCAGAGAAATCTAAACTGAATGCTGGGATAAAGAATGCAGAGTCAGAGAGAAGCCATGTAGCCCTGTCGAAGACAGGTACAGGAACTTTTCCTGGTAAGCCACAGCCTCGTGGTGATATAAAGATTAATAGAAATTGGTTAAATCAATATGTAAGAGTTAACAAATGACAAGCTAGAGCTAATGGGTCAATCAGTGATTTAATTAATACAGTTTTGTGTGATTATTTGGGGTCTGAACTGCCAGGCAGCCAGAAAACAAGCAAACAGCCTTATTACAACATTCCAGTTTTGAAAAAAAATAGAAACATGCAACTTTGATCCCTGACTAATGTTAAATATTTTGCATTTATGGACATTGACTCTGGTTTTTCTCTTGGTTACTTACAAGATGATTGCTGTTTTTCAAAGATAAGTATTAAAGGTATGTGTGTGTGTGTGTGTGTGTGTGTGTGTGTGTGTGTGTGTGTGTGTTTGCAAATGTGTGCAGGTGCCTGCATGGGACAGAGAGGGTCTTAAATTGCCCCTGAGTCTAAAGGAGCAGGTGGCTGGGAGCAGCACAGCATGGGTGCTGGGAGCAAAACATCCATTCCTCTAGAGAAACAGTGAGCACTCCCAACTGCTGACCCTCCTCTCCAGCCCTCAGAATATACCTTTCGAAAACATTAGCCTTACAGTGACTTTGATCTGACTCTCAACATTCATTTTTTGGTCCCTATTTATCATGTCACTTTCATTAAAGCTGATTATTTGATTTTAAGGAAATGATCACAGGGTTTTATTTTGTAATATTAAATCACCATTGCCAGTGCTGTTGATTTTTGTGTCCACTGAAGTTTTAACAGAAAGTATATGAGACAGAACTTTACCAGTTCATTTATGAAGAATATTATTTTTTATTTTTCTTTTGTGTGTGTGGCTTTAATAGGATGACATTCTCTGCATTTTGTATCTGATTCCCCAGAAGCTCAGAAGCTTCCAAAATTCACAAGATCCTTTTCTGAAGTTGCATAGGCATGACAACCTCCAGGGAGAGGCTTTCTCTTAGTGCCCTCCAACAGATTATAAAGGAAACTCCATGGTTGTCACTTTCATGAATCCTCACCCATGATGCAAGAGATCTGCAAACATCTAGCCAAGTCTGGTTCAGCAGGCACCTGGAAATAACATTAGTCAACTTATTGGCTCACCAAGTTAATCACAAGGGAAATAATTATTAGTTCTATCACCTTTGTCCAGCCAGAAGGCACTTGTTCACATTCCCTCGGGAAAGTCATACAATGCTGTCTCACACTATTTGTTCAGGTGAAAGCATTTTCAGAATTATGTTGTATGGACCAGAGCAATTTTTAAAAAATATAAAATATTAAAAATTATATACAAACCTCCAAAAGCATCCTCCTTGTAAGTGTGACTGTGACTCTAGGCCCCTTTTTGTTATGCTTTTCAAGGAATCATTAATAACTAACCTTCATTTTAAATCTACAGCTTACAGCCTCCATACATTTGCTTGCATTTTTTCTGCTACATTTCATCTTTTGTTTTATGCATTCTGGGAAATCCTTTCAAGCTGTTCCCCCATATCAACTAATCAATATATTTTGTATTCTTCTGAGAATTCAATACTGTTTCCTACATATTTTTCAGAATCATGCAATAGATCATTTTCAAAATTAATGTCTTCCTTTGAATTTTCTGCATATTGTTCAATATATTTGATTCTTTTTATTTTTTTTTTGAGTTATAGGTTGCCAGTAAACATATCTGTGGCTTTTTTTAATCACTTGAATTATGTTCTCTCTTTTAGTGTTTTTTTTTGGGGGGGGGGTTTCGAGACAGGGTTTCCCTGTAGTTTCTAGAGCCTGTCCTGGATCTAGCTCTTGTAGACCAGGCTGGCCTCGAACTCAGAGATCCGCCTGTCTCTGCCTCCCAAGTGCTGGGATTAAAGGCATGCACCACCACCGCCCGGCTTCTTTTAGTGCTTGTAAAGAGATGTGAATTCTAACTACACCTCTGACCTCAAGACAATCTCACTGTGTCTGTAATGTACTTTGTAGTAAGTTTTGAACTTTGGAAACAAAACATACAACTTTCTTCGTTTTCTAGATATGTTGGCTATTGAGATCTCTGTAATAAAATCTTTAAAGCATACTTCTCATTTTCTGTGGAAACAGAAGAAACTCAATAGTGAAGGCACTGAATCAGCAGGTCAGATTTGCGTGGTTGATCAGTGATGTGCATGTTGGGCATATGTACATGATAGATGAGTGTACACACATAGATACATATTTGTGTGCTTCTATGTGGAGGCCAAAGGTTAGTATTGATTGTCCTGGTTGATCTCCACCATATTTCTTTGATGTAGAGTCTCTAGTTGAACTCAAGTTCATCACTGCTGCTAGACTGGATGGATATCTATCTTTGAAACTACTCCCAAATCTGGGGTTAAACATATGTGCTACTGTGTCTGGTGCCTGACTATATGTGTGTTACAGTGGCTGGTGGTTCCTGAAGTTAGGTCTTGTTGCTTGTTGGAAAGTGCTTCTCACTGATCTTTCTCCCCAGCCCTAGTATTGGCATTTTAACAGTGTTGGATCACCCAGTTCTATTTTGAGATGTCTTTTCATTTATGCAGAAGTTCCTTAATTTTCTTCAAATGCTATTTTTTTCAGGCTATTTTTTCAAAGGCTATTTATCAGACCTTACACATTTTTAAGTAATAACTATTTAAAAGATTTATATTTGTGTTCTCGTAAGCAGGGGTGTTTTCTGAATTTAATTTTGCATTGTTGGTTTTTCTTATACAACAATGCTCAGTTAATTTTGCATACTGAAGTCTTGCTACACTGGTCGATTAGTTATGATAGTTTCAGGTGAGCAAAGATCTTAGAAATTTCGTGAGTGGTCTGTTAATGCATACTTAGATAGCATAGCCTAATGTTTAATCTAGGTGACAATTTTTATTTTTCCTGCTTAATGTCTTTGGGTAGAACCTCTAGAACAAGTCAGGATAGATTTCCATTTTCCAAATCTATCCCAAGTCAGGATAGATTTGGAAAATACTCAGAGGTTAAGAGCATTTCCTGTTCTTCCAAAGGTCCTGAGTTCAATTCCCAGCAACCACATGGTGGCTCACAACCATCTGTAATGGGGTCTGTGCCCTCTTCTGGCCTGTAGGCATACACACAGACAGAGTATTATATATATATATAATAAATAAATAAATATTTTTTTAAAAAGTTAATATTTAGTGGCAAGTTTGTGAAAAATACTCTTCTTTTCTTTCCCATTTTCTTAATTCTTTGTATTAATAATTTGCATTATGCAAATATTGGTTAAATGGTCTTTCCTTATGTATCTCAAGGGTTATTTTGATACCCCCTCCAATTTTTAAAGTTTCTATTACCCACTTTCAGTAAGCACCTGTGATTTATCCATAATGCTTTTGATACTTCTGCCAGGCTAATTCTGAATTTGAATCCTTCTTGTGAATGGTTCACTTTAGTGGCTATGGTTGTCACTCTCCACATTTTTAACTTTCTTTGTAATTTCTTGCTTTAATGTAATTTTCCATTTTGAAAGTCAAAATTTTCACAGTTTATATCAGCTCATTAGCAATACTGTAATATAGAACTTGCAACTGGCCCTTACATTTAATCTGAGTTTTCTATGAAACTATTTCACTATTTATGTATTTCCACATGTGCATGGGTGTTCCTGGAAGTCTGAATAGGGTGTCAGATCTTCTGCAACCAGAGTTTCAGGCAGTCTGAGCTGCACAGTAGAGTTTTATAGAAGTTTATGATGTTTCTGTGTTTTATAATGTGGCACATGAAGTGATTTAGCTATTTAACAAAGACAACATCTTCAAACCATTACTATGATCTTCTGTAAGACCAGCATTGCAAAGTCATTGGTACAGGCCCTTGAATTAAGCACTTTTACCAGCCAATATGAATCCCTACAAATAATGACCAACCTAAATTTTCCATGGGCACTTATTTTAACTTATTTTCCGAAATATAAATATGTGTGTGTGTGTGTGTGTGTGTGTGTGTGTGTGTGTATGTGTATATATATATATTACTATTTCATATATATATTACTTTTTCATCCACTTTATGTCTCATATTTTTTCAAATACTAGAAATTAGAACAAGAAGATATGATTATTAGAGAAACTAAGAATATCAGTTTCTTAGGTGCTAGATATTACTTGTTCCTGCCATTTATTTGCTTTGGTAAATTCTTGAACTCACCATGGAGTCAGTTCTCATTCATGATTTGCCCTGAAGTCTGTGTATTTTTGCAAGAATAGCTAAGGAGGAATATTTCCTTAAACTCATCTCTTGAAAAAGGTCATCTGTGCATATTGGGGGCATATCTGTATTATTCTTTCAGATTAAAACTCTACCATAGATTCACTTGTGGCTGAGATTTTGAAGGCCACCTAGTTGAAATGTAGGGATCCTGTGAGTCTTCCTAACCAATCATATGTCCCTGTACACACATCACTCTGCCCTTTTCCAAAAACATATCAGAACTTTCCAGATCTTCTTATGGATGTAATTTTCTAATATTCATTTTAAGTGCTTTGTTTATCCTTCCATTTTCTTTGCTGGCATCTCTGGCTCAGTCAGTTGTGATATTGAAATATTGCTGCTGATTCCTGTCAACACGTTGTCTGGAATAAAACCTGTTTACTGTGAGTTCTGGCTTAGATCAAGTCAACACAGTCTGTGCAGTTGTGGCTTTTGGGGGGCTGCCAAGCCAAATAAGATTTTAAAATCTGTACCAGCAGAGCAACCCAGGAGTTCCAAAGCCATTCTGCCACTCACTACCTGCTAATTTAAATATAGGCTATTTATTTTGCTTTAATTTTAATAACACATAAAAATCATATATACTAGAGCAAGAGAGATGACTCCATGGATAAGAATACTTGCTTCTTTTCCAGAGAAGGCAGGCTTCATGCCTAGCACTCACATGGCAGCTCACAATCTGTAACTCCAATTCAAGGGTCCCCATGTCCCTGGATTCCACAGACATCAGTTATATATGTGATGCACATGTGTAAATGTAAGCTAAGGCTCATACACATAAATTAAAAAATAAATCTTTAAAACTTTATAAAATATAATGATGTTTCTGTGTTTTATAAAGTGGCACATGAAGTGATTTAGCTATTTAACAATATCTACTCTTACATAGTTTTCAAGGATGAGATGTGATTTTATTAATTAGAGTCATCAGGATAAATGGAATATCTCTGCAATTTATTTCTTCTATCAAGCTATATTTTGTATCATGTAACACCCGATTCTGTGTTACCCCCTTGGTACAGTTCACGCGCGCCACTGTACCTTACGCAAGTCGGACAAGGGCCTGGAGATTGAAAGAACACACAAAGAGACCTGGGTCATTTGAAAGGAGATCAGCCGAATGCCCTTTATTTAGCCTTGGGGAAAATCTTATATACCCCACTCCTGCCCAAGGACTTCCACCTAGGCAGGTGGGAAATTACCATACCAACAATAGAGTCAACAATGCCCTACAGCTAATCACCAGGCGGGGCAGAGGGAGCACAGGAACAAACAGAACCCTTGTCATCTGACCAGAAACTGTCCTCAAGATGAGCCCCAGGAACAAGGGCAGACCCGGGCCCAACAGTATCACTTGCCCAACATATCCCCAATGACTATAGATGCTATCTTGTTAGCTTGCAATGGGAACATTCTTAAATGACTTTAAAAAATAAAGTATAGCGTTGCTAACTTTAAATAGTTCTGTGAAGTCTAAAGTTCTCTCCTACTCTCTAATTGATGATAAAACTGTCCAGGTAGAAATCTATGTAAATGAAGAAACACCTGACACTCCATCTCCTTTGCCTTGGACACAACCATTCTGTTTCTCCATTTACATAAATGGTATCAAAGCACACTAGTTATGTGTGCTATATTATATAATGCATTATTTTGGCCCTGTGCCTTTATCAATGGCTTCACAGTCAGCCCCCATTTTCAGCCACATTCAGAGAGTCGGTTTTGATCGCATGATCATTCAGTCCTGGTCCAGCTGGATTTGGTGAGCTCCCATTAGACCAGGCACACTGTCTCAGTTGGGGGACCAACCCCTCCCGGTCCAGACTTCCTTGCTCATCTTCTCTCTCCTTCTGCTCTTCAACTGGACCTTGGGGGCTCAGTCCATTGCTCTGATGAGGGTCTCTGTCTCTATCTCCATCCATCGCAGGACGAAGATTCTATGGTGATATTCAAGATAATCATCAGTGTGATAGTGGGGCAAGGTCAGTTCAGGCACCCTCTGAACTGAAGAGGTTCTCTGCTGCCCAAGGACCAAGCTGGGGACATCCCCATGGACACCTGAGATCCCCTCTAGAGCCAAGTCTCTTGCCAAACCTAAAATGGCTCCCTTAATGTAGATATCTTCTTCCCTGATCCTATATCTGCCCTTCCTCCATCTCCACCCTTCCACCCCTCCAAGCTCTCTCCAGTCTTTTCTTTCTCCCTTCTCTCTCCCCCTCTCCTCTTCTCCCAACCTTACCCCACCATTACCTGTTTGGATTTCTGGCTGCAACATTGTAAGAAGGTGCATGATTTCCATAGATGGTAACCAAAAAATAGCCACATAGTAGTGCTATCACCATCGTGAAATATTATCAACCAGGTGGAGTCGTTGTGGGGCCCCATCTTCTTCATGGAAGCATCAAATATTACGGCAGAAAAATTTACTGTTCATAGTTGAAAACTTAAACATTATTCACATAGACATATATTCAATAAAAGATACAATATAGACAAAGTGTGCATAGAAAAAAATAAAACATTTCCTTAAAATCTATCTTCTTTCTGTCCCATACCAGATGACTGTTGACATGAGATAGAAATTCTGAATTTTTCTTTTAACAATGTGCTTGGATTTAGAGAAGGATAGCCATTGTCGAACTCCAAAGCCAGCTCTTCTTTTTAAGTAGAGATGTATACATTCCAAATAATCAAATTTTTATACATATAATACAGCATAATAAATCAGATTTCTCTTTGCTTGTTGATTCTTTCTGAATAGCTATGTTTTCATCTGTAAGCTTCTAGATGTTCAAGGTCTCTCAATTCTTTGAAGATGAGTATTTTCCTGCAAACACAAGAACAGAACCCTGCCCCAACCCTTATGGTGTTTTCTTACCACCTGTATGATTATAACTTCTGTAGATGAGCTGTCATTTCTCTTTTTCAAGAGGCTTCTCTTTTTCAAACTGAATAATTATTAATTTTGATGATATCCATAGCTTTTATTCTCTTGTGGAAACAAGAGCAAAACCCCTTCCCCAATGTATCACATCTCCTGGTTTCCATTGTGAGGTCAGTACATTTTTGAAGTACAGCAGCTGATTTATTTAAGAAGTTCTTTCTATTATCTAATGTCTCTCTTCTGCTGTTGTTCTTTTCTCATTAGCATTAAGAAATTCAAGGTTAATAAAGCATTTTGCAGTCTTTTTCTGGCAGTATTTTCTATCCCTGTCTGTTTGTTTAGAATATTTTTATAATTCAATTTGATCTTTCTATAACAGCCTAACCTGTAGGGTCGTTTGGTATATCTGTATTATGTTTTATATTATAATAGCAAAAAAACTGTTTCATATTTCTTAGACACATATGCTGGACCATTGTTTGTCTTTATTTGTGCAGGTATATCTATGATAGCCATAACTCTTAATAAATTTGTGATTACTGAATCAGCTTTTTCTGAGCACAATGCAGTTGTGCATTGAAAACCTGAATAATTGTCAATAGTGTGGTGTACATATTTTAATTATTCAAATTCTGTAAAGGGGAACACATCCATCTGCACATATTATCCCTTTGAGTACACTTTGGGTTACTTCCTGCAGGTAATGGTGTTTGGTTATAGAAAGAACAAATAGGACATCTCTCTATAATCTCCTTAGCATGTTGTCATGTAATAGAAATCTCTTTCTTTAAACCTTTGCTATTGACATGATGTTTTTTATGAAGTTCTGAGATCTTAAGCACATTTCCAATCAATAATTGATCAATTTTTGCATTGACTTGTGCTAGAGGACTGGCTTATGCTTATTGAATTGGATGTGTGTTATGTATATGAGACAAAGCCTATTCCTGATTATATCTTGAACCTCTGAAAGTAAAGAAGTCAATTCTCTATTATCTGGTAAAAATTTAGCAGTTTCAATATACAATTCAATTCTTTCTGCATATTGTGAATTAGTAACTATATTAAGTGGTTCTTTAAATTCCCTTAGTACTTCGAGAATAGCATATAATTCTCTCTTTTGGACAAAATTATAAAGGCTTTGTTTCACCTTACTTTATTCTTCTGATTTGTAACCTGCCTTTTGTGTTTTATTTGAACAGTATAAAATTTGCAGGCCCCTGTTATTGGTGCATCACATACAATTCAGGGAAGATTCCAAGTAGTTCTCTTTATAAGGTAAAGTCTATCACTTTTGGGATAATTGCAATTAATTTCTCCTAAAAAAATAGTACAAGCTCTTTGCCATGGTTCATTGTCTTATCATAGTTTTTGTTTTATTTCATCAGCATTAAAAGAAATATAAACTCTGCTGGGTTTATACCTGCTAGTTGATGAAGTCTCAACTTTCCTTTTATAATTAATTCAGAGACTTTTTCCACATAAGCTTCAATGTTTTACTTGGTTTGTGAGGTGAAAAGATCCATTCTAAAAATACATCTTTCTTCTACATTAAAATTCCTGTAGGGGAAATTCTGAAAGGCATTATGACTAGAATACAATTAAGATTAGGATTCACTCTATCTAAATGTGACTCCTGTAATTTATCTTCAACAACCATCAATTCCTTTTCCACTTCACTGTTAATTTCCTGAGACTTTATAAGTCTTTGTCACCATCTAAGATTATATTTATATGAAGTATTAGATCAGGCGTTATCCCAACAGCTGGTTGTAAACTGAGAATTTCTCCTAACAATCTTTGAAAATCATTAAGCATCTGTAATTAGTCTCTCCTAATTTGTATTTTTTGTTTTCTAATTTTGTGTAAACCTATTTTGTAACTTATGTAATTGACAGAATCTTCTCTCTGTATTTTTTCAGGAGCAAGTTGTAATCCCCATTCAGGCAAAACTTTCTTTGTTGCTTCAAACATTCTTTCTAAAGTAACTGCTTTTGAGTCAGATAATAATATATCATCCATGTAATGGTAAATTATGAATTTAGGAAATTGCTTGTGTATTGTTTCCAATGGTTGACTTACAAAGTATTGGCACTAGGTGGGACTTTTAAGCATTCCCTGTGGGAAAACATTCCACTGGTATCTCCTAGTAGGATGAGATTTATTATAAGTAGGCACTGTGAAAGCAAAGTTTTCTCTATCCATTTCTTATAAAGGTATAGTGAAGAAACAATCCTTTAAATCAATAATTATAAAAGGCCATACTTTCGGTAACAAAAAAGGAAGAGGAGTTCCTTTTTGTAAAGGGCCTATAGGTTGAATAACCTGTTGACAGCTCTTAGGTCTGTCACCATTCTCCATTTTTCAGATTTCTTTTTAGCAACAATACAGGAGAATTCCAAGGACTGGTTCATTCTTCAATATGGTGAGCATCTAGTTGCTCCTCTACCAACTGTTATAAAGCCTGCAGTTTGTCTTCTGTTAAAGGCCATTGTTTGAACCATATCAGTCTCTCAGTTAACCATTTTAAAGGCAAAGCAATTATTACCTCTGAAAGCTTGCTAGTTGCTTTGTCTTCTTGTGTAGCCTGAATGGCAGGCAACCTTTGTTTATAATATCTTATAATATCCTTCCAGTAACATGAGTTTTGGGGACTGCAGAAATGTTAACCTGGGTATTCCATTGCTGCAATAGGTTATGATCCCATAAATTCACTGCAATATTAGCTACATATGGCCTCAACCTTCCTTTCTATCCTGCTGGTCCTAGATATTTAACCCACCATGTGCTTTGTTTCATTTGAGATAGGGTTCCAACTCCTAGGGATTGAATATTTGCCTTTTGAACAAGTGGAACTAGATGCCAAGATTCTGGAGTAATGATATTCACATCCACACCTGTATCTAGTAATCCCTCAATTACAATATTATTTATATGCACTCTCGGCTTTGGTCTTTGGTCATATAGAACCCTGCCAACATATACATTTCCTATTTCCTACTGGAATTTTGGACTCATTCTTTAGATTTATTCCACCATCCAGAACAGGATGGTTTTTTAGAGTAGGCACTGGATTGTTTAATTTTCTTGATGAGATATTTTCTCCACAGTGACTGGGAATACTGGGCCTTGTTTGACATTGAGGCCTGCAAGAGGTCCCCAAGGAGTTTCCTGGTGGTATCTGGTTGCCTTGTCTGTCTCTTGTCGACCTACATGCATTGGTCCAATGTCAGCCTTTGCCACAACTCCTACATACACCAGAAGGCTGAGTCCTCCTATTCTTGCCATTCCTAGAGGAGACATTATTTTTTACTTGTCTACAGTCCCTTCTTAGATATCCTATTCTTCCACAATTAAAACATTTGGCATTTTGGTGTGTCTTCATACCACTGGAAATCACTTCTACTACCCAAGCTTCAGTACCATAGTCAAATGTTTCAACATTCATTGTATGCAAGATCCATTCATCTTTTGGTGCTTATCTAACTTTTAAAGAATCTTCTTACATTTTAAGATGGCATTTTCAAAAGTCAAGGATTAAATTAGTGCACATCTAGCTTCAGGGTCTGTCACTCCTAATTGTACAGCTTTAGTTAATCTTTGTAAAAAGTCAGTAAAGGGTTCTTTCTGGCCCTGTTTCACTCTAATATATGAATCAATATTTTCTGGTTGAGGAATCCTGTCCCAAGCATTTAAAGCTGCTGTGCTACATAGGGACAAGGTGCATTCATCCTAGCAAGCATGTTCCTGAATATCAGAGTAATGACACTCGCCACGAATTTGATCTTGAAAGTCTCAAATCTTTGTGCTTTCTCCTGTTGCTCTAAATTTTTTTGCCTCTTCTCTCCAATAACACTTCCAAGACAGCTGAGGTCCATTTTATAAAAAGTTGAGATTAATTAAAGCCAAGCATGCCTTAGTGAACGAAACCCACATTATCACCATTTCCATGACAAATGGTTAATGTAGTCCATAAGAAACTATTGCTAGCTTTATTTATTTTAGATCACTCATACATATTGGTCCTCATGCATATTCTTTGACTACCTTAGGATACTTTGTGCAAGATGGTCTTTCTGACGGAAATACTCGATAAGCAGTTAAAACTCTGTGTAAGTCATTTTGGGATCTGGCATGTACAGATGAGGCTAAATTCTGTCCTTGTAACTTCTGTCCCTGCTCATCAATTCAACAAATTCTTCAATCTTTTCAAATCTTTTTACCACTGCTTTTTTAAAGTTGAATCTCCTGTCCAGTGTTCTGTTCTAATGTCCTCACTGAAGATTCCAAGGTATAAAATTGTCCAGTAAAGATAATGTCTCATCCTTGGACTTATCATAACCTTTCAACAGATTTAGATATTTAGATTCAATAGCACAAATTCTTTCAGATATTTTTGTCTTTCTCCATAGTATTGAACCATTTTCTAATGAGATAATATTGAAAACAAAGCAAATTATTTGTACAAAACAAATAAAGGGATGTAGAAGGCAAATTATGCAAACCTTGCAGAATACCTTCCATAGTATAAGCAAAATAATTATTGAATCCCTGGATATTATCACTCATTTTTTGTAGATTTTTAGATCTTACATGATATAAGGCAGTTATAATAAATTGGAGTAGGTGTAATAATCATTATGGGCAAGCAGGTGTCACAATTGCAGCCACATAGCTGACAGACACTAGCAGCAGTGAACAGCATGTGTTGCTTACTTAGGTACTAAAAAAAATGCTTTGTTTAACAAATTAAGAGCAATTCTTAAAGTGGTCAAATGATTCTGAGAGTTTTCCATCAGTGTAAGTTGAGGACTGTGTGTACTGCAGGGATCACAGGCAGGAAGCAATGTGTGGGCTGGCATGTAATGCACAGAGAGGCAGCATGTGGGTCACAGGTCAGGAGTGCTGAGCAGCAATGTGATGCATCTGAGGGCCAACTAGAGCCGTGGGCAGGAGAGACATTACACACAGCTGGTGGACCATCCCAAAATGTGTGGACTGGTCCCCACATTCAGGAGCTAGATAATGATGGAAGTTACAAACTAGACTAGTTCAGAATTAAGTATAACAAATGGTAATTTATTTAGGGGAGAGTCATGGATCACTCTCTTAGATCACAATCCTCTGCACAAACAGGGGACAAGAACAGAATCTAGCAGCCAGAGCAAGAACAAGAAGCAAAAGAGAGAGCACAAGCTTTATAACTGCATTTATAGTATAAGAGACCATGCCCAAGTGGGCTGGTATCTACAAGGCTATTGGCTAAAGGAGCTGAAGGAACTCCCATAGCAATACATGTTATTTTAATGTATTACATTGTTCTTAGAGTGTTTAGATATATTACAATAGAGATCATAAATCAAAAAGAAATGTGTAATCACATTTATCACAATGTGAATTGTAAAGCTCTTCTACAAAAACTTTATATTATTAATCTAAGTATAGATAAATGAAAACTTGTGCATGTAGATTGATGACATATCTGTTTTACTATCAAGGTATCAACAAGATAATATGTATATGTTGACTAATTTGTGGAACTGTTGAATTTGAGCACACTTTAGAGCAGGGAGACATCCATACTGATATTTTGGGGGCATAGGAGACAGTATTTTAAACACCTCTTGTGAAGAAAACAGGTCAATGACAGAGTTTTTTGTTCGTTTTGTGCTGGCCATCCAGTGATGGACATGGGGCCTACCTTTAAGATTATTTTCAGTGAAACTCTCTTGGAGAAAACTTACTTTGTTTACAAGGTCAAACTGATCTGGGTTTTCATCTATTATTCTTTGTGTGGTTTGGTTCCCAGTGTGAAATCTGTAGGGACCCTAACAAATTTGCTAAATGTCAAAATCGTTGTTAAGTATTTGGGAATTGTTATTTTTACCTATCATCTTTATAAGCTTTATATTTATTTGGAAATAATATTTGTTTTGTTAATATCAAATTTGGAAGTGAAAGATCAACTTAAAACAGCAAAATTTCTATTTATTGTATATTTCTTGATGATTTTATTAGAAATATACAGAAGTATGCCTGCAAGTAATAAAGCAGTCATTTAAAAAATTTTTACTCTTTGATTCATAAAATACCATAAAATCCTTTAAGTGTATGAGTACCAACATATTAAAAGCACATTTTTGCACAAAAATGAACATTTTGATTTACTACTTTCTCTTAAATTATTTTATAAAAAATAGTATTCTTTGACCACACCACTATAGGATATCTGATTATTGCTATTAATATAATTCATTAGGAGAAAAAGTAACAAATGATTTTAATGAGCCTTCCAGAAATAAATTGATTCCAATCTCCAAACTCATTAACATCTTTGTAGTATATCCAAATCAAATTAGTGTTCTCTTATGTTCACAGAAGTTCTGTTTCATTGCAAAATGATAAATAAAGCATTTAAGTTAAAGTAATCATCAGTGAATTGTTTTACAGTTTTCAATATAATTCTTAATAATTCTGATAATCATTCTTTATTATGTTTGTTCAGATCCATATGTGTCTAAGCCATAACTGATGTGTATGTGAAGTTGATCAGGTAAAGACACTTTTTAGACCATCTCAGTTTTAAGTAAGATGTACCAAAAATTCTTGTAGGTATCACTTTATTACTTTACAGATTAAATAAAATAAATACTTTAGAGTCAAGCTTGGCTATGACTTATGGATAAAACATCTTCAAATTTTGAAAAAATCTAAGAGCCTTCCTTTCTTTTTTTCTCTTATTTGTAGAAAAACCTACAAATATGTGATGAATACAGTTAAGTGTTATTAGATTGAATGATAAAAATGTTAAATAATTCTTTTATCTTGATTGAATTTGCAGAGATAAAAATAATTAAATTTTATCTATTCATATTTATAGATTATAAAATACATCTTCTCACAAGATCATCCTTTCTAAACACATATTCTAAAATAAAAATCAGCAAAGAAACATTGAAGCTAAATTATACCACACATCAACTAATCTAGAGTAATATTTGCAGAATATTCATACAACACATGGACTACATTCTTTTAACAATAACATATGAATTCATCCCCAAAATGATCACATAGTACACCATAAAGCCAGCCTCAACAAAAATTAAATGCTGTGATAATTCTCTGTATTGACATATAATAACAATGAATATGCTGAGAAAATAATTATGGAAAGCATTCCATTCACAATGACTCCCTGCTCCTCATAAGATATGTTGGAATAAATCTCAATGAGAATCAAAATAATAAGCAAATTGGAAATACAGTAAATAATGAAGATAACAGAAGTTGGAGACACAATGAAGCCTCCAAAATAAGTTAAATAAAAATTGTAAAAATAGTCATATTACCTAAAATAATCTATTATTTCTTACAATTTCCATAATGCACAGGCCCATGCATCTTTTTTTTTTTTCATTTTATTTTGTTCACCTCTCTCCTTTGGTCTATGTGGGTAAGGGTTTATCAATCTTGTAACTTTTTCAAAGAGTTCTTTCTCTGGTTGATGATGTGCCTTGTCCTCATTTTCTTTGTAACATTAAGTTCTTCTCAATTTTTGTTATTGTTTTTGTTGTATGCTAGGTTTGGAAGTGGTTTCTTGTTTCCCATGAGCCACAAATGCATGCTTAGTCTATTTTTTTGAAATCACTCTGAATTTTTTTAAAGTGAGTACTCACAGCTATAAATGTTCTTTATAGGATGCCTTAGCTGTGTACCAGAGGAGGTGGTCAGTTATAATTTTATTTTTATTTATTTCTATAAAAATTTGTGTTTCATTCTTATATGAGGTAATATGACTGCAAAGTAAAATCGGAGCAAAATGCTCATGAAATATTGCTGGAAATACTTGTTGCAGATATAGGACAAAAATCAATATATCATCAATCTCATTCAATACATTCACAAAAGACTTGTTTCCATATTAATAATCAAGAGAAATATTTAAATATCAGATAAAAATAAATGAGAAAATATATTTTATTTTCTTAGATAGTAGTTCATTTCAAAGCAGTATGTTAAAATCAATGTAATAGTGGACAAATTACTTCCTTGTAGCAATGTTTAAAACACTACTTATGGATGAAAGTATTGCTCAATGTGGTGAAGTAATATTGCAGATAAAACAACTGGCCAATTACCCTCTGCAAATGTTAAATTGGGGTAGAAATGAGAAAATGTATATGAAAAACCATATGTATCTTTATATAAAGTTGATGCTCCCAAATAAATAATACAGAAAATAGGCACAAAGCTTATATATGTGAATAAAATGTCTTAAAAACAATTTATGCTGTACCAAACAGAAGTTACACTTCAAACATAGCAACCAACCTTTAGACACATAGTTCAATTACTTAACAAAATATGTTCACAATATTTATCAATGGGAGCATTCCATTGCATAATCCAAACATGTATAATTATGAAAATAATTTAAGTATGTTTATATATTTATTATGTGGAGTAATATAGGTCATACTTGCCATGACTTGCTGTAGAGATTGGAGGAAGCTCGGAGTGTGTGAAGTCCCGAATCAATGTGTGTTATTTAATGAACTGGCCATGTCAAAGACCCAAGGAGGAATGGCAAAGCCCCACCAAACACTGTGAACCTTAAGAGGATAGCAAATCTTTCTTCCTGTCTGTGATTGGATGTTAATATTATGTACAGAAAGTATATGCTGTAACTATGTCACCCATGGATGAGAAAGATCACTTCTACAAGATTAGCTAAGTCTTTCTCTTTGATTTGGTTGTATACCTTGTCTCCAATACGTTTGAATGTATCCAATTTCCTTGGTTCATCTGTATGTATAAATCCCACTTGTCTTTTAAACTCTATATAACAAACATGCTAAGCTCCTTCTGGTGTTGTGGTTTCTCTAGCACTGAACCCAGATTACCAAATACTAGTTGTCTGTGTGTCTGTCTCCTGGCATGACTTTATTCCCTTATTAGTCCTAGTCAAGAAAAGATTCTGGAAATCATACATGGATAGAGCACCATACAAATGTGATAGTTTTGTATATCTACAAAGCATTTAAGAAAATTGTGAGATATTGATAAATAGATAGACAGACAGACAGATAGATTAATGGAAGAATGGATAGATAGATTGATGGAAGAATGATAGGATGATAGATTGATGAATGGATGATAGGATGACAGATAAAAATATCTAGTAAAGTCATAACAGTAAAAAGAATGATCAATAATTCTTCAAAATAAAGTGTCAAAGGATTTACTTAGAATTGATCAATTTTGCTGCTATAGAACACATGCTGTATATTTTCACTCATGAAATGTACTGCTCAAAAATACTGTAACAATAAGTTTGAAAATGAACACAAATAATAAAATATATGGAAGTACCGTATATAGAAGTAACTAATTAGAATCAATGAAATGGCAAAAACTAAAATAGAGTACTAGAAACAATTTTTGATTAACATTGTATATATTCAATATATCTTAAGAAATATAGAATTTTAAAGACAGATAGCTACATATTTAAAGCTATCACAGGTCCAAGAGATAACAAACTGGATGAAGGCAATTGCTGCTACAACCTGATTTCAATTCCCAGAATCTATTTGGTAGATGAAAAGAAATGGATTGGTTCATTGTGTCCTTGACCTCCACATGTGCAGCATGACATGTTTGATATCTATAAACACATACAAATAAACACAATAAAGGGATGTTTAAGCATTTCCCTTGACATAACTATATTCCAGTGGGAAAAATAGTAAAAATAACATATATCAAATTTACGTTTTGTGAACAAAAACATGTTCAGAAATTTAATGCAGTTTGCATGCTTATTCTTGTTTTGTTTTGCTTTTTGAGTTTTTCAAGACAGGTTTTGTCTTTATAGATCTAGCATTCCTGGACTCACTTTGTAGACCAGGCTGACCTCAAACTCACAAAAATCCACCTGCCTCAGCCTCCTGAGAGCTGAGATTAAAGGACATCACAGTCTGGCTTCATGCATATTTTGTCAGTAGAATGCCAATATTTTATTCAACAGATGGAAATAAATATTGAGGGAATGTAAGGGTTTCTCAGTGGCTATGAGTGCTTCCAAAGAACCTGGGTTTAATTCCTAGCACCCACATGGAGGCTCAGAACCATCCTTTTCTCCTGTTCCTGAGGCCATGATGCTCTTCTCTGGCCAAAGCAGGTACCATTCACACATATAGTACTCCTGCATGCAAGCAAACAAAGAAAACACCCATACACATAAAATAATAGAATAAAATAATTTATATGTATAAAAATGTATAAAAATAAATATTGAGGATGTTCAGGATAAATTACTTTTTATCCTATAAATACAAACAGTTTGGTATTGAAAATGTGACAGCTGTTACCTGGTATAAAAGAAAATCACATGAGTAATTGAATTGTTAAGACGTTATTGTACATTTTAATGAAATAATTAAATATTATAATTTTAATAATAAGAGATATTTTAATTAATTTTAGTTCAAGTAAGAAGATATAGTATCATTACGTATTGTGATACTTTGGGATAAAATTACATTGAATATGTAATATAAAATACATAGTATTGCTTTACTATATGTAAATAAAATGTAAAGACCACTCAATAAAAGACTGTGGAGTGTCAGTAAATAGATTCCCTGATCCAAATTGAAAATTTATAAATCTGTAAAGCATTATTCCATCACAGGTTTTCTTTTTACATGTTAACTTAATGCTGGAATGAAAAGATGTGTTTATGTACCATTTTCACTTGCAGCAGTGCGAAGATGACAATTGCATAGATAGAGATTGGAGACTGTGAAGATAAAAGTCAAGCCCTATATTCAGGCAAAATAAATTAAAATCAGTCTAGCCATTTAGAACGTAATTATATAGGACTACCTAAATCATGAGATCTCTATTTCGTACCTTACATAAATGACAATTATCTAAATTTATACATATGTATATGTGGGTATGTGTAATAAAACTTTCAAATGCTAATATTTTTCATACAATAAATATAGTATACTAAACATAGTATTCTACAATTTACATGTGGGTTATTTTGCCTTCTTATTCCCAATCTCTTTGGTATGATCTGAGATATGCAGCTTAAGGAATTATTTCCTCTTCCTTTCTGTTTCATATTTCTCTGGCTCCATTATGTAAATATTTTCATCTTCTCTTTGGGAATTTTATTAGGATGGTCATTTGTAATACTCCAGAGATAACTGGAACTCTTTATTTTGTTTGTTCATGACTTTGTGAAGGTTTCCTAATGTTTATTCTAAGTGTAAACCAATATTCCATATCTCTTTGGAACTTCAGAAAAAAAGTTATTTATAAATTGACCTCCCATCTAGTGAACTAAAGGTAATATTCTTTTATTATATATTCTTCAGGTTAGTTTCTGTAGGTTGGTACTCTAGTTCCTTGATATTTTCTTTGTCTTTATCTTTTGTTTTGTACTATCTTGGAAAATAATGCCATTACTGTATTTTTATTGAAGCTCTAAAATATCAATGACATTTTTCTAAAGCTACTCAGATGGAGACTTCTCCAACAGTTTCAAATATATTAATTTTCTTTCATATAATGGTCACTATTGTTAGTAGTGTTTAATTACAACAATTGAGTCAAACAAATACTGCCCTCATTAAATACATTTTCCTTTTTAAAATGAGCCCTTTTTAAAACTCTGTTTAATCTGCTTTTTTGCCTTTTTTCTTTCCTTTTTCCTTCCTCTTTCATTTTTATTTTAATCCTTCTCTGCCTACTTCTAACCCTTCCTTGCCTCATTCCTTCTTCTTTCCCTCCTCCCTTCCATCCTTCTTTCAAGTCATTCCTTTTTCCTTCTTCCTTGTCCCTCCCTCCCTCTCTGTATTCTTTCCTCCCTTCCTTCTTTACTTCTTTCCTTCCTTCCTTGCTGGTTGCCTGTATTTTTTAAGTTGTGTCTCTGTTCCCAAGGATGTTTTCTGAATGCTGACTTCTTCTTGGAGCACAAATAAGGAAGATAAACACTAAAACAAGATTTTTAAAATATTTCATATTGTGCCAAATTTATTCAAATGTAACTTATCTGTCCAGTCTCATATAGTATTACCATATTTCCACCATTTTTTATTTTTTTCTTTTCATGGTTTATTTTTTATATTTTAAAAATTTTCATCTCCTCCCCTTCTTCTCCCCTTCCCTCCCCTCCCCTCCACCCATACCCACCCTCCCTTCCTCTCCATGCCAAGGAACCATCATTTTAAGTGTTGCTTTTAAGTTATGTGTAGGAATTTTAGTCATATTTTTTTTTGATTGAGAAACTTCTCAGAAAATTTTTATCTTGAAGCTCACCAGAAATTGAAGGCTACATTCTGTTGGAAAGTAAAAAATCTTTCTGACTGAAAAACATTTATTTACTCATTTGATGAAAATAGTCTCAATAAATAAGCACATATCTGATAAAGGTAGCTTTTTGGATACCCCCTAAAGCGTGAGCAATTCAAAGCATGCTCACAAGAGTGAGCAGCATGACATCATGCCATGACCTCAGAAACTCCACCTCCTACCATATTCTCTTGTCCTTGTTCCATGATCCAAACAACTGTTGGCCCTGTTTCTTTCAGATGTTGTAAGGATTTTGAAATAGTTTAGACTTGTTGTCTCTAAGTGACATTAAGTCTGTATTTTTCTCTTTCTTGTTCAGTTAAGTTTTGTATCTCTTGCTTTCACACATCACCTTTTAGAATATATTTATCACATTGTTTGAATTTTTTATAGTTTTCATTTCAGTAAGTCTGCTTAAAAAGTATGCATGAATTGATTTGTCTTTCTCTATACTGCTTGAAATTATAAATTATTTAGCTGAAAATAAAATACATTTTTGTCACCATCAGAAGTTTCCTAATAATTTTATTTAACTTTTTAAATCCAATTCTTCAGAGTTTGGTGTTTTTCCCAGAGCAGACAGAGGAGCATACGGATCTGAGCTCATTCTCTAGATCACATGCTTGTTCAATGAACCTCCTGGGAAGGCTTTTGTTTTGGATTTTAGTTTGCCTGATTGTCAAATAGACTGTCTGGCTCTCCATCTTGAATTCTCACATCACCAATACATTAATCTAGAAGATTCGTTTTTTTTTCTAGAGTTAACTATACAGTTTTTGTTCTATTCTTGGGAGTATTAAAATGTATCTTTAGGATTTTCATTCTTCAACAGCCCCCACACTGGTCAGTGCTAAATATTGTGGAGAAATTTTAAAACAGATCATGTAAAATATATAAAATAATCATTTTTTAGAAATTGAGGGGAATTAAAAAGTTAAGTATTTCTTATATTTCAGCATAGCATAGATATTTATGAAGAACTGAGGTGAGTGTCTATAGAAAAAAGAAAGTAAATATGAATGAGTGATTTAATGTCCTCCCCTAGAGCATACAGCCTCATCAATATGCAATAGTATGTTCTTTTGATGAAATGATAGACTACTAAGGTAATACAAAGTAAGAGACAAACTGTTTAGTGATACCCTTTCATTAAACAAGGATGTGTTCAAAGTATACACAGTACATCTTACACTTGTTAACATATCTAATTAGCATATTTTATGTCAATAATGCTACAAATATTCACCATATTAACAATATACTTTCAACACAGGTAGAAATATAACCACACTCAAGGATAAGACACTATTGCATATATTAAATTATGAATGCTCCACCCGGCTGGTAATGTCACTTACATGATTAATTATATACTTAAATTTAACAATGGGTAAGTATTCATTTAACACCTACTCTATGTGTGTGCAGAAAAAGTGATAAAATATAAAGGCATGAGACTTACTAAACAACTAGTCACTTGGAAATGTTTATAAGCAGACCAGACATATCTCCTGAAAACAATAGTTGAAAATTACAATATGTGTGTATAATTTGGAGAATAAATAGTATTCTATGGAGAGTATTATTTGAATGCTATATTCAGATTATAGGTGTTTTGAACAAAATACTCATTGTTTCATAATATCTATTTTTAGATTCCAACATATTTAACATAAGTTGTTTACAGTTCATCTATTTTATCTAAAGTGAATGTTCCAGCTATTAATTGCCTTCCTTTCAGTCTTGGTTATTTCCTTCTTTACTCCCTCATTTTTCCTTCCTTCTTCCTTTATTTCTGTCATACATACATGCACACATACATACATAAAATACTCACAAATTAAATGCTTGAAAATATATTTTTCCAAAAGTAAGAAAAAAAGGAAGTTCCACATTCACACACTGAATTCCAAATAAATGTGAGGCACCAATGAAAATACTAAAGACACAAAAGTTCAAATAATCAAGTTTTCTAAGGATATTACTTAGATTTTTGATTATATATTCACAAAAATTTCAAAATAAATTAAATGCAGTATATTATGGACATAAAATTAGATGTTAAGTATTTTAAGTAAATAAAAGTGAGCTGATAACAACAATGAACATAAGGTGGCTTTGTTGTCATGGCTACAAAACAATTAAAACTGGAAGACCTGAGATTCAATTAGCCTGAAGTTGCTGATCATTTATCAGTAGGAAGAAGTTGAGAACTAAAAAGGTATAATTCATCACTATCTTGAATTAAAACTTTTCCCTGTTTAAAGTATATAAATTCAGAGGAAACATTCAAGGTCAGAGAACATGCTGTAATCTCCTACATTAGCAATGCTGATTTCAGAACACAAAAGAATCATCCAAACTTTG
Source organism: Arvicola amphibius (assembly GCF_903992535.2). Taxonomy (NCBI): domain Eukaryota; kingdom Metazoa; phylum Chordata; class Mammalia; order Rodentia; family Cricetidae; genus Arvicola; species Arvicola amphibius. Next base: position 68,520,795 of record NC_052048.2, on the reverse strand, counting down.
TTGTAAAGACACCAATATGATATGTAAATGGTGACCTGCGAACATTCTCTGACTATGAAACATCTGTACCTCATGTTCATATATAGTCTAAACTATTTAAACAGAATTTTTAGCATTACTTTCAGCATCTGATTAACAAAACTCACATTGTACTTCCCCAACTTTCAGTGGATATGATAGTATTAAAATACATGGACTGTAGATGTCACTCAGGAGTAGAGAAGTTGGTTGACAACCAGAGGTCTCCAGTCTTGATCCTCAACAGAACAAAGGAAGTGCCTAATGAATATGCTTTCATTCTTTGACTTCTGTCTTAACTACTTCTTATACAGGGAACTGAAGATGTGTCCCAGCTCATAACATGAATGATGATGAAGACATTTCTTTCAGTCTGATATGTCCTAGGAATATCCATTTAAAACTGATTGATGTTTAGAAGCTTCTTGATCTAAATAAGACACTGGACAAGTCCCCAATTGACTAAGATACTTAGTGATGATAGATACCTCTTTAAACAGCAATGCATATGTTGAAGTGGAGCTACTGAGAGGATCCCCAGTATTGGTGAACATGATGGAGTAAAACACAACAAGAATCTAGATGATACTAGTCAATCACCCCAAAGTCATTCTTGATACAATCAAGAAACAGTGCCTAAACATAAGATATACAAGGTTGTCACCAGCTTGACAGTACACACTCCTTTACATTTAACTTTAATTTGTAGGATAGAACACAAAATAGTGTTTAAATGTCTAGTGCCTGAAATATATAAACCAGTGACAAACTCACACACATTGCACTTCAATTTTCTTATACTCTATGTGAGTAGGCATGGTAAATTTTATTGTAACTCACAAGGAAAGGAAAGAGGTTATTTTTATGCCCCTACCATTATAAAGTGTGAATAAGTATCATACTATTATATTGAAGTATGATGATATCATCAGGTGATGGGAGCTTCTACCCCTTAAACGACCTTCCTTGGTCATGTATCCATACTTGAATGAAATATTTTTTCAGACATGACTACTATTCTACTGAAAAGGCACCTGTGTAGGCAGGGCATGGATGATCCATGCCTTTTATTTCAGAGCTCAGGAGGCAAGGGAAGGAAGCAGGCAAGCAGATATATCAGTTTGAGGCCACTCTGGTTTACACAGGAAGTTCAGAACAGTCAGGGATACATTAGTGAGAGTCTCTCCCTCTACCTCTAGTAAAAAAGAAAGTAAAGAAAACATACTGAAGAAAACTACCCAGTCTGCTGTCTCTCAGAGGCCTGCTCTCTTTTCTGTAGAAGAGAAGAGAAGTGCATCTCTATTAAATGGGTGGGAGCTGGGAGGAGTGGAGGAAGGGAAACTAGTCAAAATAGTTTGTATATTTTGTATAAGAAATAATCTATTTTCAAAAAAGAAAAATTAATAAGCAAGAATGTATTCTCCCATGTAATTTGTAGGTTTTTTACTAAGAATGGACATTTAAGTATATGTAACACTTTTGATAGTCACTTATCTCCCTAGAGAGTCCCTTGGGGCCATAATGGAAATATAGTGCAATTCAGTTGATAAACATGTTGAAAGAGTGTTGTGTCTACCAGTGGCGTCTCTCGTTGTTTTCTGATCTTTCACTATAATGAATAATGCGAAAATGAATAAGTCTACTTCTAAGCCTTTTAGCTTACATTGTTTTATTACTGTGGGATCACTTCCCAGAAGCAGTATTACCTTTTCAAACAATATGAATACATTTATAGCTCAGATAGTTATTGGTGAACTGCTTTTAAAATAGCAGTGTGTAAAAATTTACAACTGCTCTAGAAGTAGAAGAATTCAGCCCAATTCACTGCTCACATTGTTGACTGGAAAATATGACATGTAAGAAAGCTAATGCAATCTGTCAATATGCATTTAAATTCAATTAAATATAGTACTATTCTAAGAAATATGGTCCCAGTATAATCACAAATCATGAACATGTGATAATATCAGAAAGTTTAAAGGCTATTATAGTTTCTGTCAAAACTGGACAATGACACAAATGTCAGCCCTCAAAGTTAGAATCAGGGGGCTCAGAAATCAGCAGCTAGATTAGCTACATATTAATCCAGGCCTACTGATGCTGCACAATCAGGCCACAGGTTGAAATAAACAAACCTAAACAATACGAACAGCAGAGAGAAACTTACTAATCTCAGGTATTATAGACAAATCTTTTGAAATAAAAAATCACAATACTATATAAACTGTGTTATATATATTAAAATTTTCATAACTAAAATAGGAGATGACACTAAAATGTAAACTAGTCTTTCTCAGTATAATTAGAATTCATCCGTAATTCCTAAATTGAAGTAAAAGAATTAGAATACTAATTAGTATTATATTTCCCATAAAGAATAAGTCATTTGAAGTAAGGATAGAAGACTAGGAAATAACAAGATTGGTCATTATCATTGGAGAGAGAAGCTCTAATTAACAGTGAGAAGAGAAAGTAGAGAAATGGAATTGTAATTAAAGTGGGAAAAGAATGTGTACATATACAGACTTACATGTGCACACAAATACTACATTCTATATACATATATATATATACAACACATGCACAGATGCAGACACATACATATATACACATATGCACAGATACACTGATATGTATATATGTATATATATATAGATAGATAGATAGATAGATATGTGTTCATGCACAAATACATTACAAACCCTGAAGAGGGTTGATGGGGGAGGGGAAAGGTAAGGAGGGGAGCAGAGAAAAATGTAGCAGCCTCATCAGTAAATAAATAAAATAAAATAAATACAGCTCTAAAATGGACACTAATGCGACACTAAAGCACAGCTGATATTTCAAAGGGGAGAGGAAATACTTCACTCTGGCAGCCAGATATAAGCTGCCATGTGCTCAGAACTAAATTAAGTCACCTTGACCCAGACACAGATTCAGGTTACTGTAGTAAATTCTATTGTTCCAGTGTGGAAAAAATTCATGAAATTTTTGTAACAATGGAAGAAGAAGAAAGTCATAAATCAAGACACATTTTAGATTTAATGGTTGAGACATCATATGAGGAGGCTACTGTAGGTGAGGAACTCTGTGATAATGACTCAGATGCCGTCTGATGACCTTTTTACCTTGGGGGGGGGGAAAGGCAGTGGATTTTCATGTCAATACATTCCCAAGGAAAAATAGGTGTTTTTTGTGTTCCAAATCATTTACGTCTAGTTACAAAGCTGTTAGATCAAACATAGACAAGTGGGACATGGATGGCTACAAGGACAGCTAATGATGGCTTCTCACACCCTAACTCGGCTTTAGAACTTGCAATATTTATTCCAACACCTCCCTCCCCCCCCACACACAAACACAGTCACTGAAGGTCTATACTTGCAGTATTATTCCACAATCATTCCCCCACAGCCACTAAAGGTCAAAATGTGTAGTATTATTCCAACACCCCCCTCCACACACACACACATTCACTGAAGGTCTAGTCAGTTCTTTGGGCTTAAAGGAAGTTTAAATTGAAGGCACAATTTCTGCCTGAGAACTTTCATCAGTGATACTTTTAAATGAAATATACCCTTGTAGAATAATGAAAGAGATTGGCATAGCATGAGGGTATTATAAAATGGTAGCCAAACATATTATCCCATATTAAATAATGGGACTAAAATATGACATAAATACCTTTTATCAGACAGAAACTCTACACAGTATAAATGCCAGTGATATATAAAAGCCATTAATAGAAATTCAAAAGAAAAATATACAAGTCCTGTAGAAAATTGAAAGGAAAAACAGCACTGGTAAGCAATTGAAAAAGAATTTTTTAAATTCATTGCAATCAACTCTTTCTGTGCAAATGCGAACCCACAAATAATATTCCTGTGATGATTTTATAAATGTTGGGTGGGTTGGGGTGATGAGAGACTCAGAGTTATGGTCTTTATTGAAGGAGAAGTTCATCCAAGAGATCAGTTTGAATAGTTTGTATTTAGCAAAGTTAAGTAACCAACGAGTAACTCTGAAGAGAGAATGCAATGGGCTTCCCCAAGGCCAAGAACAGCATCGTGAACTATTGTTGAATAGACCTGTGGGAAGTATTTATGAATATTTATCACGTAGGTGTTAGAGTATGAGAATGCCACAGGGCGAAACATGAATCCTATTCCTGCAGATGCCAGCAATGGCCAGGGTTGGTGAACGAGAACAAGGCCAGCCCCCTGCTTGTTGGGCTCAGCTATACCCACCTTCTTCAACATCTCCATGATTGTCAGCAGGGTAATGCCTAAGTTCTTATTGGAGGAGTATGTATCATCTTCCAGGTTCATGTAGAAACCTTTTAGAGAAGAAATTTGACATGTGGAAGCTTTCTTAGATGCCACCCTTTCAATTAATCAGTTGTAATTTCATGTACTATACATAAAAATATTCAGAGAGATAACTTCTCTAATCTGGCCAGTTTCACCATCTCACATACAGCTACAAACCCTTCTGTTTCTTATTTCTGCTTTAACCCTACTACTTAATTTAACTTGCACATTTGGCTTCACAGTAATGATCTTATTTTTTTTAACAATAATGTAAGTTCTAGTTTTAAAGAAACTATGTAGGGAAGGAAGTAGTGTCTTGGAGGGAGGGTGTCACTTGTTTATTCCCTGCTGCCTGGCTTGCTTAGACCTGAAATAATCACACAGAAACTGTATTAATTAAATCACTATTTGGCCCATTAGCTCTAACTTCTTATTTGCTTATTCTGACATATTAATTTAAGTCATCTCCTTTAATCTGTGTATCTCCATGAGATTGTGGCCTACCAGCAAAGGTTCAGCATGTCTGTCTCCGGCAACAGACCCATGGCGTCTCTCTCCACCTTTCTTCTCCCAGCATTCAGTAAAATTTTCCCAGCCTACTGAAGTTCTGCCCTACACAACAGGCCAGGCAGGGTTTTTTTATTCATTAATGATATCATAACATACAGAGGAGACAACCCACCTCAGTAGTGGAAGAAAAACATTGCCAAAGCTACAATACTTTACGTTTTATGTACACACTGAAGTAGCAATCCTAGTTCTACTAATTTTTCATGTAATTGAACACTTTGTAAAGCATCTTTTTGTTAGGCTTGTCTGACAACTTAAAAAGTCTTTGAACAAGTGATATATTTGGGAAGAAATAGTTAAATGAGAGCATGTAAAGGTAGCTTAAAAGTGAAGAAAGTGTACAGACCTTTCAGAAGTGATGAGTTCAGTTCCCAGGCTGGTGTGGGATGTCCTTTTGTCTATGTGCTGCTTTTATTGAGGAATTAATAAAAAAAAAACTGGCTTGGCCTGATAGGGTAGAAGAACTAGGCAAGGAGAACTAAAGTGAATGCTGGGAAGAAGAAGACAGGGTCAAGAGAAGCCAAGGAGCCACTGCCTGAGACAAATGCACTGAAACTTTTCTGGAAGGACACAACCTTATGGTTATGCAAGATTAATGGAGATGGGTTAAATTAATACATAAGAGTTAGCAAATAATACAGTTTTTGTGTGTTTATTTCAGATCTAGCAACCAGGAACTAACTATTATCCTCCTTACAACAATTGGCATGCCAGCATGGTAGACTAAATCCATAAAACTTAAAAACTAAAACCTAAAAGTGTCAGTGAATGCATATTCCATCGATATGCTAAAATAACCAGACCAGCTCAAAACAACAGATATAATTTAATAATTGAAAAATGGAAGCCGAGCGGTGGTGGCACACGCCTTTAATCTCAGCACTTGGGAGGCAGAGGCAGGTGGATCTCTGTGAGTTCGAGACCAGCCTGGTCTACAAGAGCTAGCTCCAGGACAGGCTCTAAAGATGCAGAGAAACCCTGTCTTGAAAAAAACAAAAAAAAAAAAAAAAAAAAAAAAAATGGGGAAACTCACGCTACCCAGAGTAGAAGTCTGAAGTCCAAATGGGTAGGTGCGCACCATACAGAGAGCACATGCACCCTATCTTCCCAATTTATTATTTATTTACCTGGGCTCCAGGTCAGCCACACCCTAGCCAGATGTGATTGGCTGAGCTTCCCAATCATCTCCCCTATTTGTCTAAGCAAGATTGAACCAAACCCAATACAAACTATATAACAATACGCAACAGATATCAAATATAAAATTACAAGCAATAAAACAACATTAAGCAAGAAACACATAACAAAAAGTTTTACTTGCTTCCCCCCAACATAAAAGCTTAAAAATAGAATCCTAGACACAAAAGAACAGAGGTTAGCAGCTTTTCTGGGTGGATTCTCGTTTGCTACAAAGCCAAGCAGAGGCATGGATCCATAAAGAGATGTATTCCTGATTCACCGCCACTAGCCGGTAACAAAAGAAAAAAAGTACACAGCTGTTTTGAAATTCTAGCTTTCTAGACCATGCTGCGGCCGTATGATCTCTGGTTTTTTCAGGCGAATGAGCATTTGAATAGGGTTTGTGAGAACGTACTACAACTTGCTTAATGATAACAGAGCTTACTCCTCATTTACTTAAGGAAATATTACTATCTTTCTGGAGTCTTTGATGGAGTTGAAGAAGAGATAGATAGTTAATAGTTGTTTTCCTTAGTTTATGATAAATGATAAAAGTAGAGATATAAACACTGTAACGTAATTCTTGCTTGATAACTATTTTGTTATATGAAATTTTACTATGTAAGGTTAAAGCCTTTCTTTTTTTGTTTAAACAGAAAAAGGGGAAATGATGGAGGACTCTTATTTGTTAATAAAGAAACTGCCTTGGCCCATTTGATACACCTTAGGTGGGTAGGATAGACAGAACAGGAAGAAGGAAGTGAGGTAGATGGCTCAGTCAGATGCCACACCTCTCCTAAGTGAGACAGATGCCATACCTCGCCTCTCTGAGCCAGATGTGATGAAGCCAGCCACCAGGTCTGACATGCTGAATCTTTCCCGGTAAGACACCACTCGTGGTGTTACACAGATTATTCGATATGGGTTAGTCAAGATATGAGTAAGAGGCTGAAACTAATGGGCCAGGCAGTGTTTAAATGATACAGTTTATGTGTTGTTATTTCGGGTGTTGTAAGCTAATGTGCGGGTGCGGGGTGTGATGAAAAGCAGGCCCCGCAGTTCATCACTACCATAAACATTGAGTAAATATAACAGTATTTGCACATTATTATTGTTGTTATCTTGTTAATACTACCATTTTGGTTTTCTTGAAGCAAAGACTCACATCACCACATGCTGGTGTACAAACTCTCTAGTTTTACAAGGATGACCTCTGAAGTTGTAACCCACCGCTTGGTATTTTAAACACTAGCATTACAGGACCAGGCTTTTTTCCACTATTATTTGAAGGATAGTCCTCTTTAGAACTATTAAAGTAATTTTTAAAAAACTGTCTTTAATAAAAGAATATAAACCTTACTTCTCTTCTTAATAAAAAAATTACAAAACACATCAGCTCAATGAAGGGAAAATATTTAGACATTCATAAAATGTAAGAAGCAATTCCAGAATGAAATTTTAAGATTATCCATATTCTAGAATGTTTATGATTTGTATGGCAATAAGTTTCTTTGGATTTAGTTCTACCAGCCTAGACATAAGCCTTAATACCTTTGGGAACAACCAGTTGACTCACAGGCATGATCAAGAATTTATTCTAATGTACAGTATTTTCCACAAATATTGCTTGTCTCCCATTCGCTCCATGTGTGGGAGTTTGCTGTGTATAACAACTGGAATTCTGAGTATGTCAGATTATAGTTATCAAAGTCTCAAAGTTAAAAGGATTCTAATGCTTTTCATTGTATGCATTTAGAATTTTCTAACCACAAGAAGTGGGGGGGGATTTTACAGTGATACTGTGCTTAGTTTTCATCGTAATAATTGCTCAGAGTAAAAAAAAAAATGAGAAAACATGGTAATCATGCTAAAAGGTATAGAAATGATCAGTCTAGTTTTAATTGTTTTTAATACTCTTAAACAGATGGAAATACTGATGTGCAATTATGCTAGAATTAATATATACTTACCTTAGTACCTAAACTTGTATGTCTTAATTACCCACAATGCAACTTGGTTTGCAAATATCTCTAATCTCTAATCATATTCAAAACATCACATTGGCAAAGGAAATACCATTCTGTCAATATAACATTCCTGTTACAATACACAATTATAGCTTAATTTTGTACATAACTATGGTTTATTTCTTCTTTACAGGTTTCCTACATGAGGAAGTTTGAAGTAAAGTAGAAAATTTCAGTAACTTTAATTAGCATGAAATAAAGATGAATATATTCAGTACTTAGAAGAGAGTTGAAGACTATTTGCTTTTAGCTTTCTATTTTGTATCAACATAGGGAAAGCCACCAAAGCTGTGGTTTTTTTAGAGTTTTTTTTTTAAGAGTCCTGTGTTCATTGTCTTGTGTATTATTGTTTCTGAGGTCTCAACAGCAACAGAAAGTATAAACGGAGCATTGCTTAAATCTCATCTGAAACTGAGAAAAATGAGATTTAAAAGATATTTGTATAATTAATTGTTTCTCAAGGGGAAAATGGTTAAGGTAGGATGGATATGCATGCAATTGAAATGGATAAAGCATCATAATCATGGATGGAGAAGAAAAGTCATTTAAAATCCCCAGAATATGAGTCTAGAACACCCAAGTTCCGGAGAACATGAAAATGAAAGTAATTCATTTAAATGGTCTCTCTTGCATGCCTTTTGTTTGAGGCAGGGGTTTAAACACAGAGGAGAGTATGTAAGTTTGACAAAAGAGAATGGAAAATTCCTGCCTTTCCTCTCCAAGACCCTCAGTATGCAGAGGATGGAAAGCAAGCAAACTTCACTGATCTACCTCAAAGAAATGTCGGGGCTACAGAGAAGACCCAGTGGTAGAAAGCACCTGCTGCTGATTGCAAAACCTGTGTTTAGTTCCCACCACTGTTATTGGATGACTCACAGCTACCTGTCACTCCTGCTCCAGACATACAATATAGATATCCATGGACATTTGCATGTGTACAGAAATGATTTGATTTTGATCACACAAAAATGGAAATACAGGATGATAGTGATGTCAAAAATATTCACTAGAGCAACCTGAAGAGTACTTAGGTTGGAGATGTGAGCAAGGGAGAAGGACTAAATTACTCTGGAATTGTGTAAAAGCTAGATTCCTTGAAGGAGTCAGAAGAACAAAGGTGGAGACAGGATATAATCAAAAAAGGTTTTCTCAAATCCCAGCCTGGAAAGAAAATAATAATGAAAATCTGAAACTTTAAAATAGAGAAGCCTCTCCTAGAACACTGAGCTCCTATCATGTTTGAGAGTGAAGTGTGTCCTACTGACAGAGACAAAAGTACTGACCTCTTTTCTCTGATCTATTACTTCAGATATTTTGTAATGTCGTACATCAGGTATTTTTAGTATCTTAAAAATCCTTACATATTCATATTATAGATCTTTTTACAGTCCATGGAAAAATACTTTATTTTATAAGGTCATTGATTTTCATAAATATTTAATCTATTTTTCTTAATTTTTGTAACTTTTGAAGTTGAAGTTATGCTGAAAAATATTATTACAGAATTGATTTTACATACTTCATATTATTTACTGTGATTCACATATAAAGAATATATAAGATTTCTGTTCATCTTTTGAACAGTGAAATTCTGAAATAATTAATATCATATTTTACATTCCAGGTATTTTATTATTTTATGTCTTTTATTTGTTTGGAATATATTACCTCAAATTGTTTTCCAAGTAACATTTTTATTGGATACTTCATTTCTTCATCAAAAAATCAGATGGGGTGGCTTTAGTTTGTAACCCCAACACTCTTATGATGCAAAGTGGGTAATCTCTTTCAAAATCCAGGAAAGCAGCATGGTAACGAAAGAAAAGAGACTCTTTCTCAAAATTTGAGCAAGATTGAAGGTAAAAACAAACCACTGAAAAACTGCCCTCTAACATATACCTCTACACAAAGGCAGCAAATAAATGTATTCAAATGTGATACTGCTATACATTGGGGTATTATTTCACAATAAATACATCCTATCATTTGCAACAAAGTAGATACAAATGGAAGATATTATGTTAGGAAAAGAAGTCAAATTCATGTGGACAAATTTCAAATTTCACAGACTATCTTTCATCCTGAATGATTAAGAAAAAAGAGAAAAAAATAAATTTTAGCATTTTTTAAAGGCTGAGGTAAATGATTGAGAAGTGGGATATCTGGACATGATGTAATCAACTATGGGTATAACTAGGAACCTTGAGTACTGTAAAGATATTTTGCTGAATTTACTTCATACACACAAACTTACTCCATATGTTATGAACATCTAGAAGAAAAGGGCCTAGCATCTCTAAAGACAATGCCACAGCATTGATATAAAATAATAACTTACTACTCTGGTTAGGAACATATTTTATATATGATTTAAATAGTCTGCATTGAAGCCGGGCGGTGGTGGCGCACACCTTTAATCCCAGCACTCAGGAGGCAGAGGCAGGCGGATCTCTGTGAGTTCGAGGCCAGCCTGGTCTACAAGAGCTAGTTCCAGGACAGGTTCTAAAAAAGCTGCAGAGAAACCCTGTCTTGAAAAACCAAAAAAAGAAAAAAGAAAAAAAAAATAGTCTGCATTGAATAACTATGTGCAAATGTTAGATAAATGATACCTAAATTGTTAAGTCCATTAATATGTTGATATTCTTAATCTGATCAGAGAAAATTGCACACATGAATAGTATGTACTTCATACTATTCACCACCTATAGCTAAACAAGCCATAAGCCCTAACAGAGAATGTATTTTCCCCATGACAGAAACTATTATTGTTCTGCTAAAATGATGCAGTATTAAACTGACTCCTAGTAACTTATTGTTATTTCCAAAAAGGAAGAAAATGGATTGATTCACAATCTTTAAGTGCAACATAACTTTGCATGATTGTGTTGTTTTATTAACCTTAGTTTTATTCATGCAATGATCTTAAGATAAATCTAGATGTATTAAAGAGGCTGCTTGTTGATTGCTGGCCACTTAGCCCCTAAAAAATCATACAGAAACTCTATTATTTAAATCTCTGTTTGACCCATTAATTCTATCTTCTTATGGGTTAACTCTTACATCTTAATTTAAGCCATCTCAATTAATCTGTGTATTGTTATGTGGCTGTGGCTTACCAGATAAAGTTCCCAACATCTGTCTCTGGCAGGATACATGGCTTCTTTCTGAATATACCTCCCTTCTCCCAGCATTCAGACCAGTCCTCCCCACCTAGCTCTGCTCTGCCCTGACCTGCTCTCCTTAGGCTCAAAGCAGTTTTTTTATTCATTAACGGTATTCACAGCATACAGAGGGAAATCCCACATCATCTAGAGACCGTTGTGACCTTTAATTCCATTCTGCAAATGTTGATAGGATCTTTCTGTTTCTTCATTATTACTGGCTAGAGTGTGTCAGTACAATAATCCTTCTCCTGTCTGTTGAACACACTGCACACTGTTGTCAAAGTGGTAAGAATTCTCACACTTGCTCCTTTATTTAGCATTTATTACAGCATTACAACTATAAATGCTAAGGAATATTTCTGAAGCTGAAGCTGACAAAGGCCATGGGTGTCCTTATGTAAAACAAAGATGTCAAGTCCCTCCTTGGGTACTACATTTTATTGTATTTCAGAGTGTGTTATTTAGATATTATGTTTAATATTCATAGATAGTAAATGAATTATTCACATTGAAGCTAAAATTCACTCTCAGGATTTTGCTTTGTTTGTAATTTAGAATAAATGATCAATGGAAAGACTAGTTTAACCAGCTATTCAGAAACCTCTTTAAATGATATTTTTTAAATTATTCTGAATTATAACCCAAATGAAAAATGAAGAGGAACTTTATCAAGATTTTTACTGCTTAAAATGTAAAATTTATAGTTGATGGGTCATCATGAAATAATTTTGGGAAAAAACATGAATATTAAATGCAAAACCTATGAGTGTTAATTAACAAATCTAAACTGTTTCAATAATCTAAATTCCATTTGTCAATTATAAAATTGCTTGCTATGAGTTATTTAAAATTATTAATCAAGAGGATGAAAAATAATTCTTTAATATGAAAATCAAGGAAACGTTTGTTCTTATATGATGCTGCTATTTCTGATGCAATTTCTTTCAATTGCTTAGAAAAGAACCAGCAGAGTAGATTTAGAAAAGTACTAAAGATGAAAACAAGAGGAGTAAAGCCTGACTCAAATAAAATTCTTTCTTCAGGCAAAGAACCATTTGAGAGTATACAATCATAGAGATATTTGATATGGAAACCCCAACACATGTTTTAGTGGCATTTCATTTGTATTTTACTAGATAAAGCTTGATTAAGGATCAGAAAAGTAAAATAGCCACACTAGACAGCCTTACAGACCAGGCAGTAATAGCACACCTTTAATCCAAGTAGCCCCAATGACACACACCTTTAATGCCAGTAGCCACACTAGCTTGCCCTAGAAACCAGGAGGTAGTGGTGCATTCCCTTAATTCCAGAACTAGATAGTATTATAAAACAGAAGGAGACATCTCATAGACACAGTCTCATTCTGAGATTCCTGGAGGCAGGATCACCATTTTGAACTGAGGTAGAAGAAACAGCCAATGGTTGGCTGTTTTGCTTTTCTGAACTTCAGGTTGAACTCCATTTTCTGTCTGTGAGTTTTTATTAATCAGGCTACACATGTTGCTTCCATCTTCCATATCTCTTTTTGAAGATCTGGAAGAAGACTTACATTCCATCCTGGAGTCTCTCCTCAGTTTAATGTCAGGTGCAATAGTCAAGAATTCTGATGTCTTTTGACATGTGTCCTATGGTAGAAAAGGAAGCAGTCCCAAGGCTCTGCAATTGCAACACTTTTCAAATATTATTTATTATGAGCTTACAGGGAACATACAGGTAAATATACTTTGATATAAAGTGTATTCTTAACTTTTATGAATAAATTACAAAACTCTACTGAGTCATAGAAAAAGTACAAAGTGCTCAAAGAATAATATTCTTATAGGCATGAAGAAATGTAAAAACAGTCCTCACTCATAAAATAAATAGATGAAAAGGAACCAGCATTTTTTATTTAATTACCTCTAAGAAAAATAATATTGCCAAGTGAAATACTTTAATTTTTTGAAAATTATTCGATAATTTTAAAATGTAGAACTCTTTTTGGCATAGAAATTTTGTTTGTGTCCTTAACTAATAATGTTAAAGTTAAAATTATCTTTCTATTTATGCCAGTTTTCATAGTTGAAAATAAGAGCAACATGCATGTTAAGATTATTAAAGTGGTTATATTGATTATATTACACTATTAATCAATTGAATATATTTTAAAGTATAATTATTTAGTTTAGAGGGTGACATGGATAGAGGATTACAAGGATGACATGTATTTATACAAAATGATATGATGAATTGAGAGATTTCATGCAATCGTATTAGTGGAGTACTGTATGAATTTTAATAATTGTTTGCTTTTTAATAATCATTTAATAGTTTAATAATCATTTTGAATTAAATTCTATTAAATAATATTTTAGAGATTGTGTATCTATAATTTCATTTTCAGTAAACCACTGACAGTTTATGACTTCAATGTTTGTCTTCTATGTATTTTAAAACTTTGGTGCCAAAAAGGAAAATATTTGTGAACACCAGTGAGATGGCTCAGAGGATAAAGTGCTAACTGTGAAAGCAAAAGGACCTGAAATCTCATCCCCACTACCCATATCACCATGCACAAAACTCAAGTCCAAATGGATCAAAGACATCAACATAAAGCCAGCCAAACTGAATCTTATAGAAGATAAAGTGGGAAGTACATTGAATGCATTGGCATAGGAGACCACTTCCTAAATATATCCGCAGCACCACAGACTCTGAGAGAAACAATTAATAAATAGGACCGCCTGAAACCGAAAAGCTTCTGTAAAGCAAAGGACATGGTCAACAAGACAAAACGACGGCCTACAGAAAGGGAAAAGATCTTCACTAGCCCAATTTCAGACAGAGGTCTGATCTCCAAAATATGCAAAGAACTCAAGAAATTAGTCATCAAAAGAACAAATAATCCAATTAAAAAAAAATTTGAGTACAGACCTAAACAGAGAACTCTCAACAGAGGAATCTAAAATGGCTTAAAGACACTTAAGGAATTGTTCAACATCCTTAGTCATCAGAGAAATGCAAATCAAAACAACTCTGAGATTCCAATTTACACCTGTAAGAATGGCCAAGATCAAAAACACTGATGACAACTTATGCTGGAAATGTTGTGGGGAATAGGGAACACTTCTGCATTGCTGGTGGGAATGCAAGCTGGTACAGCCCTGTTAGATGTCAGTGTGGCTATTTCTCAGAAAATTAGGAAACAACCTTCCTCAAGACCCAATAATACCACTTTTGGGTATATATCCAAAGGATGCTCATCATGCCACAAGGACATGTGCTCAACTATGTTCATTGCAGCATTGTTTGTCATAGCCAGAACCTGGAAACAACCTAAATGGCACTTGACCAAAGAATGGATGAGAAAAATGTGGCACATGTACACAATGGAGTACTACACAGCAGAAAAAAAATAACCACATCTTGAATATTACAGGAAAATGGATGGAGATAAAAAACATCATTTTGAGTGAGATAACCCAAACATAGAAAGGCAATTATCACATGTACTCACTCATAAGTGGTTTTTAAACATAAAGCAAAGAAAATCAGCATACAAATCACAATCCCAGAGAACTTAGACAACAATGAGGACACTAAGGGAGACTTACATAGATCTAATTTACATGGGAAGTAGAAAAAGACATCTCCTAAGTAAATTGGGAGCATGGGGATTTTGGAGAGATAGTTGAATGGGGAGGGGAGAGGCAGGGAGGAAAGCAGAGAAAAATGTAGAGCTCAATAAAAATCAATAAAAAAAGAATGTCAGATAAGTATATGTGTGTCTGTAATCCCAGTTGGTTAGTAGGGTGGAGGCCGGAGGATCCCTACAGCTTGGCCAGACAGTCACACCCAAATGGTCAACTCTGGGGTTCAGTAAGAAAGCTCTTTCTACAACAAACATAAAAGACATAGAAAAGATATGGACAATTACTTCTGACTTTTACATTTTTAAGAACAGGTATACATTCCTGTACATTCCATACACACATTCCCACAGGCACACACACTCAAATAAAAAATTATATATCTCTTCTTTCTCACTCTTTTTGAGAAATTATCATAGAAATATAATATATAAATTGATAAATAAGCATATATGCAAATTTATATTTAGATTGATACATATTCAGACAGACAGACAAAACAGATATTATTTAACAAATGGAGACTAAATCCGTCTGAATTTTCTCTGGGTCATTTTCAGATTTAAGTATGAGAAAGCAATTCACTCAACTTGGGCATTTCTGTTGTTTGTGCCTGTGTAAACTGCCTTGGTTAGGCTGTTTTACTCCAGAATATAGCTATTCATTTCAACAGGGCACTTTTCCAGCCTACTACCCTTTCTTGTTTTTGAAAGTCATTTTGTAATATACCACTGACCTTTCACTATCTCACCCTTGAACACATAAACAATTTTCTTTTTCAAAATCACTCTTGCTGTATCATTTGTGTTGTTTCTCTGGGTGGATGGAGGAAAGTAATGAGACGCAGAAGTTACATGTATGAATTCGATGATCCATAAAAAATTAAAATGATTGAGTATTCCTGAATGGGTGAGTAAGGATACCACACATGCTTATCTTCCTTCTCGGGACATCACTTTGTTTATACGATGGTCCAGATGGTGCTCTGTAACTCATGTCTTGAGATTATGAAATGCATTTTGTTTTTATAGGTCTCCACTTTTGTATTAGATAGGTAGAAACCTGTGTGTTGATGATGCAGCTATCAGCAACCCCATTTCAGCCTGCATTGCAGTCTGTAATGGCTGGGATAATATTTTACAGGATGACTGAAACCTGAACATAATATAAAAGCAAAAATACACAAACAATCAAACCAAAGTGAGCAAACGAAGATCTATGCTTGAACTATAACTACCATTGTGGAAATCCCCAGTCCATCAGTCGTTCATCCATTGCAGTCATTTTTATGCTTCCAACTGCTGCTTTCAGAGGATAAAAGCAGCAGTATTTAAAGGAAACCTGCTTGCACACACATTGTTTCTCCATAGACTTAAACCATGTATTGATGTAAAATGTATTATCATTTATACAACATTCTCTTACACACACTTGCATTCATGGACAAAATGGCTATTATGGGAGACCTGTGATTCCAGGATACATCCGTGGATACAGTTATGTACATAAAGATGCAAAATAAAAACTGATTTTATTTTCATGAATGTGGATTCCTTCACAAATGATACTAATTGCAAAACACCATATTAAGTATTCAATCTTTCCCTGAATGTAATTCATGGACACTATTTGAAAAGAATTTAAAATGATTCCAGGCAAACCTATATAATACTCTATTAACAAGGTTTTGCCATCCTTCAAACTTTAGCTTGCCTTGCTTGTTCCTGTAAGTTTGAGCAATTTCTTGTGTTTTTTGATGTAAAATGTTTCAATTGTAGGTACAAAAAGTCTACAATGTAGCAGAATTAAATGTGAAAATCAATAAATACACATTCAGCACATCATTTACACAAAAGGAAGCTGACAAGAATAGTGAAAACAAAATGAACGCAACAGTATATTAAAAACCACATCATAAGTCAGTGTGTAAGGACAGCAAGATTAACTTACTATGTAAGGAAACTTGTTGTCGTGCCAATGACTAGAGTTTAGGGCCTGAGACCTACACTGTGAGGAGAAATCCTAGTTCTATAAGTCACCTTCTGATTTCTACATTGCCCATTGTACATGTACATGATAATTAATTGATAATTAGATAAACATTAAAGCTAGGTATAGAAGAATACTATGCATTGATAGTTACCTTACATTGAATTATAAAATACTTTTAACCAACATATACAATAACAAAAGGACCCAGATATATAAACACACACACACACACACAAAAAACATTCCAAGGACAAAAACAAAAGAAAAAATGAAGGGAGGAAGCAAATTACTGCATACATATAGAATCCAAATAAAATCAGACATGATAGACACAATTCAAAAGAAATAAAATGATCTGAAAGGGTCAACAGAATTGTTCAAGGTAAGACGCACTTCCTTCCAAAACTTATGACCTGTGTTTGATCCTTGAGACTACGTAGGTGAAAAGAGAGAAGAGAACTTACTTTAATAATTTAATAAGTTTACCTGTGTGATGTAACTGCACACACAAAAATAAGTTCAATGCAAAGAAAGGTAATAAAGTATATACTACTCAAAAAACAGCAAAGATCTTCAAGTCTAGTCTGCAAAGTTTTTCACTTACTTTATTACTTATTTCAGCTAATATACCCATGACCTTCCTCAGAAACACTGCTTCATATTTCCAAAGTCCTAATTCAGTCTCTTCTGCCAGATCTTTCATCTTTAATATTGTTGAGTTATACAGAAAGTTCCTATTACATATCATAAACATTAGTTCTCATCATTACATTTCATCTTAATAATTGATAACAGGCATGTGAGACTTTTTCAATCACGGACAAATTTAAGTCCTCTTTTTCTCTGAAAGAGCTGTTAACTTTGTAACAGAGGTAGTTAAGCAACCTACCCTTTTAGACTCCCTAAGTAGATGCAAGATTATAAAACTACAGTCCGTTTGCATCATATCTTATGGCACTGTATAATTCCACTTGACATCTTGACTGACAGTGCATTAAACACAGATGAATACTGAAAATTCCACAACATTTCAATGGTGATTTATAGAAGATGAAATGTTCTGCAAACCTAAGGGAAGATTCATTTAAAACAAAGAAATGAGGGTCTACATGAACAGCTGGTAATAGCATTCTATATTAAATAAGAAAACACCAAATGTATTTCCAAAGGAGATTATAGCCTTTAAGTAAAAGTTCTTAGAATGATCAACAATTCTTTAATTTCCATGCCTTTTGTCCTAATAACATACATACTTCTTTTTCTAGTGTGTTTTTCAAGATATGTCTTCAATTTTAGCAGCAAATAAATGAAGAGTTTAAATTGTGGTCATGACAAAGAAAATATATTTTTTATAAAGTCCTCAATGTCCATTTTTATATAGTTGATTTTCAAGCACACTTGAAGATGAAACCCATCAACCTATAATGAAGCATACAAATGTTAAGTTTGAGATTACTCAAAAGTAACATTGTAACTTTCACTATGCAACATTGTGTCACTTGTCTAGATACAAGTGCTGTGAGACAATGATTTTGTAACCCTGTAAAGTCTTTATCAGTTGTACTTTAAAATGAATGCTGATTGACCAGTAACAAGGCAGAAAGTATAGGTAGGGCGACCAGACAGAAAGTATAGGTGGAACAACCAAGAACAGGAGAATTCTGGGAAAAGGAAAGTCAGTCTGCAGTCATGGACCCAGACACAGGAGGAAGCAAGATAAGGATGCCTTGTTGATAAAGATACCAAGCTATGTGACTAGCACAGACAAGATTATGGGCTAATGTAAGATATAAATTATAAGATTTAATAAAGAATCCTGAGCTAATTTGCCAACCCAGTCTATAATTAATATAGATCTGTGTGTATTTTTGGGGGGGCTGCTGAATGGATGCATGAACGGGTTGGACAGAAATTTCTGTCAACAAATGGCAATCAACATAGACAACTAATCCACTTAAAACCTAAGAAAGTTTGGGAAGAAATTCTAGACACAAAAGAACAAAGGTAAGCACAGCTTCTTGGTAGCAGCATTTTTGCAGGTGAGTTCTGTTTGCTAGAAACAAGATCATCTCATTTAAGAGAGGCTTCCTGACTCAGCTTTAGCTGCAAAAACCTTGCAGCTCTTTTAAGAGGCCCTATGATGAAACAGTAAATGGTGTTGATGAATGAGAACAGCATGCTTCTCGGTGGTGGCGGAGATCTTGAAACTCATTAGAGTTGTGGCAATAACATGGTTCCTGCCAGTATCTCCACTATGAGGCTAGACTCTCAAAAAGCTAAGAAATGGGTGCGGAACCAGTCGTCAAAGTCATGGCTTTAATCTGAGCCATACTGCATAGCAAATTATAGACTCATGTGGCCAGATAAAAAGAGATATACAGTAAACATAGGTTTCAGACAAAGAAACATCTAAACGGTTTATAGTGTGTTTACATATAAAAATATATGTAGGACTGGGAGAGAAAACATAGTTAAAGTCATTAAAATAAAAAAGAGAGTAGTTGAATGTTAGGTAACACACCTTTAATCTCAATTCTGGGAGGCAGAGGCAGGTGGATCTCTGTGTGTTCAAGGATAACCTGGTCTACAGAGTAAGTTTTAGGACAGCCCCCCCCCACAAAAAAAAAAAACCACTCAGAAACCTAGTTTCAAAATACCAAAAATTATTAATAAAAATAAAATAAAATAAAGCCACATAAAGATGAAAAATACACAGTCTGGATACTGTATGTCATTGTGTTGTCTTTAAAAGGTTTGATGGCTCAGGAAGAACAACAGCCTGCCTAAAAGACCTTTGATTACAAATGCTGGTAGGATTAATACAACATATATTTTAAAAAAGGCTTTGTCTTCAAATTTTAAGTCAAAAGATATGTTACTTTGGGGACGAGGTTTTTGTTTTTGTTTCCACAGGAAATGAGAGGCTGTAGATTCATTCTGTGTTAAGAAAAAATGAGTTTGTCCAAAGAAACACCCTGAAAAATCTCCAATAGGAGCAGATGGCTGAGATATTTGAATTATACATCCAGAACAGCCTCAAGACTGCTGGCTGAGATGATCAAGCCTCACAGAATGTTCCAGTAAGGACTTGACCATAATTCTCAATTTTTTACACTCCCCATAAGATTATTAGCATCCCCAGTCAGCAGGAAGTATCACATAAAACTACTCCCACGTTCCCAAAAACTGGATTATGGATATTTGCCTTTGTTTAGAACATTGGTTAGAAGTTGTATAGATAATGGTCCAGAAAAAAAGCTAAACAAGAGATTTGATTTAGAGTTTTTGTTTTGGGAAAAAAAGCAGGGGCCATGCTGTGGAATAAGGATCTTGAACTCTGCAAAGATTTGTCAGTTGTGTTACCATAGTAAAATGCTGATTGGCCAGTAGCCAGTCAGAAAATATAGGCAGGGTGACCAGGCAGGAAGTACAGGCAGGGCAACCATAACAGGAGAATTCTTGGAAAAGGAAAGTCTGCAGTCATGACCCAGACACAGAGGAAGCAAGATGAGAATGCCTCTCTTATAAGAGGTACCAAGCCATGTGGCTAGAACAGACAAGAATTGAGGGCTAATGTAAGTTATAAGAGTTAATAAGAAACCTGAGTTAATAGTTCAGCCAGTTTATAATTAATGTAGATTTCTGTGTATTTCTTTGGGACTGAATGGCTGTGGTATAGGGCAGGATAGAAAACTCTGTCAACATACAAGAATTATTTAAATTATTAAAGAAAAATGTTTTTATATTTAATAATTATTAATAATGTTGTTTCTCTTTTAAAGACTACCTCTTCCATAGGTGGATGATTTGAGTGATTAAAAAGTTTGCAGTGGAAGCATGAGATCTTGATTTCAAATCCCAGAACTTATCTTGAAAGCTGGTTTTAGAAGGTTCATATTTTTTTTCTCATTTTTTTATTAAAAATTTCCGACTCCTCCCTTCCTCCTCCCCCCCTTCCCTCCCCTCCCTTCCACCCATACCCCCACTCCACCCCTCTC
This sequence comes from Arvicola amphibius, assembly GCF_903992535.2. Lineage (NCBI taxonomy): Eukaryota > Metazoa > Chordata > Mammalia > Rodentia > Cricetidae > Arvicola > Arvicola amphibius. The sequence goes on along the minus strand of NC_052048.2, from coordinate 68,499,905 downwards.
CAATACAAGAGCCATCAGGGTTTCCCTTCTCTATGTTAAGTCCAAGGTCCCGCCCAGCTTCCCCTAAGTCCAGGAAGTTGAGCAACCAAACTGACAAGGCTCACAGTGAGCCCGTCCATGCTGTAGAGTTCATGCTCATTGCCATTGTCCTTGGTTTCTCAGTCCTCCTCCACCGTCAGCCACATTTAGAGAGTCCGGTTTGGTCCCCTGTTCCATCAGTCCCATTCCAACTGGACTTGGTGGTCTCCCGTTAGCTCTGTCCCAGGGTCTCAATAGGTAAACGCACTCCTCATGGTCCTGACTTCCTTGCTCATCCCTCTTTTTGCTCCTCATCAGGGCCTTGGGAGCTCAGTCTGGTGCTCCTATGTGGGGCTCTGTCATTTTCTCCATCCAATGCCAGGTGAAGGTTCTATGGTAAAATGTAAGATATTCATGAGTATGGCAATAGGATCTGGACATTTCTGGCACCCTCTCCTCAGCTGCCCAAGGACTTAGCTGGGGACGTCTTCCTGGACACTTGGGAACCCCTCTAGAGTCAAGTCTTTGCCAACTCTAGAATGGCTCCCTTAATTAAGATATAGAATTCCTTGTTCCCATATCCACCCTTCCTATATCCCAAATATCCTATTCCCCCCAAGCTCTTCTCATCCTCACTTCACAGTTTTCTCTCCCCATCCCCCCATCCCACCCCAGCCCCATGTTCCCATTTTTTGTTTGGCAATCTTGTCTATTTCCAGTATCCAGGAGGAAAACTATATGTTTTTCTTTGGGTTCACTTCTTATATAGCTTCTCTAGGATTTTTTTACGAATTATAGGCTCTGATGTCCTTTTATTTATGGCTAGAAACCAATTATGAGTGAGTACATCCCATGTTCATCATTTTGGCCTGGGTACCTCACTCAGGATGGTGTTTTCTATTTCCATCCATTTGCATGCAAATTCAAGAAGTCATTGTTTTTTTACCGCCAAGTAGTACTCTAATATGTAATATTCCACACTTTCTTCATACATTCTTCCACTGTAGGGCATCTAGGTTGTTTCCAGGTTCTGGCTATTACAAATAATTCTGCTATAAACATAGTTGAACAAATGCTTTTGTAATATGATTGGGCATCTCTTGGGTAAATTCCCAAGAGTGGGATTGCTGGGTCCCTGGGGTAGGTTGATCCCAAGTTTCCTGAGAAAGCTCCACACTGCTTTCCAAAGTGGTTGCACAAGTTTGCATTCCCACCAGCAATGGATGAGTGTACCCCTTACTCCACATGCTCTCCAGCAAAGGCCTAATCATTGGTGTTTTTGATTTTAGACAATCTGACACGTGTAAGATGGTATCTCAATGTTTGTTTGATTGCATTTCCCTGATTGCTAAGGAGGTTGAGCATGCCCTTAAGTGTCCTTTTGGCCATTCGAACTTCTGTTGAGAATTCTCTGTTCAGTTCGTGCCCCATTTTTTAATTGGGTTAATTTGCATTTTAAAGTCTAGTCTCTTGAGTTCCTTATATATTTTGGAGATCAGACCTTGTCTGTTGCGGGGTTGGTGAAGATCTTTTCCCAGTCAGTAGGCTACCTTCTGTCTAGTGACAGTGTTCTTTGCTTTGCAGAAGCTGCTCAGCTTCAGGATGTCCCATTATTCAATGTTGCCCTTAATGTCTATGCTGCTGGGGTTATACGTAGGAAAACGGTCTCCTGTGCCCATTTGTTGTAGAGTACTTCCCACTTTTTCCTCTAACAGGTTCAGTGTTTTCACATTGATATTGAGGTCTTTAATCCATTTGGACTTGAGTTTTGTTCATGGTGATAGACATGGATCTACTTTCATTCTTCTACAGGTTGACATCCAGTTATGCCAGCACCATTTGTTGAAGATGCTTTCTTTCTTCCATTGTGTGCTTTTAGCTCCTTTATCAAAAATCAGGTTCATAGGTTTGTGTGTTAAGATCTGGGTCTTCTATTCGATTCCATTGGTCGCCTTCTCTATTTTATGCCAATACCAAGCTGTTTTCAATACTGTAGTTCTGTAATAGAGTTTGAAGTCAGGGATGGTAATGCCTCCAGAAGTTCCTTTATTGTATAAGATTGTTTTGGCTATCCTGGGTTTCTTGTTCTTCCATATAAAGTTGATAATTGTCCTCTCAAGATCTGTGAAGAATTTTGATGGGATCTTTAAGGGGATTGCATTAAATCTATAGATTTCCTTTGGTAGTATTGCCATTTTTACTATGTTGATCCTCCCAATCCAAGAGCAAGGGAGATCCTTCCATTTTCTGGTATCCTCTTCAATTTCTTTCTTCAAAGACTTAAAGTTCTTGTCAAATTGGTCTTTCACTTCCTTGGTTAGAGTTGCCCCAAGATATTTTATGCTATTTGTGGCTATCGTGAAAGGTGACGCTTCTCTGATTTCTTTCTCTGCTTCCTTATCCTTTGTATATAGGAGGGCGACTGATTTTTTGGAGTTGATCTTGTATCCCGCCAAGATACTAAAGGAGTTTATCAGCTGTAGGAGTTCTTTGGTGGAGTTTTTCGGGTCGCTTATGTACACTATCATATCATCTGCAAATAACGAAAGTTTAACTTCTTCCTTTCCAATTCGAATCCCCTTGATCCTCTTGTGTTGTCTTATTGCTATTGCTAGAACTTCAAGCACTATATTGAAGAGATAAGTAGAGAGTGGACAGCCTTGTCGTGCTCCTGAAGTTGGTGGGATGGCTTGAGTTTTCTCATCCATTTAATTTAATGTTAGCTGTCGGCTTCCTGTAAATAGCCTTTATTATATTTAGGAATAACCCCTGTATCCCTAACTCTCTCCAAGACCTTTAGCAGAATGGGGTGTTGAATTTTGTCAAATGCTTTTTCTGCATCTAATGATATGATCATATGGTTTTTAATCCCTTCAGTTTATTCATATGATGGATTACATTGATAGATTTTTCGTATGTTGAACCAGCCCTGCATCCTCTGGGATGAAGCCTACTTGATCATAGTGGATAATTTTTCTAATGTGTTCTTGGATTCTCTTGCCAGTATTTTATTGAGAATTTTTGCATCGATTGTTCATGAGTGAGATTGGCCTGTAATTCTCTTTCTTGGTTGAGTCTTTTGTGTGGTTTAGGTATCAGGGTAATTGTAGCTTCATAAAAGGGGATTTGGCAATGACTGTTCTGTTTCTATATATGTAAATACCTTAAGGAGTATAGGTATTAGGTCTTCTTGGAAGTTCTGGTATAATTCTGCATTGTACCCATCAGGTCCTGGGCTTTTTTGGTAGGGAGGTTTCCTGATAACAGTTTCTAATTCTTCGTGACTAACAGGACTATTTAGATTGTTCACCTGGTCCTGGTTTAACTTGGTATATGGTACTTATTCTAAAAAGGTGTCCATTTCTTTACATTTTCCAATTTTGTGGCATACAGGCTTTTATAGTAAGATCTAATGATTTCTCTAAATTTCCTCTGTGTCTGTGGTTATGTCCCCTTTTTCATTTCTGATCTTATTAATTTGTGTGTTCTCTCTCTACCCGTTGTTGATTAGTTTGGCTAGGGGTTTGTCAATCTTGTTGACTTTCTCCAAGAATCAGCTTTTTGTTTCATTGATTCTTTGGATTGTTTTCTGTGTATTCTATTTTGTTGATTCTGCCCTCAGTTTGATAATTCCAGTCTTCTACTCCTCCTAGGTGAGTCTGCTTCTTTCTTTTCTAAAGCTTTCAGGTGTGCTGTTAAGTCTCCAATGTGTGCTTACTCCGTTTTTTTACAGTGGTGTGTACTTAGTGCTATGAATTTTCCTCTTAGCATGCTTTTCATAGTGTCCCATAAGTTTGAGTATGCTTGGGTCTTTATTTTCATAAGTTCAAGGAAGACTTTAATTTCTTTCTTTATTTCTTCCTTGACCCAGGGTTGGTTCAGTAGTTGAATGTTTAGTTTCCATGAGTTTGTAGGGCTTTCTGGGGGTAGCATTGTTGTTGAATTCTAATTTTAATCCATGGTGATCCGATAAGATGCAGGTGGTTACTAATATGTTTTTGTAACTGTGGAAGTTAAGTTTGCTTTGTTACCCGAGATGTGGTCAATTTTCAAAAAGGTTCCATGAGCCACCAGAGAAGAAGGTATATTCTTTCCTGTTTCGGTGGAATGTTTTATAGATGTCTGTTAAGTCCATTTGGTTCATTACCTCTATTAAGTCTCTTAATTCTCTGTTAGGTTTCTGTCAGATTGACCTGTCCATTGGTGAGAGAGGAGTGTTGAAGTCTCCCACTATCAGTGTGTTTGGTTTGATGGCTGCCTTGAGTTCTAGTAATGTTTTCTTTTATATAAGTGGGTGCTTTTGTATTAGGGGCATAGATATTCAGGATTGAGACTTCATTCTGATAGATTTTTCCTGTAATGAGTATAAAGTGTCCCTTTCCATCTCTTCTGATTGATTTTAGTTTGAAGTCAACTTTGTTAGAATTAGCATGGCCACACCCACTTGTTTCTTAGGTCCATTTGCTTGATAAACCTTTTCCGAACCCTTTACATCTGAGTAAATGTCTGTCTTTGTGGTGAGGTGTGTTTCTTGTAAACAGCAGAATGTTGGATCCTGTTTTCATATCCAATCTCTTAGCTTGTGCCTTTTTATAGGTGAATTGAGTCCATGATATAAGTGATATTAATGACCAGTGGATGTTAACTCCGGTTGTCATTTTTTATTTGGTTAGTAGAGATTGTGTGTTTCCTTTCTTTGAGATGTGCTGGTGAAGGGTCACTAGATGTCTGAGTTATTTTGGGCAATGCTGGAACTCCTTTGTTTGTGAATTTCCTTCTATTACTTTCTGTAAGGCTGGATTTGTGGCTATTTATTGTTTAAATATGTTTTTATCCTGGAATATTTTTTTTTCTCCATTTATAGTGAATGAAGCTTGGCTGGGTATAGTATATCTGGGCTTGCATGCATGGTCTCTTAGTTTCTGCAAAACATCTATCCAGGGACCTTCTGGCTTTCATGGTTTCCATAGAGAAGTCAGGTGTTAGTCTGATAGGTTTACCTTTATATGTTACTTGACCTTTTTCCTTTGCAGCTCTTAATATTCTTTCATTATTCTGTATATTTTGTGTTTTGATTATAATATGGCGAGGGATTTTTTTTTTTTTTTTGATCCAGTCTATTGGTGTTCTGTAAGCTTCTTGAACCTTAATAGGAAATCTTTCTTTAGGTTGGGGAAGTTTTCTTCTATAATATTATTAAATATATTTTCTGGACCACTGAGCTGTAATTCTCCTTCTTCTATGGCCTTTATTCTAGGTTTGGTCTTTTTATTGTGTCCCAGATTTCCTGAATGTTTTGTGATGAGAATTTGTTGGATTTGCTTTTTTCTTGATCAGTGCGTTTATTTCTCTATGGTATCTTCAGAATCTGAGATCCTTTCTTCTATCTCTTGTATTCTGTTGGTTATGCTTGTTTCTGTATTCTCTGTTCGTTTACATAATTTTCCATATGAGCTGGCCCTCGGGTTGTGTTTTTCTTCCTTGCCTCCATTTCAGTTTTCAAGTCTTGCACTGTTTCCATTATCTGTTTGATTGTTTTTTTCTTGGTTTCCCAGGATATCATTTACGGATTTACTCAGTTTTTTCAAACTTTTTGGTTATTCTCTCGTCCATTTCCTTAATGGAGTTTTTTCACCTTCAGTTTTAACTTTCATAAGTCAATTTTTTCTACTTCTTGATTAGTGTTTCAAGTCCTCCTGTTATAAGTTCGCTGGGTTCTGGTGCTGTCATGTTGTTTTTCAAATTGTTAGAGGAATTCTTGCATTGGCGCCTGCCATTTCTTCCTCTGAATATCCCCTTTGGGTCTTCTTTTAGAAGTTCAATTCACCCCAATGAATTCAATTCACTCACCCCAATGAATGATGGATCTTCTGGTAGACAGTCAGGTCTCCTTGCTGGCCCAGTGGCTCACTGACAAAGGGCCTATCTTGCTGCAGGCAGGCTATTGAAACAGGGGACCTCCCACAGGCCTGGGTGCACTCAATTCCAGTCCTGGTGCCCAAACGGCTGAGCTGTTGGATTTTGTGGCCCCAAAGAACGGGAGGATGAGGCGGGGGTGGGAGGGTTCTGGGTGCAAGCTGGGAAGGGACAGGAAGGAGAGAGGCAGTATCTGGGGAGAATAACCCCTGCAGGAAGAGCAGGAAGTGTGCGGAGGGAGGATGGGGGGGGTGAGGGGAAGTTGGGGAATGTCGGTGGTCCCTCTCCAGGCAGCTGCCACGGTTCAGGCACTCACTCACCCCAATGAATGATGGATCCTCTGGCAGACTCTCAGGTCTCCTTGCAGGCCAAGCAGCCCGCTGAGAAAGGGCCTACCTTGCTGTAGGCCTAGTAGTTCATATTTATATTCCCAGTATACCCATGGTAAAGCAGAAACAGATAGAAGAGTTCACAAAAGCCTATATGTCTGCTTGTCTTCTATGTGAAGGACAAATAAGTTAAAAATCCTACCTCAAAGAAAACTGTTAGGACTAACAGCTGATATTATTCTCTGACCTCCATATATATGCCAAGGCAGATAGGAGCTAACACATGTATGGATACATACACATAACACACACATAGTATATATTACTATGACTTGGAAAACTGAAAGTACCATTGATCACAAATAGGTTTTCAGCTGTAATAAAAGAATTGAATAAAATATTTCATTGATCAAATGCAATATTGATATGTTTCTTAAAAATTTATTTGTGTTTAAGGCAAAATAGAAGAACTCTGAAAACCTGAAGAAATGACAGATACAACTCCACCTTCATTCATTCTCTTAAGACTACACCACAGGCAGATTAATAAAAAATATGATTTTGTGCTTTTATAAAAATGCATGCATATTACCTGTTAGGAATATTTCCTAACACAAGCTCCCTGCCAGAGCAAAATTCCCAATCAAGCCAAATCAAAACAAGCCAAATTAAGAAATATCCAGGTTTAAAGGGAGTTCTGCACTCTCAGGTGGCCTGGAAGGAACAGGGTAGCTGCCTTGCATTCCTCTTTTGGGAGCTCATTTAAATACCCTGGGGAGTGGTCCTGATCTCATCCCCAGGGAGGGGTCAGGTGCTGGTCTGCTGGGATTTGGAGTCCAGAGTGCTAACTCTCAGAGTCAAGGGGCTAGGATAGATTCAAGGGACTGGGGCCTAAGCTCCCAACTTGACATTACCTACACATTTTCTTGGCATGAGTATTTAATATATAGGATAAATATGATATTAAAATAGAGTAAAATAGTCCGGTACAATCACGAAATGGTTGTATGCATTCTTCTCATTCCTGTGCATAGGTGGAAGTCGGAGAAAACCCTGGGGTGTCCTGCTCTGTTACTCTTTCTTAATTTCTTTGGCACAAGGTCTCATGGTTGACCCTAGAGCAAAGTTGTCAGCCAGCATCCTATATATTCTGCAACCCTGCAGCTAAGTATCTTAGTATATAATTCTATAGATAAATTTATATGAGCATGAAAACTGTATCTTTTTTTTTGGTTTTCTGTGATAGGGTTTTTCTGTAGTTTTGGAGCTTGTCCTGGAACTAGCTCTTGTAGACCAGGCAGGCCTCAAATTCACAGAGATTTCCTGCACCTGCTTGCCAAATTCTGGGATAGACTCTTTTTTATCCCAAAGCCAAATGTGAGTGAATCAGACCCAGAAACACAGACCTCAGGTTTCCTCAAACACTGTATTCTAACATGGTAATAATTTTGTGAAGTTATATAGTAACATGATGCACCTTATTTTCTGAAATGTTCTTCCACTGATCAAGTATATTTCAGTATTTGAAATCTGTGTCATTTATTTCATTTACATTTTATATTTCTTTTCCAATACTGATCATTTCATTATAAATTCTAACATCTCTAGCAATCTATCACAGTTTTTTCTAACATCTATTTATCCATATATCATCTATTAATCTGTCATCTTTCATCTAATTACCTATCATCTATTAGCTATCTGTCATCCATTTATAAGTCATTTATTTACCTATCATTTTTCTATGTGATTATCATCAGGTGACACTTATCCATTTAACTATATATCTGTCAATCTAGCTATCTCCATAATTATTCTGTCTTTTTTCTTATTTCTATACATATCTATCTACTTACCTACCTATCATATCATAAGACTAAACAATGACTCTATATAAGCATAACCAAAATTCACAGTACTGTGACACTTTATTTCTCTGTTCTCTTAAGCCTTTATCTTCATGGAACCATGAGCATTTACCCCAGTGGAAACACAGCTCATTATTTTTTAATTTATCCTTTCTATAATCCTTTATCACAAATAAGCTCATGAAAGTACTTCTTTCTTGTAAATACTGTAGGGCTATTATAAAAGAAGGTGGCTAGGAATTAGGATCCCTACAGGAATATCATGCTGGGAATGAAAATGGCCCACCAGGAGAAAAATAAATCTTCCAGTAACTGACCATTCCAGGTCCAATAATTGAACCACACTGCAAAATCTGCATATGCAAGTTTCCCAGCTTTTGTTTCATCTTTTGCAAGTTGTAACACTGCCAAGCTATGAAGTCAACAGTAAACAATTTCTCAGAAATATGAACCAAATCTTGCAGCAAAGTTATGTTTTTAAATTTATTACATATGTAGCTTTTACTAGATTTTTGTTTGAATTTACTTACTTATCTACTGATATGACACAAGGATTAATTCTTCAGGCCAGGGTGGCCTGGAACTGAAATCACCGTGTCTCTGTCTCTCCATTGTGTATTCTTCCCCCAATTCTGTCAAGAATTTTGATCCACAGGCTAGGTGTATATAATGAATTTTTAATTCATGTTGAATCCCACATCCTTCATGTCTCAGAAGAAGGCTGCACTTGAAAACACAATGTTGAAACAAGTGGTAATAGTGAGTTCATATGGGTAGCATTTAAAAAAATTCCCAGAGGAAATCTGGATGAAAGCCTAGAGAAGGGAAGCATGTGCTCCCAGGAAAGACTTTAAAGCTTAGGGATGATAATCGGTGAGGCCTTGTGTGGCCCAAAGACACATTTCTTTCAAACTGGTTCTGAAAAAAAGAAACATCCAGGTTAACATATTAAAGAAGTCACTTCCCAGAAAACCCCAGCATGACTCCACCTAACAAAATAAAGCATGCATAGGAAAAGTCCATCCAAAAGGTACATACTTTGTAAACAGTCTATGAAGAATTTTCTTTGCACATCAGACTTCGGTGTTTCAGTTCAGTCTTATCTCTAAGTCACAACATTCCAAAGGGCACTTTTCTCTTCCTAGATAAATTGATCTGTTTATTTAACTACCTCCAAGAGTGTTCACTGCACTAACATCTGTAACTGTCATGAAAGTTAACTGTTGTGGGAGGTTGTTTGCTCATTCCCAGCTGGCCAGACTCAAAAATAATCACTCAGAAACTGTATTATTTAAATTACTGTTTGTCCAATCACTTAAGCATATTGTTGGCTAGCAATTACATATAAAATTAACCCATTTACATTAAGTTATATTTTACCAGAAAGGTTACAGCCTACTGGCAAGGTTCCAATGGATAACTCCAGTCTTTCTTCTCTGGCAGCTACATGGCATTTCCTAATTCTGCCTTTTTTTCTTCCAGCATTCAGTTTAGTTTTCCCCACATAGCTCTACTTTATTAAACCACTGGCAGAAATAGTTTTATTCATTAACCAAAAAAAGCAACACATAAACAGAGGGACTTCTCACACGATTTCTTCTTTTCTGTTTAAATAAAAAAGGTTTTAATTTTAAAATATTAAAATTACATATAACAGAACAGGTATCAAGCAAGTGTTACAGTTTTAATATTTATATTTACTTTATCATTTATTATTACTAAGAAAAACTATAATTATAATTATCTATTCTTGAACTCCATGAAAGACTCCAGAAGGATATAATATTACCTAAGTAAACAGAAAGTACATTGTAAACAACTTCCAAAACTCTAGAATTGGCAGAGAGAATTGCTGCCTAGACAGTCACCCAAAGTTCTTTTGTAATGTTGTGGGCACCGATCTTCAGTCTACTGGCCCATAGTATCTGGCAGACTTTTCCATGAAGCAGGAAATTTAAAAGACAGTTCTACCTATATTGAGTTTGTCAGTCACTTTCTTCTATGTCCTGCACAATATCTGGCAAACTTTCAAAAAGTAGGAATACCAAAGGAACATCTTACCTTCTTAATGCAAGTTCATCAATCATTTCTCTGTGGATCCTGAAAGTCCAGTTCATATAGCATAGCATCAAGCAGTCCAGGCAAGAGCAGTTTCTTGCCCAAGTGGCTGGCAAACTCCATGAGGAGACTCTTCAATGCCCATCCTCCTCCTCAAGTATATTGGTGCTGCTAGGAGCAAATGTGTTTCATGTTATGAAAGGTCCTAAGTTTTTAAAACATTTTAAATGCCATATTCTGTAATCTTTGAAAGGTTTGAAGATTATCTATTTAACTGAAATATATTTCTATTTATCTAGAAAACCTAACATGAGAATAAGCTTGACTATTATATATGATTATCTATTAACCTATATTTCTTAATTATACATTACATTTCTAAATGAGCTGCATAAACACAATACCTTAATAAAAAGCAGAAATATACATATAACAAAATTGACCTTAAATTTGCCTCAATAAACCAAGATCCATACCAAGGCCAAAATCTATTATATATCCACCTTTAAATGTAAACAAACATTTTTAAACAATACTTGAGAAGTAGGGCATAATTCTCTCCCAGCTGCTACCTGCTTTTTGTTGACTGAAGTAATTTTTGAAGGTGTTTATGGTAACCTTTTAGGGTGTCTTGGTCCATCAAGCCACATTAGTCTTGAAGGAATCCATGGGGTCTCATCTTCTGTGGAAACAAAAGCAGAACCTCTTTTCCAAAGCAACATACTTTTAGACCCATATTTTGAAGTCAAGACACCTTTAAGATATATGTGTTGGTTTAGTTTAGCAGCCTGTATAATGTATAAGTCTCTTTGTACGTAGCTCCTTCACAGTCAAAACATTCAAAGAAAAAAAACAATAATATACAAATCTAGACTCTCTGTATATATTCCACCTTTATGTGGCTTATTTTTCTTACTCTATTACTTACTTTTTCTACAAGTTTAATATTTGTTTTTATTACCTTTACTCCTTCAATCTATGTCTGTACTCTTTTATATTACATTTAGTCTCTTTATACTTTTTCTGCTCTCTCCCAAGTCTATGCATATTTATCCAACACTTTGACTCATTTAGAGTTTCTTTATATCTGAATCTGTCCTATTGTGTATCTGTAATCCTTTTCTATCCTAGAGAGCTTTTAAAATAGTAAACAGCTTGGTCGCAGTGGCCCTGGGTGCTGGCTCTGCCTCCCTTTGCTTTTCACAATGGTAGAGGTATAATTTCTGCCAGCTCTGGGACTACTAGGCAGAAGCTACACTCACCACTGTAACTCTGAGAAGGAGCCTGCAGCACATAAATACTTTTTATTTGAATAATAGCTAAATCTGCCATGCAATACACTATGTGGCCTGGAAACATCTCTGTGCATGTCCCACCAATTTGTTGTAAGAGGCCATGGGTCTGTTTCTGGCTGCCCTAACCCAAAATAATCACTTGGAAGCTATATTATTTAAATCAATGCTTAGCCAATCATTTAAGCATATTGCTATCTAGCTCATACATTCAGAATTAACCCATTTCCATTATATTTTACCATGAGGCTTGTGGCCTACCGGCAAGGTTTAAGTTAGCAGCTTTCTTTCTTTCTTCTCTCGTGTCTCTATGACATCTCCTGACTCTGTTTTCTTTTTCCCAGCATTCAATTTATTTTTTCCCATCTAGCTCTATTTTACTAAGCCACAGCCCATAACAGCTTCTTTATTTGTTAACCAATAAAAGCAACACATATGTAGAAGGTCTTCCCACATCAGTTAATTTCCTCAGATTTGTGGGACTCATTATCATTATTTAAAACACACTGCCTATGACACTTTGAGTTTTACGAGTAAGCTAATAAGTACAGTTTTAAAACATATCTGTTTATATCAGATAAAACATTTCAATTTGTATTTAAGACCTTTATTTCCTTTAATTCCAGACATCTGGAAGTTACCTTAGTTCAGAGAAAGAGGGGAAATTGTATTTCCTATTATATCTTGTAGATGTGTCTTATGTCATCATATTTCAATTAGTGCAGATGGAAAATGACAAAATGCTTTGATTATGTTACTTGGTTTAGAAACTGTATTTTAAGAGGAAATATTCAATAACTAGCAAGTCTAAGCTCTGATGCTCTGCTATGCTGCATTGTCTGTTGGGGGCTCTGTTGCTATGAGCACCTTGCTAGACAGGGGTAGAGGACTGGAGTTCAAATCCTCTTACACATGTAAGAAATCCACTATGCTATGTGCAAACCCATAACCACAGCACTATGTAGAATGGAAAGAGCAGAATTTTTGGTGCTTGTGGCTGACAATCCAGCCACAGCTTCAGGGAACAATACCTTCAAATGAAGACTGCAGACATCAATGGAGCAGGACACCTGGATGATCTCTCTGGCTCCTGCAAGCAATGCACATGCATGTGTTTCTACACACATAGTGTGTATTGTTTGCCCAGATCACTGAGTCCACCCAAAACTAACTAGGAGACTGAGCCCTGTATGTAAAAGCAAAGAGATTACTCTTACACAAGTTTGCAAACTTGGACTCTCCATGTGTCCAACATATTAGAATGTTCAGAGAGTCAGGAGCTCAGTTAGTTTATAGTAGCAAAGATGGGGGTGAGGGATTTCTGAGGTTCAGATCATCTGATTGACTGACATTTGTCTAGGGGTGTCTTGATGAAAAACAATGGGTGTGTGCTGGCAGTTGATCCTATCTACAATGGTTGAAATGGTAAGTATTTCCTTTGGATGGTGGTTCCTGGGTGGTGTCTCGGTAGTCTCAGTTTATGATCTTTTTTTGTAATAGATCTTGCCTTAGGGCAAACTACTAAGACTCAGGCCTTTATTGAGGTTGTCATTGCTAGGTCCTACATGTATATAACACCTACATACCAGATACATATACATACATACATGCATATAGAAATATAAAAGATTGCATATAAATAAATGTTATAGTTCTTTTCTTCCTGATAGTTTTTAATTCAAAATCTTGAAAACATCATGTCAGAAACTTCTTAATGACTGAGACAAGAGGGAGATTGTGTCGTGTGTACATGAGTAATGGAGAGTGTCAGAAAAAGCTACAAACCTGACATAAACATAGATGCAGCTTTCCTTATACCAGTCCCATCCTATGATGCAAGAAGTGACACATTTACCATTTAGAGCAGTCAAGTGATAGATGTTGAAAAAAGTGAGCAAGTGTGTATTTCCTTCCCACAGCTGAATAAACAACACCAACTGTGACCTGAGGAAAAGTCTGTCTTTTACTTCCAACAGAGCAGTGTGTGATTGAAGCAGTTTGATATTGGAGATTATTTTCCATTTTCTGTAGTATTATTCAGTTCAATATCAGTACTTGCCAAACTCCCAAATATCTAGGCTGTTTCATGGCGTTAACAGCCCATTGAGGAGTGGGAAATGAGATCCCTGCAAACAAAAAGGGTTCAAGAGCTAACCTGGAAATTATATCGAACTATTGAAGTCTCCAAGGTCAAAATGGGAATACTTAAACAGTGAGAGAAATAGCTTTAGCTTTTCTTTAGTGATTTTAGTATCCACATGTGTAATCTCGTAATTTCCAAACCCATGGTTTGTTTCATTTGGCCAGGTAGGCCAGTAAAACGAGGGTAGCTCACAAGGGAGGTTTCAAGGAGAATTTTAGAAACAGACTATTTTTAAGCATTGATGAATAAGCTGGAAAGACATGATGGGCAGTGCAATGTTATATGTGAATGAAAGATGCAGAAGAGAAGGAAAGGCAGTCACCTTACATCATGGGAATGAGGGCTCAAAAATTTGGGGAAAGGAATAAGATGGTACTATGTTCAAAAAGCCCACACTGCAAGAACTAAAGCTTTTATGGGGAAGCGTCAAGTGGGGCCATCTTGTTTCTCTCTTCCTTGACTGATAAAAAAACACCATTCAAAAACCCATTTTGGTGCTGGATTATGTGAATGTTACCTTTATGTGTAGGTGCTGCATGAATTTTCCTGGGAAACGTGATAATCTATTCACCCATAGGGCATAGGTAACAAACTAAAGAGAAGATTCTACTTAAGGTGATGGGTGTAATGGATTAATGCTGTGGGACCCGGCACTGGCAGGCAGCAGAAACACTGTAGATCCCCAAGCCATGGCAGTGGGCCATATAGCCGCAGGTAGTAGGCCCTGAGAGCAGCCAGTCCCAGGCAGGGACAGAAAGCTGTAGGTCCCCAAGTGGTGGCTGGTCCATAGCAGGAAGACACACAGCTGTGGGCAAGAGTCAGAGACATAGATAGGCATGCCATGCAGAGTGAGATTGGATATTTATTTAGGGGGTTATGAAAGGGGAAGAGAGAAGGGGAGAAGAGGAGAGACAGAAAGACAGAAGGTAGAGACAGAAGGGGGGAGGAGAGAAGTGGGGAGAGGCAGAAGCTGCCTCTGAGAGAGAGAGAGAGAGAGAGAGAGAGAGAGAGAGAGAGAGAGAGAGAGAGAGAGAGAGATGATTCAGGCTGTAAGATGAAGATTAGCCTGCCTCAGTGGACAGGAGAGGGAGTGGGCATAGCTTGTCTCTTAAAGAGACAGGAAAGTCCATTACAATGAGATCATGAGTTCCTTTGCAGTTTCAGAAGAGAGACAAAAGAGTATTGGTGGATTCAAAGCAGATTTGTCATTGCAGTACCCACCCAGCAAGGTTGAAGAATCAGGCTAACTCCAGCCCTGTATCTCCTTTTCCTTTTAGTAAATATCTCCACTGAAGAGTCTTTCTCAGACATTATTTCTCTATATTATTATTTAAAATTATTCTGTGTATCAAAACTAGGTGAGTGTCTTCAAGAAGTATGTAAGCCTCAGAGATTCTTGTATCTATTTCTGTGAGTTTCTATATCTTGTATTTGTCCTGAGCCGTGTCACATTCATTAACTTCCTATGTCTCATGAGTTTTCTTCCTCACACCAGGAAATATGTCAGTTCAGACTGTAGCAGAACTGTAACACAGTCTCTAATAGTAGTAGTCAATTTTTTTTTGCAGGAGCTGGGTTGGTTCTGTATGCCCACAATAACCATGGCCCATAGAAAAAAATATCCTCCATAACCTGGACTGACTATACAAGTTATCTGTTAGTATTAACATCATGCTTAGAAGGCACAAGACACGTTATGACTGTTTAACAGATCTCACAGTAGCTGCAGCTTCCACATGGAAATCCTCAGCCACGGGTCTTGTCTTCCAGGATCAAGGTTTGTGTTTCATTTATGGAGTAGGTATTGCACACCAAAGGAATAAAACTATTATGGCCACAATGGTTGTTCCACTACTGTGCCCAAGGGAATATTTTAGTATACACTATATTGGTAGTAAAGTAGAGAGGTCCATAACCAAATAGGACTCACTGTGTATGACAATTCTCCCTGAACAGCCTGCATACTGGCATCTAATATTACAATGGGCATCCAGATACAAAGAGTACTTTCAGTTCAATTCAGGATATTTTCCATGTTCTGTAGCCAAAGTTTGGGGTCTCTTCAACAAAAAGGACTTACCCTTTAATTAAAGTATATGACTAACAACAGTGGCACTAACCTCTACTCTGAGGAGAGGACTCAGTGCCTCTCTGTCCAACAATTCAAAGAGAAGTAGCTTGCCAGGAAGTGGGATTTTTACCCATGAATCTTATCTATCTTGGAAAGACTATTTTCCACCTATCCTTGATACTGACTTTTAAATTTATTATCTACTCTTTTGTGGTTTTTCAGATGATTACTTAAACATTAAGACATTTAGACTTTTGTATAACAACATTCATCATTCATGTAATGAACAGTTTTGGGGAAGGTACTGTGATCCAACCTATGTCTGTTTAAAAAATAGTAAATAGACTTGGGATTCAATAGCTAAGATTATACTTAAATAAAAGTAGTGAGATCTAACACAACCACTCCATCAGTTCTATCAGTCTTTCCAACTAAAGAGTAATGTTTTGGACAGCAGCATGAATAGAAGGAACTTTTAACTTCTGAAAAGTTTAGTAACTACTATGATGATTAAACTGATTGATCTTGATTGTCAGATTAATGGCATGAAGAATTACCCAGGGAACAAACCTCTGGGCATGTCTGTGATGGGTTATACTGATTAAAAAAAATTAAGTAAGAATACTCATTCACTCTGGGCATAAGCATTCCCAGTCTGGACTGGATCCTGGACAAATAAAAAGAACAGAAATTAAGCATTCTGTTAACTCTGCTTCCCTCCTGTAGACACTGTGTGAGCATCTGAATTAATCTTCTGACACCATGATTGCCTTCTCTGTTGGAGTCACAAGTATTATACAGTAAATGTACAGCTGACAAATTCTTAGACAGTCCCACAAGTGTGCAACTTGTGGGGGACCCACTTTGCAGAGCTTCGGAAACACTTGTCTTTTGGATGGTTGTGGTTAATTCTATAAAAACTTTGTGAAGTCATGATTTTTCTCCCCTTCAAGATGGGATCTATTCCCAAAATACCTCATCAGTGTAACTTTCTCCTGCACAGGCAACAGAATAACCTTCCATGGGGCCTTAGAGTAATAACATTTGTTCTTTGTTCTAATAGTCAAATATACATAAAGTCAATCCCCCACAATTATGTTTGCTAATAGACCACATAAGCATTGAAAAAAGACAGGAAGACAACATGCCTGTCCTTCCTCAAAAACAGGTCTGGACTCCCCAAAGTCAATTATCACAAGAGAGATTAAGGTGAGGGGAGAGGGTGAGTTCAGGCTTTGTGGACATTTAGTAATCTTATCTAATGATTTGGAATGTCAGGTATTTCCCCAAGGATGCTGGCCCTTCCTGGGTGGACTTACCTTGTAATGGTATTTCATTTGCATTTTAATAAATAAAACTTGCATGAGAATCAGGAAAGTAAACAGCCACTCTTGCTAGCTTTATAGACCAGGTAGCATGGCACACATCTTTAATCCCAGTAGCCATCATGACAAACAACTTTAATGCCATTATTCACACTATTTTGCAATAAAACCAGACTAGTAGTAGTACATGCCCTTAATCCCAGAACTAAAGAAAAATTATAAACTGGAGAAATCGCTCAGTTTCAGTCTCACTCTGAGGTATATAAGTATTTTTTGATCTATCTATCTCTCTATCTATCTATCTCTCTGTTTATCTCTCTATCTATCTATCTATCTATCTATCTATCTATCTATCTATCTATCTATCATCTGTAATGATTCAGCCACACAGCATGGCTGACACTTAAGGGTTCCAAGGCCATGCATGTACAGACAAGCCCTCAGATAGAAGTGCCTAATGGACCCAGGAATCTTAAAGGACCCCGCATTACCCACATGCAGCATAGTTGCATCATCTATGTATGACGCAGCCGCAAGAGCCCTTGCATGCATGTGTGAACTCTGTCATCTGTGTAAGATGCAGCCAGGTCATCCCCCTGTGCTCATGTATTATGCAGCCTTTAAAAACTGGATGAGCCATTTCAGCGCTCTCTCTCTCTCTCTCTCTCTCTCTCTCTCTCTCTCTCTCTCTCTCTGCATACTGATCTTCGCCAGGCCTGTACACGCCATCTCAATAAACACCTAAGAGGGTTTGTTGAATGTTCCATGTTTCCTTCTCACTCACACTAGATAACTTCACTATCTATCTATGCTTTGGTCTTCAGGTCAAACCCCAATATCTGTCTTTGAACTTTTATTAATCATGTTTTAATCTCCTTTTTCTGGAGTGCTGATTTGTCAGGTCCTACCTCTTTTGTATGATTCTGAAATGCATGTTGATATTGTTGTCAATATCTTTGTGGGTTATGTAGACTGGAAACCTCATGGGAGGAGAACAGCAAAGAATGAGGCACAGCCACAAGCATAGCAAGAACAACAGAATCAGCAAAAAACAAGGAACAGCATAGGCATTAGAGAGAGCATAGAAGGAATGAACATGACATGATAAAAGGACTTATGTGAGTTAATTTATTTTGTTTTTACTCTTAGACCATATTAATCAGATTTTCACTTGCTATAGATGTCCTGCTCTGAGCCCTGAGAGGGTGCTGAGGCTGGTGGTACTCAAGGCCCCAAAAACTTCTCTGATGAACTTTATCCTTGAACTATGAGCAGTTATAGACTCTTTCCCCTTATGTTATTTTGTTGTGGTATAATATGACATTCTTACAGTGATGTTGGAAGGCTATACTCTGGCCACACATACACACATACTACAACTAAAGTCTAAGCTAAAATAAAACAAAAATGCCTACATGAAAAGGGTGAGAGACCATTGATAAAGAAAGAGTGAAGAAGGCATGGGACAAATAGATTCAATACATATTATAGTCTTCTAGAACAGAATTCTTATATAGCCCAGTACCAGATTCAGTATGCTCCATGGAAATATATATACATATAAATATATGTGTGTTTATAGGTATGTTCATCACTTTGGTTTTACTTGTTCATCACTTCAGTTTTACTTCCTCCCTTTCCCTCATCTGATTCTTCCCATGGGTTTCAAGTTTTGGACACCAAGGAGAATCTTGTCAAACTGGAGGGAAATGTAGAGGATAGTATTCACTTGGCATTTTTCATGAAAATTCTATCCTAATATAGAAAATACCACTCTACCCCTGGCAGAGAGCTCAGCCTCAATTCCATGTCTTATCATTCACTCACAGTAATAGTCAATAGTTGCTGCCATATCTGCTATGATGCATCCCATGCATGCTACTTCAGAGATTATACTAAATTCCTCCACATAAGAAATTGGTAGTCTTCTTGTACTTTGATGGTATATCTCAATCATCAAGAAGTTCATGATGCTTCACAAACACATAGAAGAATAGAAGAAATTGGCCATTTTAGAATTTTAAGACTCTTCAGATTTGATTTCATGCATTATCAATCATCAGAGGGAGCATGCAACTCTAGCCACCACAACAAAAGAAGGTGCACCATTGTATACCACATATAAACAAACCCCCATTAAATTATTTCTATTATAAAAGTTGTCTTGGTCATGGTGTCTCTTCATCACAATAGAACAGTGACTAAGCCAGAAGTTGGTACCAGGAACTGGTATTGGAAAGTTGGATATTTCTGATATTGCCTTTCTTTGAAGGAATAAGGAAGACTTTAAGATTTAGGCTAGAAATACAGTTGAAAGTTTTAAGAGGGATTAATGAGAGATCTTAGTAGATGCATGAACAGCAGTGCTGAGGGTAATGAGGACTGTGGGGATCCCAGCTCAAAAAGTTTTATATGTGAAGATTATTATTGGATGGCAATAATAAGATAATTATTGGAGACAACTCTTGCAATATTTTGACCCAAAAATGTGTCTTCTTTATGCTTTTGTATTAAAACTATATCTGAAGCTAAATTCAAGAGTTTTGCATTAATATCTTTGATAGAGAAAGCTTCAAGATATCTTAGGATTGATTGTATCATATAGATATTAGCGAACACTCAAATACAGTTCCACAATGAAAAGGAGCAGATAAAACAATAATAAATCTGGCATGTACCAATTGAGTAAGAAAAGAACACTAGGAAATGAAATGATGGAGTCAGTCCTGTGCTAAAGGAGATTAAAAGTTTGAAGATTCTGATGCTGAATGAAATGGGGTAGCCATGTTTGTACAAGACCCTACCCAACTAATTTATCAAGTTAGGAAAGGAAAAGGCCTGAAGGATTTCCTAGGATTAAACAGAAACAGGAATCAATCTTATGCAAATTTAATTCAAGAAAAAGACCAAATTCCAGCCTCAGAAATCTAAAGCATGTGGATATCCTTAGACATGTGGTTCTCTTTTATTGTCAGGGAGGACACTAGAGTAAAGAAGTACTGGAAGCCAGGCAGTGGTGGCACACGCCTTTAATCCCAGCACTTGGGAGGCAGAGGCAGGTGGATCTCTGCGAGTTTGAGACCAGCCTGGTCTACAAGAGCTAGCTCCAGGACAGGCTTGAAAACTGCAGAGAAACCCTGTCTCAAAAAACAACAACAAAAAAAATAAGTACTGGAACTTTCTTCCTTAGTTAAAGAGATTCAATTAAATCAGGTATATGTCAGGAGAGTCCATAGAAGGAGGCCCAGAAAGACCATTAAGAGAAGTTGTGAAAGTGAAGCCTGGAGTTGGTTGCATACCCTGAGATACAAGAAATATTTGATATCTACCAAGAGCTACTAATGGTATATAACCAGCCCAAGAGAGAGTGTGCTGGTCAGTGAATCAGAAGTGCAGAGTTATCTAATAAGCCCTTGCAAGATTGGAGTTTATGCTGCTGGTTTTCTATCTTGCTTTGGTGTAATATTTTACTGTGCTCTCTTTCCACTCTTCTGGAATGGTAATATCTATTCTGTGCCATTGTGTGTTGAAAGTAAAAATTTGATTTTAATTTTATAGGAATTACAGATAAAAGACTGTCTTAAACTTAGAAGTGACTTTGGGTATTTGGAATTTTAAATAGTATTGAGATTATGAAGGATTATGGCTGTTGTAGGGGTTTCCTGTCCTGCCCAGTTCCTGCAGTCATTAAGTCCCAAAGAAATCACACAGAGGTCTACATTAATCATAAAATGATTGGCCTGTTAGCTGAGGCTTCTTAATAACTCATAATTTACATTAGCCTTTTATTCTTATCTGTGTTAGCCATGTGGCTCAGTACCTTTTTCGGTGAGGCAGGTTATATCATGCTTCTTCCGGGTCTGGACAGGACTGCAGAGGGAGCTTCCCACTTCAGTATAGACCTCTGTGTGATTTCTTTGGGGCTAAATGGCTGTGGGACCTGGGAGGACAGAAACCAGGCAGGACAGAAACCCTGACAACAAATGACACCCACATAGACAACTGCATCACACAAAACATGGGAGAGCTTGGAAGTAATTCTAGACAGATAAGAATAGAGTAAAGCATGGCTTCTGGGTAGCAGCATTTTCTTGGATCTGCTCTGCTTGCTAGAGGCAAGTGTTCTCATTTAAGATAGGCTTCCTGACTCAGTTTTAGCTGCAAAACCCTCCAGCTCTTTAAGAGGTTCTGACATGAAACACTTAAATGGTGTTGATAAAAGCTGACTGCATTCTTTTTGGTTTTCAGCTATAGAAGGAAAAATGCTAAACTATTTTAAAATGCTGACTTTCTGGGCCATCCTGACAGTGCAAACTCTGACTCTTTGAGGCAGGAGGTCCAACTACAGAGAGAGCATTTAAGTGTTGTTTGTTGACACACTGTTGCAGCTTGCTTGCTGGCAAGGACCTTGAAACACCATAGTGTTGGGGCAATAAACATGGCGGAGGTACCCCTGGAATGTCAGAAAGCCAAGTAATGGGCTGGATTTAGCCATCAAAGCCACAGCTTTAATCCTACCCATATTGCTTAACAAATTATAAACTCATGTGGTCAGAAAAAAAGAGATATATGTACAGTAAGGAGAGATTCAAAGATGAAGAAAACCTCTAAATGGTTTACAGTGTGTTAAAAATATATGCAATCTTGGGATAGTTAAGAAAAAAGTTAAAGTCCTTAAAATAAAAAGAGAGTAGTTGGGTATGGTGGTAGATACCTTTAATCCCAACACTTGGGAGATAGAGGCAGACAGACCTCTGTGAGTTTAAGGTGTAGTGGCATACACCTTTAATCCCAGCACTTGGGAGGCAGGGGTAGGTGGATTTCTGTGAGTTCAAGGACAGCCTGGTCTACACAGTGAGTTCCAGGACAAAGATACACAGAAAACCTGTTTCAAAAAGCCAAAAATTAAAAGTAAAAATAAAAGAAATAGAGGTTAAAGTAAAGCCACATAAAGATGGGAAATACACAGAGATTCTAGATACTGTATGTTAGTATGCTCTCTTTGAATTGTTTGAATGCTGAGGAAGGAGCAACAGCTGCTAAAAATATTTTTTATAAATGCTGCTGAATTAATCCAAGATAGGTATTTTGAAAAAATACCTTTATTTCAAAATTGAAGTCAAAAGGTATGTTACTTTGGAGAAGAGATTTTTGCTTTTGTTTCCACAGGAAAGGAGAGGCAGTGGATTCATTCTGAGTTAAGTTAAGACCAATCATAGGTGTATATGTGTGTGTGTGTGTGCATGCGTGCATGCACACATGCACATGTATAAACATTCACTATATATGTAGTATATTCACCTGTGTATATGTGTATGTAATATATATATATATATATGTGTGTGTGTGTGTATGTGTGTGTGTGTGTGTGTATGTGTGTGTGTGTACTCATATACACAACCAACATATAGATATATGGATAGATAAATAGATTTAGACAGACAGACAGACAGATAGATGATAGATAGATAGATGATAGATAGATAGGTAGATAGATAGATAGATAGATAGATGATAGATAGATAGATATAAGAAGAGAAGATAGAGATATAGATGATGTATTGGGAGATGGTAGATAACATATAATGAACTGTATCTGTCCTACACAAGATATATTTAAGATAGTTAATTAATGACATAGATAATATATATATTTCTCTCTATATATATAGATAAATGATAAATAGATAGTATATAGATGAGTAGATAGATAACACATTCCCTATATGCTTCATTGCTCCAGAAATCATGACTAATTTACACTATGAAGAAACAGACTGAAATAGCAGCTGTGTATGAATCTCCTGGGAACAGAGTAAGTTGGAAATGAGTGAAGAATATTCCAGCTGGGTTGAATGAAAAGTTCTTGGTTTATTTCTTAATCAAATTGTCTCATGAAGCATTCATGTCCTTTTTTTTGCATGTAACTATATAAAATTGATTGTGGTGAGAACTGTTGGAATTATTTTAGGGAAATTAACTGGATAATCAATGTTGTTGAAACCTGCTTGCCTGACACTAAGTAAATCCTAGTCTCAGATGAAGCTGTCTTTCTGTTGTGCTAATGTTAGTGCCAATGTCAAGCTCAATTATTATTTTAGTAATAAAAAACAGCATCAACAGCACCTGGAAAGTTTTGGAAAATGCAAATTCTCTGGCTCAAATTCAGAACTAGAAGTTCTGTCTTGTGCTAAGACTTCAAAACAAGTGTTTCAGGTAAGTGTGTAATTATGAAGCACACTAAAATTTAAAAATCTTGGTTGATTGTAAAATTGTTTATACCAAATTGTTTTAAAGAGCTCTAGTTTATATTCTTGGTGATTCTATTAGGCTGAGCACTTGAGAGTTCAAGGTCATCATACCATCTGTTTGGATAGCTGATGATGAGCTTAAAATGACATTTATTAATTCGGTTCCACATGGCATGCATGTGTAGGTCAGAGGACAACCTGCAGGAGTCAGTTATTTCCTTCTCTTGTGTGGGTGCTCAGGACCAAACTCAGCTCATGATGTTTCATAGCAAGCTCCTTTATGATGTGTTCTGTTTCTGCCATCTCTACTGATGAGTTTTTTTAATAATGATAAGAAAAAAATAATTGAATCAGCTAGTGGATTTACCCCTGTCAGGTTAAACTTTAAAGATAGTAGAGAGCTATGGGAAATTTTATTGTTATAAAACATTAACATACTTACACACTTAAATATACACCTTCATACACACACAGACACACAAATCACCACCACCATCACCTTAAATATACCAAAGGAGATAAGTAGTTTCCTCACATTTTAAGGGAAGTGAATTAGTGAAAAATAATTAGACAGTTAAGAACAATAACTTTTAAAATGAAGATGAGTACCTAAATGGTCTTAGAAAATGAAAAAGAAAACTACAAAGCTGATACTTAAATTATGAAGACTGAAGAAATGTCTAGTACAAATATTACATAAAGATTTCATGAATGGGGCAAAACAAAAGTAAATTATTAAGATGGAAGATGTAGTTGAAGAAAAAATTTATTAACAGCAAATTATGAAGAAATGGGAAATGAAAAGGTGGATTTAAAATCCATGTGACATAAAGAAAGATGTGCTAATATCTAAAGTCTAGTTGGCAAATTTTATGGTTGAAGTTTCTAGTATTAGCAAGCTAGAGTGGTTTATGTTGTACAAGTTTCTTGTTTTAATTGTAAAGCTGAGTTTTAAATTTATGTTTAAAGCCAAGGACATCAATTGCATGGGACATCTTAGATCAGCAGACATTCTAAACATAGCAATGATAATATCAAACATGCCCACTCCCAACCTGGGTTAAGTTGATACTGCGAATTTCAGAACACTAAATTATTTTTGGCACTGGATGTCCTACAAATTTACAACCTTTTGGTGACGTACTGGGCACAACGTAAAATGAGACAGCCACATGCTTTCAAACAAAGATTTTGCTTTGTGTTTCTACATATCATGAGTACTGTCAATCATCCTTTTTTTGGCCATTCTGTTAGCGGTTCCACTGGGACTTAGTTTCACATTTTCATACTGATTTATACTCTTGAGTATATTTAGTAACAAAGCTATATCATTTTGAGCATTTTTGAGAATAAACATGTACTCTAGGAGAGCTCACTTACTCATTAGACAAAATACATTCTTTTCACAAAATTCATTATTTTCCTTATATATTTTGGAGATCAGACCTTTGTATGATGCAGGGTTGGTGAAGATCTTTTCCCATTCAGTAGGTTTTTGTCTTAATGACAGTGTCCTTTGCTTTACAGAAGCTTCTCAGTTTCAGGAGGTCCCATTTGTTCATTGTTGCTCTCATTGTCTGTGCTACTAGGGTTATACATAGGAAGTGGTGTCCTGTGCCCATGTGTCACAGTCTACTTCCCACTTTATCTTCTATCAGGTTTATATTGAGTTCTTTACTCCATTTGGACTTGAGTGTTGTGCATGGTGATAGATATGGATCTCTTTTCATTCTTCTACAGGTTGACATCCAGTTATGCCAGCACCATTTGTTGAAGATGCTTTTTTTCTTCCACTGTATAATTTTAGCTCCTTTGTCAAAAATCAGGTGTTCATAGGTTTGTGGTTAATATCTGTGTCTTTGTTTCGATTCCATTGGTTGGCGTCTCTGATTTTATTCCAGTACCAGGATGTTTTCATTACTGTAGCTCTGTAATAGAGTTTGAAGTCAGGGAAGGTAATGCCTCCAAAAGTTCCTTGTATAGGATTGTTTAGGCTATACCCGGTCTTTTGTTTTTCCAGATTAAGTTGATTATTGTTCTTTCAAGGTCTGTAAAGAATTTTGTTGGGATTTTGATGGGGATTGTGTTGAATTTATAGATTGCCTTTGGTAGAATTGCCATTTTTACTATGTTGATTCTACCCATCAAAGAACATGGGAGATCCTTCCATTTTCTGGTATCCTCTTCAGTTTCTTTCTTCAAAACTTAAAGTTCTTGTCGAATAGATCTTTCATTTCCTTGGTTAGTGTTATCCCAAGATACATTATGCTATTTGTGGCTATTGTGAAAGGTAACATTGCTCTGATTTCCCTCTCTGGTTCTCTATCTTTGTGTATAGGAGGGCCACTGGTTTATTTTTAGTTTATCTTGTATTCTGCCACATCACTGAAGGTATTTATCAGCTGTAGGAGTTCTTTGGTAGAGTTTTTGGGATCACTGATGTACACTATCATATCATCTTCAAATAACAAAAGTTTAACTTCTTTCTTTCCAATTCGAATCCCCTTGATCTTTTTATGTTGTCTCATTGCTACGGATAGAACTTCAAGCACTATGTTGAAGAGATACGGTGAGACTGGACAGCCTTGTCTTGTTCCTGATTTTGGTGGAATGGTTTTGTGTTTCTATCCATTTAATTTAATATTATCTGTTGCTTGCTGTATATTGCTTTTATTATATTTAGATATGGTCCTTTTATCTCTAACCTCTCCAATACCTTTATTATAAAGGGGTGTTGAATTTTGTAAAATGCGATTTCAGCATCTAACGAAATGATCATATGGTTTTTTCTTTCAGTTTATTTATATGATGGATTACATTGATAGATTTTCATATGTTGAACCAGCCCTACATATCTGGGATGAAAGAACTCAAGAAACTAGACATTAAAATTTTAATTAACCCAATTAAAAATGGGGTACAGAAATGAACAGAGAATTCTCAACAGAAGAATTTCAAATGGCCAAAACACACTGAAGGTCATGTTGAACTTTTTTAGCGATCAGGGAAATCCAAATCAAAATAATTTTGAGATACGGTCTTACATCTGTCAGAATGGCTAAAACCAAAACACCAATGATAGCCTATGCTGGAGAGGATGTGGAGTAAGGGGAACACTCATTTATTGCTCATGGGAATGCAAACTTGTACAACCAGTTTTGAAATCAGTGTGGCAGTTTCTCAGGAAATTGGGAATCAAACTTCCCCAGGATCCAGCAATACTACTCTTGGGAATATACCCAAGAGATTCCCAATCATACTACAAAAGCATTTGTTCAATATGTTCATAGCAGCATTATTTGTAATAGCCAGAACCTGGAAACAACCTAGATGCCCCTCAATGGAAGAATCGATAAAGAAAGTGTGGAATATGTACACATTAAAGTATTACTCAGCGGTAAAAAACAATGACATCTCGAATTTTGCATGCAAATGGATGGATATAGAAAACACTATCCTGAGTGAGATAACCCAGACCCAAAAATATGAATATGGTGTGCACTCACACATTAGTGGACTCTAGCCATAAACAAAGGATACTGAGCCTATAGTTCACAAGACTAGAGAAGCCAAATAACAACATGAACTCAAAGAAAAAACATGTATTGATCCTCCTGGAAATTGGAAGCAAACAAGATTGCTGGACAAAAGTTGGGAGCATGGGGCTGGGGGTAGGGGTAAGGGTGGGAATGGGGGAAGGGGATAGGGGGAGCAAGAAGAGTGAAGGGAAAGACTGGGGAAAGCTTGGGGAAGTGGGAGGGTAAAGATGGAGGAAGGGCAGATATAGGAGCAGGGAAGAAGATATCTACATTTAGGGAGCCATTGTAGGGTTAGCAAGAGACTTGGTTCTAGAGGGGAATCCCAGGTGTCCACTGGGTTGTCTCCAGCTAGGTCCTTGGGAAGCAGAGGAGAGGGTGCCTGAGCTGTCCTTGCCCCACTATCACACTGATGATTATCTTGAATATCACCATAGAATCTTCATCTGGCAACAGATGTAGATAGAGACAGAGACCCTCATCAGAACAATGGAGTGAGCTCCCAAGGTCCAGTTGAAGAGCAGAAGGAGAGAGATGATCAAGGAAGTCAGGAACATGAATAGTTGGTCTCCCCACTGAGACAGTGTGCCTGATCTAATGGGAGCTCACCAAATCCAGCTGGACCGGGATTGTATGAACCGGTGATCAAACTGGACTCTCTGAATGTGGCTGCCAATGGGGGCTGACTAAGAAGCCATCGATAATGGCACTGGGACCTGTTTCTACTGCATGAACTGGCTTTTTGGGACCCTAGTCTATTTGGATGCATACCTTCCTATGTCTGGATGGAGGAGGGAGGGCCTTGGACTTTCCACAGGCAGGGTACCCTGCCCTCTCTTAAGGAGGGAGGGGGAGGGAGAAGAGGAGGAGCAGGAGGGGAATGGGAGGAGGGGAGGAAGTGTAAATTTTTGAATGAAAAAATAAAAATTAAAAAAAGAAAAAAAATTCATCATTTTCACATATATCCTAAATATATGTAAGAAATAAATATATGGCCTTATTGTAAATAAACAGATGAGTTTCATATGCTTTGAAATTTAGAAAAATAATTGCAGCATATATTTGGGTTTGAAAATAGATTTTAGAACAGAAACAGTATTAAATAGCCAAAATATAGACTACCATTTTTTTTGCCTTTTGTATAATAAAATTATGTTCATATTATAATCTCAATGTTCATCTAAAATCTCAATTTTCCCTCAGTGTGACTTTCAGTTTATTTTCTGTTATCTACAAGATATAGCACACTGAGCTCCAGCACCACATCTGCCTGCACTCCACATGCTCTAGGTCATACTGATAATGGACTGAACCTCTGAAACAATAAGCAAGTCACATCAATTAAAGGTTTTCTTTATAAGAGTTGCAATGGTGTCTCTTCACAGTAATAAAATCACCAAGACAGATGTTAGTACTATGGACCAGAGTACTGTTGTGAACGGTTGGACTTTGTTTTTCTTTGGAGAAATATAGATTTTGGTAATTTGGATTTGGAAAGTAGTGGACTGCTTTAAGTACTGGGCCATACTAATAGGAACATGAAAGATAGTGGTGTTAATTGTTTTTTAAACTTTAGGGGGTTCACTCAAGAGGTTTCAGAGCAGAAGAATTTTAATATGTTACCTAGAGAGCATTCTTCTGATATTTTGGTCAAGAAAGTGGCTCCCTTTTATCCTTGTTGGAAGGGTTTGCCTGAGGCTATAATGAAAGGCTTTGGATTAATTCCTTTGGAAGAAGAAATTTCAAAACAGCCTTATATAGACTGTTGTGTGGATATTCGTGGTAGTTCTAATGAAGATTTAAGATGAAAAGGAGCAAGCTGAGTAGAGTAAATTACACAAAAAAAGTAAATTTTTAAGAGAAAAAAGCACTAGGAAGTAAACCAAAGCTAAATCCATGTTCAAGAAATTAAAAGAATTAAAAAATACAATAAAGGGAATTGTGAATGCAGGGCAAGATACTTCCCAGCTAAATTTCCAGTGTTTGGAAAGAAACTAAAGAAAATATTAGAGTTGGGTGTGGTTGGGCACACCTTTAATCCTAGCACTGGGAAGGCAGAGGTTAGTGGACTTCTGAGTCCAGCCTGGTCTACAGAGCAAGTTTCAGGACAGGCAAGTTTAGGCAATGAAAGACAGAAATCTTATAAAGATGTAATAATGAAAATTCCATGTTCCAGGCACAGCAAGCAGCAGAACTTGGCAGCTTCAGGCATGTGGTTCTGGCTCTAGTGTTAAGCATAGAAGAAATGGTTATATAATTAGCTTTTGCACCTAAAGAAGGCTGCTGAGACCAGGCATGTGTCAGCAGTGACCCTGAATGGAGCCCTAGGAGAAAGACCATTTCATAAAGTTATAAAATTGAAGCCTAGATTGCCTTGGAGAACCCAGGATGTTAGAGATGCCAAGGTTGTAGGATACCTGCCTAGGTGAGCTGCTAGGAGAGAGTAGAATCAGCACAAGAGAAACAACTGTTACAGTCAACAAAGCTGAATGGTGTTGGAGAAGTGGAGAGTGTTTTCACATCAGACATGGAGATACAAAGTTTGGAGTTACCCAGCTAGGTTTTGGTCTTGATTTTTTCCAACATTTCTGTGCTATGCTGCCTTCCCTGCATTTTAAATGTATATCCTGCATTTGAATACATATCCTTTGCCATTGTATGCTGGAAGTATGTATGTGATCTGCTTTTTTTTTATTAAAAAAATTTCCGCATCCTCCCCACCTTCCATTTCCCTCCCCCTCGTCCCCTCCCCTCCCCCTCAATCTAGAGTCCAAAGAGCAGTCAGGGTTCCCTGCCCTGTTGGGAGTCCAAGGTCCTCCCCACTCCATCCATGTCTAGGAAGATGAGTATCCAAACAGGCTAGGCTCCCACAAAGCCAGTACATGCAGTAGAATCAAAACCCAGTGTCTTTGTCCTTGGCTTCTCAGCTGTTCTCATTTTCTGCCATGTTCAGGGAGTCCGGTTTTATCCCATGCTTTTTCAGACCCAGTCCAGCAGGCCTTGGTGAGCTCCCATTAGATCAGCCCCACCATCTCAGTGGGTGGGGAGCAGGGAAGTTTATATCTTAATTAAGGGAGCCATTTTAGGGTTGACAAGAAACTTGACCCTAGAAGGATTCCCAGGTGTCCAAGCAGATGTCCCCAGATAGTTCCTTGGACAGCTGAGGAGAGGGAAACTGAAATGACCCTATCCAATAACCATACTGATGGATATCTTGCATATCACCATAGAACCTTCATCTGGAGATGGAAGGAGATAGAGACAGAGACCCATATTGGAGCACTGGACTGAGCTCCCAAGGTCCTAATGAGGAGCAGAAGGAGGGAGAACATGAGCAAGGAAGTCAGGACTGCAAGTGGTGATCTGCTTTTTGATATAGATTTTTACAGGGGGATTACAACTAACAGATTTTCATGCATATCATAAGACACTTTGGAATTTAAAATAAGTTTGAGACTATTATAGATTATGGAGACTTTTGAAGTTAGACTGAATGCAGTTTTTTCATTATAATATAGCTGTAAGCTTTTGAGGGTCATGGAGCAGAATGTGGTGGCTTGGAAAAAAATGGAACTAGCCGGGCGGTGGTGGCGCACGCCTTTAATCCCAGCACTCGGGAGGCAGAGGCAGGCGGATCTCTGTGAGTTCGAGACCAGCCTGGTCTACAAGAGCTAGTTCCAGGACAGGCTCCAAAGCCACAGAGAAACCCTGTCTCGAAAAACCAAAAAAAAAAAAAAAAAAAAAAAAAAAAAAAAGAAATAAAATGGAACTATTAGAAGGTGTGGCCTTGTTGAAAAACATGTGTCACTGTGTGGGTGGGCTTTGTGGTCCCTTTTGCTCAAGCGTCCCATAATGTGACTTTCAGTCAACTTCCTGTTGCCTGCAAGATGTAGCACCCTCAGCTCCAGCACCACATCTCTCTGTACTCTTCCAAGCTCCAGGTCATGATGATAATGGACTAAACCTCTGAAGCAGTAAGCAAGTCACCCTAATTAAAAGTTTTATTTAAAAGAGTTGCCATTGTCATGTAATCTCTTCCCAGCAAGAAATGCCCTAATTAAGACAACAATCTTTATCTCTATTATAAATTCGTTTAATTGTTGTTGATATTATGTTGGTTAATATCAATTGTCAATTAGAAAAGACCTAGAATTACCAGCAGGTTCTCTATGCAAGGAACTCTATCCATGACAGTAGGAAATTTTTTTGACCCGAGTATTCATAGTGAGAAGATCTGCTCACTGGTAGCATCCTTGAGCTAGGATCCTAGATAGCCTAAAAGGAGAAAGTGAGATATGCACAAACGCTCATTGCTCCCTTCTAGCTGAAGGTGCTTTGTAACAAATTACTTCAAGCAGTTCCAATGCTAACTTTCTTACCATGGTGTAAGTGCACATGGATTATAGATCAGTACAAACCATTCCGTCCTTAAGCTTCTTTTGCTAAAATATTTTATGTAATAGTCCAACTATTTGAGTTACAAAATAAGACATTTCACAATATATCTTAGTCATTGTTCTATTACTATGAAAGACTCCATGACCAAGGCAATTCTCATGAAGTAGAACTTTATTGGGGGGTATTTGCAGTTTCAGAGGTTACTCCATTATCATCATAATAGGCAACATGGTCATGGTGGCCTGAAGAAAAGTGCTGGAGTAGTAGCTGAGAGCTACACCCTGATATGAAGGTGGAGAGTGACTCTGGACTTGGCATGGATTTTTGAAATCTCGGGATCCACTCCCAGTGCCACACTTCCTCCAACAGGTCCAGTCATCCTAATACTTTTAATTCTTTTATTTCAAATAGTGCCATTTCCTGGTGAGTAAATATTAAAATATATGAGGCTATGGAGACAATTCTCATTTAAACTACCACACAATAATTTTCATATTCAACATTTTTCTGTTTTCAAAAAAAAGATTTAAAAGCATTAGGTTAGTTTTATATTATGTAAATACAAAGAAGAAATATCAAACATTTCATCTATAAATCTCAAAAGTAACATGATGTTTTTTAAAGTGAATGAAAATTTTCAGTTTTATATCTAATATTGGTTACTACATTTTTTTCTTTCTATTTTATCACCTGCAAGCAGGGACTATATAACTACTGGTATTGAATTTCATTGAATACTGAAGGTCAGACTGCATTATCTTTTATTGGTATATCTGTGTGTTACAAATATATATTTTATATTATACCAACAAAATATAAAATCACCTTATAGTAACATATGAATTGAAGAACATGATCCAAGAAAGGTGCCCATAACTTAAATGCACAACTCAATGATCACCATTCCATTCAAAAAAATTCTGATAATTCCACTGGCTCACAGTCTGCTTCTCTACACACAGAGAAACTATTGGTCTAATTTTATAACTGCTATTTGTCCTATTATTTGAAACTTTATTTTGATGTATCACCTACAGAATTATTGACTCAAAACTATACTTTGTGAGATTGCTGGGTAGTTATATGTCACTGTTTATCATTGTAGAAGCTGCAGAGACTACTCAGTAAAAAAAGGATAATGACCTGAGTTGAGATTGCTGGCACCCACATGTGAATAACATCAGTTCACCATTTACACTGGCTGAAGGCTTAATCAAATGAAAGGTATATGAAAATCTATATGGAACCATACCCTCTTCCAACTCAAAAAAATCCTTTAGAGAGAACAGTTGAATAGAGAGGACATTAAATGAGAGAGGATGCATATACTCGGGATAAAGCGTGTGTGAACAGAAAGATCACTGAGGCTTGCTTGTCAGCTCTAACAGCCAATAAAAGAGTAAGTTCCAGGTTCAGAGAGACCCTATCTCATAAAAATGAGATGGGGAGAGGTAGAACGGGACAACAGATGTCATTCACTGGCATATTCAACGGGAATGGACAAAGAGATGCACACTTGCACACACATGTGCTTGCAGCACACACAGACAATTCAGTGTAACACACTATCACATTGCATATCCATATCACAATGTATCTATCAAGTCCACTCAATTGGATTTTGAGTTTGGGTTATATGTTTTGACATTCTGCTTTATGTTTTCAGTCTCAGGTATTCATAAATGACACTGTCATGTAACTCCTTGTTCCTGTCTTTTAGCACATGCAGAAATACAATTTTTATTTTACATCCTCATTGCTGTTTCCCCTTTCTCCTCTCCTTCCAGTCTTTCCCCTTTACCTTGCTGTGTTACCATCCTTACCATCCCCAATGTACTCCTCTTCTACTTCTGCATAGAAAAGGACAAGCTTCTCATAAGTATCAACAAAATACGAAAATACAAGTTAAAATTAAACCAAGTACCTCCCTATGTATTAAGCCTGGTTTGGCAGTCCAGTTTGGATATATCATTATTTTTAATGTTATTCTTGTGAGTAGAATCACAAGACCATGTATGCATATATTATCAATGGTAATGAATTATTTTGAATAATTTTCAAAGCATCATTACAATTTAAGTTTCCTGTTAGCTTCTGGGAACACCCATTTTTTCTACATGGTTGGATCCTTTAACCAATCAAATATATGTTGAAGCACATTAATGTATAACCTGGATTTATCAGATTTTGTTAAGATAAGGGAAATTGTCCAGTGGTTACTGACACCGAAAATGTATTCATAAATAGTTGTCTGAATCTTTTTCTCTGTTTTCTTTTGTTTATCTTTTTATGGAATGAAAGACATTCAAGTACCAAAAACCAAATGAAAATCAAACCAAACAAGCAAGCAGGACTTTTATTACATATGTTCATATATTTAACCCTACTATCATGTTATCTCATGATGTGTTTCTTAACTTTATCTTTGAATTGGTATATTTTGATAACTAATTTTCTGAAACTTTTATAATTAAATTTAGTCATATTTTTTCAATGCTAGCTATTTTTGCATTGTGCTTAAGAAATTATTAATAAATCTGAGGTAGCAGTTATTTTGTTCAGTTTTTTCTAGAAACACTGCTCCTTTGCTCTTCCCATTTAAATATGCAATATACTTGTAATTATATTATTATTCAGACCTCCTGTATTTCAAATAATAGATTCTCCTAATAACTTTTCTATGTCTAACAGGAAACCTTTCACCTGGGGTCATACAGAGTGCTCCATTAACAAAGAATCTATATTCTAGAAGCTTTATTTCACAATTACATAACTACTAGAAAATTTCTGTAATAAGTGACTCAAAAATACAACCTCTGTAGTGTATGTGAAGGAAGAATCATGTAATGTATATGTGTGTGTGTACACAATCACTGTTCTTTTGAATTTTAAAACAACAGCAATTATTCTTTGAATGACACATTATTAAATTTGTTTTGAACTTGTCTTTAATCAATGCATTTATTAGAGTATATATAAGGATCACAAAATAAATAATTGATACCTACTCGTTTTTGTTCGTTTGTTTGTTTTAACTGACAGTACTGTCATGTGACTAGGGATAGTTGGGCCCTGCTTATTCTATGTTATAATAGAGACCAAAAGTTCTGTCGGCAATAAAAATGATATTTGTAGAATCACCCAGTCAGTTGGAGTGCTATAAAGGAGCTGTTGTCAATAAAAACTGTAATTATTACTATGGTTTTGTTCCATTTCTGTGGTAATTAGTTATTATCATTATTTATTACTTCATTTTATGGTTATTGCTTGCAATTTCAGAATTTAAATACCGAAAGCATAAACAGTGTTAATTTAATTGCAGTGTTGAAATTCTGAAAACTCCATGTGGTGTTAAGATTATTAATAAGTATATTTCAAATGGATATTCTAATTACATTTTACATTTTGCCAGATTTCTTGTTCATCATAATTTTGAACAAATTGTTATGTTTTGTCATCTGAAAATTGTCATGCAAAAATAAATGTCATTTCATAGGGCTGTGTTTAGGCAAACACCATGAATTTTGTAGTTCACAGAGGAAACAATTCAGTGATTAAGAAAATAATTCTAAATGGGTTTTATGTGTTTTATATATTATTAAAGACATCCTCAGACCTTAAAACCTTTTGAGGGTATGGAGACATGGCTCAGTGGTTTAGATAACTTACTGTTCTTCCAGAAGATCTGGTTCATTTTGCAAAATCCTCATGGCAGGTCACAACCCTCTGCTTCAATCTATGCCCTCTTCTGGTCTCCTAAAGCAAATACATTCATTTACACAGACTCATTTAGGTACAGACAAATAATTTAAAATATCAAAATTTCTTTTTAAAATTTTTATTGCTTTATAAATAATACCACTCAAAATTTCCACTTCCTCCCTTCCTCCCATTTCCCTCCTGCTCCCCCACTTACTCTTCCCCCTCCCCCCCAGTCCTAAGAGAAGGCAGAGTACCCTGCCCTGTGGGAAGTCCAAGGCCCTCCCCCCTCCACCCAGGCCTAGGAAGGTGTGCATACAAACAGACTAGGATCCCAAAAAGCCAGTACATGGAGTAGAGACAAATGCCAGTGCCATTATCATTGGCTTCTCAGTCATCCCCCATTGTCAGTCACATTCAGAGAGCCCAGTTTGATCCCATGCTTGTTCAGTCCCAGTCCAGATGGCTTTCGTTAGCTCCCATTAGATCAGGCACACTTTCTCAGTGGGTGGACCAACCCCTTGATGTCCTGATTTCCTTGCTCATATTCTCCCTCCTTCTGCTCTTCAACTGGACCTTGGGAGCTCAGTCCAGTGCTCCAATGTAGGCCTCTGTCTCTATCTCCATCTGTTGCTGGATGAAGATTCTACGGTGATATTCAAGATAGTCATCAGTGTGACTATGGGGCAAGGCCAGGTCAGGCACCCTCTCCTCAACTGCCCAAGGACTATTTTTTTAAAAAATCATATTTCACACAATATAGAACAGTTTGAAAATAGATGATACTTACTGTTATTTCCATTTAAATCCATTTAAATCATTAATAATTATTTTTAATTATTATTTTATGTTTGAGTGTTTTGCCTGTGCACATGTCTAGACAATGAGTGCATAACTGGTGACCTTGAAGGTTATAAAAGGATATCAGACTCCCTAGGACTGGAGTTACATATGGTTGTAAGCTGTCAGGTAGGTCCTGGTAATTGAAACTCAGCCCTCTGGAAACGCAGTCAATGCTTTTAACTATTGAGCTGTACTCTCCTTCTCCATCTTTTTTAATTTTTATGTCTATAAATGTGATAAAGAAGCTATCACATTTAATATAAAGTGGTTACAATTTTATCAGCAACCACCATTCTTACTAATTATCTTTGATTTAAATTTCAAATCAAATGTACAGTTTAACCACACATCAGTAATTGGCGTCATCAGAATATGATAGAAAACTAATACCACTGATGTAATTATACTTTATTTATTCCACAAAATAAAGTGACAAGTAGGAATTAGGTTATTTTAGAAGAGATTTTTTTTCACAATTTAATGGTAGCTTGTGCTGTAACAATAAAGTATATGAATAATGAGATAATATCCACTTGCAGCAAGATCCTTGGGGCTTTACCAATAATTGAAATAATATTTTCATCAGGCAAGATATAAAAACTTACAAATAATATTTTAATAAAAACTTACAACAAAAACAAGATGAAGTATTACAAATAAGGAACAAAACCAAACCAATCAAAAAAATTAGTAGGTAAACTAATTTTTACAAATAGACAATATACATGGGCAGACATTTTTAAAAATAAGGCAATAAAATAGGTCCAATGCACACATGAAAATACTTCAGACCATTAATCATAAAACCAGTGTGAAGTTATAATTATGAGGCCTGTTCCTAGCTTTCAGAAGGACTGCTATGAAGTCCATGCCAGCAAGAGTTAGGAGACATTGAACTTCCTGAAGCAGATACAATTTTGCGTAGTCATTTGAGAAACCATATAGAAAAAAACAGACCTTAAAACTATAAAATGAACTATTGCATTAAATATGATAGATCTGCTATGATTTTATCTACCTTAAATAAATTAAAAGATTAAAGATCTTTACTTTCTCTTTTTTTCACAGAAACCAAGGTGTAAATATAGTTTAAAAGTTCAATAGACAGAGGTGTTGTGGGATGTCCTTCTGTATATGTGTTACTTTTATTTGTTGAAGAACAAAGATGTTTTAGCCAATGACTTAGCAGAATAAAGTCATGTGGAAAATCCAGAGAGAGAGAGAGAGAGAGAGAGAGAGAGAGAGAGAGAGAGAGAAAGAAGGATGAAGAGGAGGAGGAAAAGTTGAGAAAATGCCATGTAGCTTCCAAAGGAGTAACATGCCGCACATGAAAGACACAGCCTCTATTACACAGATTAATAGAAATCGGTTAATTTAAGATGTAAGAGCTACCTAGGAATATGCATAAGCCATTGATCAAACCATGTCACATTTTATATAGTTTTTATGTGATTTTTTTCTGGTCTGAGTGGCTGGGAAATGAAAGCACAGTCTCTGTTTACACAGATGGCTATTTATAATAAATAAATATTCACATGGAAGCATATATATGACTAAATATATATTAATGCATAAATATCCTTAAAGTATAATGTTATAATTGCTTCAGCAGAAAGTGAAAGCAACATTTCCAGAGAGCAGAACAGATCTTAAGAATGCTATATTGTTATACTATGTGCAATCAGTCAGACATTGAAAGATGAATGTTTGTATTTAGAACCTAAAATAGTTCACAAATAGAAATTTTTAAATTCTGGTTAGTGTTGTAGCAAGTCATCAGCATATTTCAAACTTCCCAAACAAGAATCTCATATAGACCAGGCCAGTAAAACTAATTTTGTTAGGTATCAAACAAGAAAGCTATCTTGCAATTGGTTATGGACATCAAATATATATCGAACATGTATATAGGATATGCAAAGGACAACATATTTAAATATATATTATGTAAAATGAACATAATTGTGTCTTTAATTTTTACATGAAATATATGGAACATCAATATATATGCTTTATTTTCCCTAACTCCACGCACTCCTCCTAGTTTCCTCCCCATCTTCCTTCTCCCCTAGACTGAATCCCCGTTTCCTCAAGGCATAAGTAAGTCAACTATGAAAAGTAACTCTCAGTAGTAGAATACAAATTTGGCTTTATAAATTTTCCCATTAATTATTTCAACTCTAATGAAAGTTTGAAAGTATTTTCTAT
Source organism: Arvicola amphibius (assembly GCF_903992535.2). Lineage (NCBI taxonomy): Eukaryota > Metazoa > Chordata > Mammalia > Rodentia > Cricetidae > Arvicola > Arvicola amphibius. The sequence continues at coordinate 68,461,950 of NC_052048.2, read as the reverse complement.
TTAAAAAACCAAGTTTGGAACATAGTCTGGATAAATGGCTGAGTCTTAAGTGTTCTTGCTGCTGTTCCTGAGGACTCATGTTCAGTTCCTAACAACAAGCTCACAACTGTCTGTAATTCTTACTCCAGGGGACAAAATCACTTTTCTGCCCTCCACAGATACCTGCACTTACATGCAAAGATATAGCTACACACACACACACACACACACACACACACACACTTAAAATAATAAAGATAATATCTTTTAAAAATCATACTTTACAATATTAATTTAAATTCCAAGGATTAACTATGACTTAATGTCATTAAATACATTATAAATGTTTCAACCTAAGAAATGACTTAGCAGGAAGTACAGATTGTTGTTTATTCCAGTGAAGAGAGTTCAATCCCTGAGACTTCTGTGGTAGAAAAAAAAAACCAACTCCCTTAGATTGTCTTCTGACCTTCACACAAGCACCATGTCATGGACAATACACACAGACACATGCATGCTTATGCACACACAAGCTAATGGACAAGTATACACTATGTTCAGATTGAATACTTAATATATTTTAAAATATATAAATACTTTTAATCCCTGATAATGTAAAATTATTGATAAGTTACTTGATTACTTGCTGTTCTTTCAGAGCATTTTATTGCTGTGTGACAGACACCATATAATAGGTCATAGAATTTGTACTAACCAATGAAATCTGAGCAAAAAGGAATACCTTGCAGGTTTGTTTTTTTATAGCTCTCTGGTTGTGAGCTCATTGGTCCTCAGGCAAGCCTGCTATTCTTCAACTAGTCAAGTTTAGAGTTTGAAGGTCACCCTCAAGGTGATGTAATAACAAAAATACTTTGGAAAAAAGTAAACATAAATGTGTTTTTTAATACTGTACTATAGAATAGATATAAATCCCAAACTACAGGTTTAAAGACATGGAAAAATGGAACTAGCTAGTTACAAATGAACTAGTATATGATGAAATTAATATGTACAAGGAATTTCAGATGCATCTTTTTTGTAAAAGTTTGAAATGAATGAAATGTAATTAATCTTACTAACAAGTTTGTAACCTGTCATACCATGTTATTGAGATCATTTAATTCATTTGAGGAAATGATACTATCTTTCAAGATGAATACACAGTACATTTTATATTATTAAATATATAGTGATTCTTTAATTTGATCAAGTTTGTGTTTAAGGTAGATTTTAAGTTTTTAAGATAAATTTTGCTAAGATTAAGAATGTTGCAAAGAAACTCTTTCAAAGTCATACCTTACTAAATATAACTTATCTTAATTCTTTATGTGGAATGCCATCCAGTCTGGGTTATGAGCACACAGCTTCTTATATTCTGTAAACACTTGTGCAATGCCAGCAGTTCCTCACTGAGACTCAAACAATAAAAATCTTCCAATCATTTGAAGTAAAACAACCTAATAAATGTCCTACTGGAGTAATAAGTGTTCATTTGTTTATCTGCTGCAGTTTGGGCCACACTGAGCTGGAAACCCTGTATTAATATGAATTATAAGATGAGTTGACCTGTTTGTCTTGACTCCTGGCTTTTCTTTCAATAAATGCAGTGTGAGGCTCTTGTAAGTTAAGGGTATTGAAGGAAAAAAATAAAATATCATTAGAATCTTATTTGATAGATTAAAAAATAAACATGAGATTTCTCTCCAGCAAAATGCTAATCTGTACAGATGGCTTCTGGAGGAAACAGAACCCAACATTGATTCTCTTCTCTCCCATTATAATAGTGTGAGTCCTCAGATGGTTTTTCAACTTGGCTCAAAATACATTTGGCAGGGTTATATTTATTGGAAAGTTAGGAGCTCTCTCTTATTTTAGGGTTTCCAGTAGGACATTTCTAATATTATCTCTGCATCCCAGAAGCACTGAATGCAGTTTAGATTTGTTAGGATCTATTAATATATAGTAGGTGTCCAATGAGGTACTACTTTTTTATTTACATGGCAAACATGCTCCTGTTTTGATGCTCCATAACTGTATCAAGATAACTCTTTTTTAGGGTTGAAAGGGGGAATGGGTACTTACAAGTACCCTAAACTTCAGATTCAAGATGTCAAGTTGGCTGAGAAGATTATTAAAATCTGCACCTTTTGACTTAAGCAAAGTGGTATACATTCCTTTTTCCTGTCTTATGAGAAGCTAGACAAAGTTGAAATTTCAAATTCTCTTCAAAATGATTATTATATTGGTCTTTTTATTCCTCAGTAGAAAATTACAACTTTCTTCTGTAGTCCAGAAAGTTAGAATAGTGATTGGTTATACCATTTCTTATCTTATTTAGGTTAGACTATGAATCAACTGGTTGTAAGATATCCAGATAATATAACTTGGTATACAAAATAGGAACATAGAGAAGGGTTCAACACTACTAACATATTGATTTGTAATAATATGGTTGAGTAAATTCCATATGTAGGGTGAACCTTTGCAGGTATAACAACTATGCCTATGTAAACAACAGTTTAAAATATACTGGATTAATATCTCTCAAATATATCTCCTCTATTACCAATACCTTGATATTTCAAATTTCTTATGAATGTGCACTGGGGCTGACTCAGATTATTTTTTCCCTTTTGGGTATGTGTATTAGCTATTCATTTCATTGTCCACATAACTGACAAGGAACTACTTAATTAAGAGAAAAAAGATTGCTTGACTTACAGTCTGATGCTACAATGTTATTCTGGCAGTGAGAACATGGTAGCAAGCAAGAGCATCAGCCAGTCACATTATAGCTGCAGTCAGAAAGCAGAGAGCAGGGTCAGGCTATAAAATATCAAGCCCCAACTCCACTGACACACTTCCACAGTAAGTCTACACCCCCATAAAATTTCAGTAACCTTGCCTAACAGAGCAACCAGTTTAGGACCACATGTTCAAATATACTAGCCTATGGGAAAATTACACTCAATTCACAAATATAAAGGACGACCTATAATGTATAAATGAATTTATTTACCTATTGAGATTGCATCACATTTTACCTGTTACCAATCCATTTTATACTTGCAATCCTATCTCATATTTCAAATATATGTGCTTCATTAGTTTGCAGATAATATAGTCCTACATTACATTTTTTGCATACTTACTGTTAATTTATAAGTAATGTAATTTTGTAATAATAAAGAGATTGAAATATTATGGATTATGACAGAATTCACTGGCAAGCATATTAATAGGGTGTATAAAGTCAAGATTAACTGCATCATCATTCTTGTTCCCAAATAACATAAAGGATTATTACCACTTGTTCCCTTTTTTGTCCTCATTTAATTTTCACAAATATTGCCTCAGTGCCCTCACATAGAAAATTATACCCATGGACCAGTGGGGTTCAGCCTGGGGAGGAGAAGTTCCTTTCTACAGAGAGGGATGATCAATGCAAGGGTGCCAATTGATCAACATCTGAGAATAACTAAATGCTAAATGCTGAGTTTTTATGGGGATAATTATATCAGCACTGCCTTCCCCTCCTTGTTTTTTTTTTCAATAATCATAAAGTATCATATGTAGAAGGAACAGCGGGCTGCATCCTGCCACTCGTCTCCCACACGATTAGCTTTACACCCAAAATAACAACACAGAAATTGTATTCATTTAAACACTGCCTGGCCCATTAGTTTCAGCCTCTTATTGGCTAATCCTCACATCTTGCTCTAACCCATATTTAGTAATCTGTGTAGCACCACAGGGTCGTGGCTTACTGGGAAAGATCCTAACTGCATCAGTCTCGGAGAGGAGAGTCATGCCGACTGCCTGACTCTGCTTTCTTTCTTCCAGAATTCTGTTCTGTCTACTCCACCCACCTAAGGTCTGGCCTATCAAAAGGCCAAGGCAGTTTCTTTATTAACCAATGAAAGAAACAAATAGACAGAAGACCCACATACATCAATCATAGACAAAAGGCAGGAAATTTAAGGACTGGGAAGGATTTCAGAATCAGAGAGTAGAAGAGTGTCATTAAATATAGTCATGAGTCTAGCATACTCATTCTTCACTAATAACACACAGCAACTATGGATGTCTCCACACAATTAGGCTCACCACCTTCCCACAACTAATAGAGAGATGTCCATGAAGACTCAATTTTCCCCAGAAGACAATGACCCTTAGTGGTTGTAGAAAGAAGGGGTATCATTTTCTTGAACAGTGTAGCTACAGGAGAATGATTACTTAAAAGGGGTCTATGGTGAGGTCAGTAGAGAAGCCAGAGCACAGTGAGAAATGTCTGCAATCACAATATGTCATATGCAGAGATGAAATGTTGATCAGCAAAGAAAACAGAAAGAAAAAACTCTTTTAAAAATATACCATTATACATACTGTTTATATTTGTTTTCATTTTTTACTTTTTATAATTTTTTATAAAATAAGCTTGCGAATAAAATAAAGCAAGCACCACATACCAAAATAAACAAGACTCAAAGGCTATATGTCTCAGTGAACTTCTATATAGTCAGACATCATATGTACAATGAAAGTTGTGAAGCTTATCTATCCAGTATATTTTATTCACTTATCCACCACCCATACCAAAAAATTCGTGACAAAATAAGGACTATAAAATAGCTAGATTTGTATCCTTTTTCATAGTTTATTATTTTCATTACCTACATTCAGTTTCTTTCCACGGCCCAATATTGAGCCTTTCTTGGTGTCTTATCTTCACTGTGTACTATATATCCAAATGTGCATTGGTTTACACGTAATACAGCAAATACTTACCTGTATTATCAAAAATATTTGTTTAAAAAACTCAAAATGATTAAGAAATGTTTATTTAAATTAGTTTCCTTTAATAAAATAAATAATATAAATAAAAATGATTTTTAATTAGATTGAGTTATTTGTTGTAGAACAAAAGTATTTGTTTGTTTATAAATACAAGTTGTGAAAGATTAATACTGAATGCAACATTTTATTCTTTACAATACTATGCTCAGTACACTGTGTGGTTAAGTATGATATATACATATATATCATATATATATATATATATATGAAACAAACACACAGAATATGGAGCACATACACAATATATAAGATAAAATACCTCTTTAGTCCCCTCCATGGGAATAGATTTAGACACACACACACACACACACACACACACATACATATATATATATATATATATGATTCAATTTATGTAGTTAGCAATTTATTGTTTTAGATATTGGGGTTAATTCTTTCAATATTCTGTAATGATAAGCAAATTTTCACATAAGAAAATATGCATGCATTATTTCTTTATATATCTATTTGATATCTATAACATTTTGGTTGAGGACAGGTAAATTCAATTTTAGAACTTGAATTTGATTTTAAAAAAGTGACAAGATAAGATGCTCTAATATGACAGACAGCTGCATTCAATGAAGTAGGTATTCGGTCATCCCGGAATTCAGAGAAAATAAAGTCAATAACCGAAAGACCAAACTAGAGTATAAAAGAAGATCACAGAAGGTCTAGATCAACACATAAGAATTGAATGTGTTTTTACACTTGCTTATTAGTAGAGGTGTTGGAGACCAGCTTCAACAAAAGTATCACTTACCAGGGTTGGACATGGGGATCAGAAATGTTAGTAAAAATAATAGAACAGAAACATAGTATTGTATCAGGAAGGAGTTCTAGTGAATACTAGAACTGCATTTAATTATCAATATACTTTTTTTTAATAAAAAAATTGTATTTACTTAGAAGCATTCAGAATGTCAACAAAACAGCTGCAATTTTTTTTGCAATTACAGAGTGGTATTCAGTTAACAGAACAACAATTATCTTCGTATAAGCTGCATCAGAGACAACTGAAGATGAAAAAAAAAAAAACGAAAAAAAAAAAACCAAAAAAACTACCGTCCCCATATATAACTAATTTGTGCTGTGCACCAACAAGAACCTGCTTTAAATTTCCATGCCAATTTACAACCCCCAGACTGTACCAGGCAAGGTTAGTGGCTATTGAAAATACCACCAGGACAGGGCTATCTAAAGACACATTCGGTAGTGTGTTAACTATACAAAAAAAGACACTGTACAGTTTAAAAACAAATCTTACACAGCCTTACATTTCAATTTTTTTCTTTAAAAGGAGTGAGTTGTGTACAGGGGTGTTAAATGCTTTATAGACAAGAAAAAAAACTGCGCTAGAACCAACTTATTCATCATCATCATCTTCTTCCTCATCTTCATCTTCCTCTTCTTCCTCCTCCTCTTCATCCTCTTCGTCCTCCTCATCATCTTCCTCTTCCTTCTTTTTCTTGCTCTTTTCTGCCTTGACTGCCCCCTTCTTCGCTGCATCGGGTTTTCCTTTAGCTCTGTAGGCAGCAATATCCTTTTCGTACTTCTCCTTCAGCTTGGCAGCCTTCTTCTCGTAGGGCTGCTTGTCATCTGCAGCGGTTTTGTTCCACATCTCTCCCAGCTTCTTTGCAACATCTCCAATGGATAAGCCAGGGTGCTCTCCTTTGATTTTGGGGCGATACTCAGAACAGAACAAGAAGAAGGCCGAAGGAGGCCTCTTGGGTGCATTGGGGTCCTTGAACTTCTTTTTGGTCTCCCCTTTGGGGGGGATGTAGGTTTTCATTTCTCTTTCATAACGAGCCTTGTCAGCCTTGGCCATGTCTTCAAATTTCCCCTTTTCTTTAGCAGACATGGTCTTCCACCTTTCTGAGCACTTCTTAGAGAACTCTGAGAAGTTGACAGAAGCATCTGGGTGCTTCTTCTTGTGTTCCTCCCGGCAAGTTTGCACAAAGAATGCATACGAGGACATTTTGCCTCTCGGCTTCTTAGGATCTCCTTTGCCCATGTTTAGTTGATTTTCGTCCGCGAGGCACAGAGTCGCCCAGTGCCCGTCCGGCTCTCGCTTGCCCCGGCGCTGTCTCTATGGAGCTCAATGTACTGCAATGGCCTATCAATATACTTTTATACCCCAATACAGAAGATGAAAGAAGACAACAATAAACTTCTTTTATATGATACAAAATCAAACAGTTAATTGCTTTAATACTTTGAGATATCAAATCATTAGCATTCTATTGTTTAGGCAGTGAATCTACCCTAAGCCAAATATCCTGAAAGCAGCTACTCCCAAGCTCAAACCTCCTATGTCAAAAGAAGAAGTAAAAGTATGTTTGCATATCCTGACCATTTGTCATGGTAGAGCTGATATACCTGTATGGGCCATCTTAACGTCAAAAGAACTGTGTACCACATCCTGGGTCAGGCTGTGTAGCCTTGATTGCTATCAAAAATTTTGAGCAACCTCAAACTGCCTGACTTCAGACAAGGTGAAAATAGGCTCAAAATTTTCAGCCTCCACAAACAGAATACTGAAAAGTGTGGTGAATGACACCTTTTGAACAGCAATGGTTTTTATCAGGCTAACATTTTTAATGACCATTTCATAATACAAATTTAATATTTTGACACCTGACAAAACATTGATGGCCAATAAAAGAAATTAGTTTCAAACAGGAAAAATCATTTTAAGAAATTAAAATGAGTAAAGGAACAGTTATAATTTGTGTTTCTGTTGCTGTGATGAACATCATAACATAAGTCAACATTGTCAAGAAAGGATTCATTTGATACATTACAATTCATCACTGAAGGGGTCATGACAGGAAATGAAGGCAGATGCGTAGAGACAGAAACTGAAGCAGAAACCACAGAAGCGCTATATATTGGCTTGCTCCTCCTGGCTGTTTTCTTGTACAACCCAGGACCAACTGCCCATGGATGGCAACTCCCACACTGGGCTGAGTACTTTCACATCAATTATTAATCAAGAAAATATCCCACAGATATGTCCTTTTCCTCAATTGAGAATTTCCCTCCCCAGGGACCTTAATTAAGTTGACCAAGGCTAATTACGCAGTCAAAGAGGAGCCTGAAAAGGCCAGTTCCTATAGCCATACTGATGAATTTCTTGCATATCACCATAGAACCTCCACCCGGCGATAGATGAAGAAAATGACAGAGCCCCACACTGGAGCACCGGACTGAGCTCCCAAGGTCCTGATGAGGAGCAGAAGGAGAGAGAACATGAGAAAGAAAGTCAGGACCGTGAGGGAACCTCCACCTGGCGATAGATGAAGAAAATGACTGAGCCCCACATTGGAGCACCGGACTGAGCTCCCAAGGTTCTGATGAGGAGCAGAAGGAGAGAGAACATGAGAAAGAAAGTCAGGACCGTGAGGGAACCTCCACCTGGCGATAGATGAAGAAAATGACTGAGCCCCACATTGGAGCACATTGGAGCTCCCAATGTCCTGATGAGGAGCAGAAGGAGAGAGAACATGAGAAAGAAAGTCAGGAACGTGAGGGGTGCGTTCACTCATGGAGACGGTGGGACAGAACTAATGGGAGATTACCAACTCCAGTTGGAATGGGACCGATGGATCATGCGACCAAACCCGTCTCTTGGAATGTGGCCAAAAGTGGGGGCTGACTGAGAAGCAAAGGACAATGGCGCTGGGCTCTGATTCTTCTGCATGGACGGGCTCTGTGGGAGCCTTCTCAGCTTGGTCGATCACCTTCCTGGACCTGGGGGGAGTTGGGAGGACCTTGGTCTTAGCATAGAGTAGGGAACCCTGATGTCTCCTTGGCCTTGAGAGAGAGGGAGGGGAGGTATGGGTGGAGGGGAGGGAAGGGAAGGGGAAGAAGGACGGGAGGGAAGGGGGAGGAAGAGGGGAGGGAAGGGGGAGGAGGAGGAGAGGAGATGGAAATTTTTAAATATAAAAAAATAAACCATGAAAAAAAAAAGAATCAAAGAGTGATTTAAAGCTGACACCAAAGCTAGGCTTCTCTTATAAAAAGTCTCAGTGTGATTATACCCATAAAAGGTTAATATCTTTCTGGGATGTTCCCTTCTGGAAGAAAATCCTTCTAAATCTACATGTGTTCTTAATGCTAAACTGCATCTGTGATATTTAAGTAAGCTATTATTTGGAGATATCTTTAAAATAGAATCTTTCTTGAAGGTACATTATATGTTCAAAAACATATTTTAACTATCTATTATTCCACTATGTAATAATAATATCTATAAAAGGTATTCCTGTGCAAAACTTAGAATCATTGAGGAGGGCATGTACTGTTTAACCAGCTGTTATAAAACTAATTCACTTACAAAAATAATTTTACTGATTTTTTTCTAAACTCTTATGTCAGTTCCCAAATTTATTGTATTCTGAATTCTGGTAGTAACATATCAATTAACAATAATTTAAAATGCAAAGAAAGAAGAAACATTGAATTTAAATAAAGTTTTAGCTTCATAAAACAACTCTGATGATATCCCTTTCTCTCTACCCTCCTCCTCTGTGTATGTGGTGATGAACTCCTGTCATAGCCTGCAAATGGAAACCAGATAAAACTTTTCAAGCACTGACTTCTTTCTCTGTCTATGGAGACAGGATCTCTCTTTTCTCTACCTCTGTGCTCTGTGAATTTCCATGTCTCTGCACCTCATCTATGCAGTGTTATAACAATGATGCTGAAAACAGTGTTTCTAAGACAAGGTTTCTCAAACAGTGGATTCCATATCAGATATCCTGTATACTAGATATTTACAACATGATTCATAAATTAGCAAATTGCAATTATGAAAAAGCAACAAAATAATTTTATGGTGGGGGTGGGGTCACCACAACACAGGTAACTATTAAAGAGTTGCATTATCAAGAAGGTTGAGAATCACTGATTTAAGAAATATTTTTGGTGCTAAGATCTTGAACTGTGCACATGTAGTTTATGTAAATAAAAAGGCAAAATCAGAGTTGTTACAGATTGAAGCTGAGGCAGTCTAACTGACTCACACCTAAAATTAGTATTGATTACTCAGCAATAACCTGTTACATGGTTTCCAGCCCTTGCTTTAGAGACTAGATTTTTAAAAGACTGATTAAAGACCCTTTGTAACAACTAGCAATTACAACACAATTGCTTTATCATAAGTGTGAATGGGAATTGTGCTGGTTTGCAGGTCAGCTGGGATTAGTTGGTTTTAGAGGGGTTCATCTGAATAGCTCTTCTGTGCATTTGGTTTGCAGGGGATTAGTTAAACTATACCATTTTTAGATGTGTTTATCATAAGAATGAAAGGGAAATTCCAGCAGTTGTGAAGGAGAAAGTTAATCCTTCCAAGATTCAGCCCTGGTACTTGTCACTTGCCACTCATTCATTTAGTCAAAGAACACGTTTCCTACTTGTATCCTGAAAAAAAAATGGGAGCACAAATCAGGAAGTTGACGAAATGGTGCTGGGGGTGTAATTTACATGCTGGCTTAGTCGGTTTTCTATTGTTGTGAAGAGAAGCCATGACCATTGCAGCTCTTTTAAGAGAAAGCATTTAACTGGTGGTTGATTACCAATTCAGAAGTTAAGTGCATTATCTGCATGGTGGGAAGCATGACAGACCACTGGTAGACATAATACTGGAGAAGTAGCTGATAATTCTACATCCAGGTCTGCACACAGCAGGAAGACAAGAAAAATCAAGTAATGAGATCCTAATATTAAAACCTGAAGGTGCATTCCACAATGTGTTCCAGTCAAAGTATGGCATTATATATGACACGTAACTATAGTGTCCATTCATTCATATCTAAATACTAAATTTATTAACTTCTTTTTTAGAAGATTTGTTTGCTTTTATTCTATGTATAGAAGCATTTGTCAGCATGTCTGCCTATGTACCTTTTGCCTGATGCCTTCAGATACCCTTAAATTGGCATTACAGACTGTTGCGAGCTGCAATGTAGGTACTGGAAACCAAAGTAAGTTCCTTCCAAGAGCAGCACATAATCCCTGTAACAATGTAGTCATCTTTCCATGCACAAATTAATATTTTTAACATTATAGCAGGGTGGTGAAAGTGAAAGATAATCAAACCACCAACACACAAGGAACTGTCAAAAATAAAACAGAATCATAGCAAACTCAATGCATTATAATGGAAATAAAATAATCAATAACCAAACTAAAAAGAAATTAGTACAATTGAACATCTGAAAAATTAAAATTAGAAAGTAAAATGTTATAGAAAGTTATGTGTGTCTAGTTTATTCCCACTTTTAAAACAGTATTATGTCAAATTTGCACACACACACACAAACACACACACACACACACACACACACGACGGTTTTAAGACACAATGCAGATGTACAACTCACTGTGTCCATAGATATAGAATACAAGCTGTAGTTTCTTTAATTCTTGAATATGCTTAGTTTTGAAGGAATATCACTAAATCTGATGTAGGTGCTATTTCGTAGTCTTATTTCTAAAGCAATGGATATGGAACACGTGAAAATGTGAACCTTGTGAACATAAAACAAGGGACAGTATGGCCTGAAGAATGACCTTCTGGATATTAATAAAGTGCTTTATGGAGGGTTATAGTGGCCTTCCAAGGCAAGGCAGTTCAGTCTCAAAATAAAGCAGAAGAAGCGAAAGTTACAAGTGAGAATTAAATCCAAGGACATACAAAGATTATTAAAATATATATTACTTCACATATTTAAGCATAAATACAGAAAGCTGCAAAGGAATATCATACTACATTTTACTACAGGAAAAGGGTACTAAGGTGTTTGTGCAAATAACAACAGTTTCTATCAAAATCTGAATTCTTAAGGCAGGCTTGTAACCTGAGTCCTCAAGGTCCACAAAGTACCTACCATTATTGCCTTCTATTTTGGTGAAACATGAGGGGAAGAGAGTAGAAGATATACAAACTACATACAAATATTACAACAAAAGTTTTAAATCTCTTCCCTGAGGAAATAGAATGTCTAGCTAGGCCATGTAGAATTTCTACATCTCTTAGATGCAAGGGAGTACAAACTTTTTTACACACTAGAAGTTTCCAGGACTTCAACAACATTCTCATATTCATTCTGATACCATTGATATGTTGGAAATCACTGAGGAAGAGAGCTGGTTGCAGTATGCTTAGCTCTTACTTTATTTATATGGTATCTACAGAAGGCTGAGATTGGAGCAAGGACTGAGAGATAAATGGGTATAAACTACATGAACAATAAGTGACACACATCATTTCATAAAAGAGAGTTTCCTGGAGTGTAAGCATGAATGCTTCTCTGCATCAGAAAAAGTATTTGGAATATGGAGTAAGTCTCAAGCATTCTGGGCTGTACTGCACGTTTGACGGAAAACCTATTTTAATTCTGTCTTAAAGTCTATGGTACATTCTGCATTATTCCACACTAAATGGGCTCAATCCTAACTCTTTGTGGATGGTCTACTTGCAACTGTATCCATATTCTGAAAATGTGTTGTCACTCCAAAGTCAATTGTTTTCAGCATGCTCACAGCCTTTAATGAATGCTCATGATAGACATTTGTATGGTGATTTTCCCTCTGATGACAAATTGCCATCTTGCATTTTGGTCAGGTAGCCCTGACAGCTAGAGTAGCACAAGATGCTTACCTGGAATTCCAGCTACAATGCTTACCCCAGCTGCTGCTAAAGCGGATGAGAAACAAACAAAAACAACATCAACAGCAAAAATGCAGTTCTGTGATGCACTTTCTGTGACAGCACTATTCATGATAGACTAGGACTTAGTAATGATATATCTAATTGGGGTCATTCACACTCCTCACCTAAGGTCTGTTCCAAAAAATGTCCAATAAACTCATTCATCTCCCCAAGTCATACTTTCTGGCCTTGTGGACAATTTTTTACACATTCCCTTGTGTCTTTCCAATAAAAGGTAACAAAGCAGCATTCTGTATATATTACTTATAGGAAACTGACAAAGTAATAACCGCAAAGGCTGCAGTACAGTGTGCAGTGCTCATGCTGCTGTTGCTGAGTACTCACAGTAGAATTAATGCAATTGTCATGAAGAGTACACAACAAAACAACACTTAGGAAAGCTAAAGAAAATGTTCCCAAAAAGAAGATACTTAAATGAGTTTCTAGGAAAAAGTTTAAAGATTAAATTTATTATTGCTAAGAAAATATGATGGAGAAGAAAACTGTCGTCAAAAGTATGGATGATTGTATTACACTTAGTAACAATTCAAGAGAGAAAAGAAAATGCTAAAATAGCCATAGAATAAAGAAACTGTTTAGGTTGTGTATATGGAGAGAAAGAGAGGGGATGTAATACTTTTGCATAGATGAGAACTTTTGATATAGGAGTAGCATGATAATATTTACTCTAGGACTTTGTTAATTTGAATATTTAATATAAATAAAAATGCTATAATTTATGTGTCACCTATTAGATGAGTGGTGTCCAAAACTCTGGGATTTTATCAACTTGGAACCACCTAAAATGCAAGCATTTGTATATGCCCCTTCTGTAAATTAAAATGTAGTACAGCTTCTAAGCCAGCATTTGCAGAGCTAGTAAGACATCTTGTAAACCAACCTGAACATAAATCATTTTCTTCAACTCTTCAGAATACTAAGCTTGCTAATAAGCAGTCAAAGGAAAAGACAAAACTAGGTAACTGAATGATGTTTGGAATGTAAAATGTTTGGTGTGAACCATTAGAAATGAAAAGATTTCATGTGACTATCAAGGAATTCAGTGGTTTCCAGTGGGATTGGTTGAAAAATAGAAAAGAAAGACATTGAAACGGGGATAGAGAGGCATAGAGAGACAAACTGAGAGGCAGAGAGACAAGGTATACTGGTAAGGTATTTTTGTCAACTTCACACAAGCTTTTGAGAAGAGGGAACCTCAGCTGAGAAAATGCCTCCATCAGATTGGCCAGTAGACAATTTTGTCAGGCATTTTCTTGATTGCATGGCTGATGTGGAGGCAGAGCAGCTTATTCGGGGCACTGTTGCCTTCAATTCCCACACCCTAACTCCTACCGTCACCCTCCAAGTCCTGTGGCAAGTAATTTTGCATTGTACATGACAGCAGGCTGAATAAGGCATGGGGAGCAATTCAGCAAAGAGTCTCTTCTTCACAGTCTCTGCTTTGGTTCCTGCCTCCAGGTTCTTGCCTTGAGTTTCTGCCGTGACTTTCCTCAGTGCACAGTATTATTTGAGAGCAATAGCTGAAATAAATCATTTTCTTCCACAACTTGTTTTGGATCATGGTCTTAATGACAGAAATATAAAGCAAACTAGAATAAAGGCAAAGAGAAATGAAGACTTAGACAAAGGGAGACAGAGAGAAATCATTCTCTTACTGATGTGTTGCTGAAGAAGAGGGTAAGAGAAGCAAGTGTGGTAACAGTAAATAGGCACAGTATTAATTTAATCTCTAAAAGGAAGAGAAAATATATTGATTTAAGATAACCTTCAGCAAAAGGCTTCAGGAGATGGAAATATTTACTATTAGTCAACTTCAAATTTAAGCAAATAACATAGATTTAAAAAGCTTAGCAAGCATAATAACCAGGGAAAGGTAAATCAAAATGAATTATCTCATGCATTAGGATAGCCAATTCAAAACACTAGCAACAACAATAATCAAGAAAGAACAACACGCTGACTTGTATTTGTAGAAAGTAGACATTTGCTCATCATTGATATACATGTAAAATGATAAGACTGATAATAATACACTAGGGTGCCACCAGTCCCCCTACGGGACATTTATCTCTCAAATCAGTAACATGACCTTAAAAATGTTTTTCAAGTGTCATTAAAAAGCAGTCAAGAGGTGGAAGTCATTTAATGTTGAAGGCTGATTACTGGATAATAAAAGTGGATATGAGAAGATATTGAAATATTACTCATTTGTAAAAAGGAGGAAATACCATCATTTATTCTGAGATATAATTCCAGTGGAAATTATGCTAACAGAATAAGCCTGTCATAGTTGTAAAAAGTAACACTGGAATTATTTTACCTTTAGGGGTCTAAAATACTTAAGAAGAGAAAGTGATGAGCTTTTTATGAAAGACTATGGGAAGAGTGATCAATGGGGTTGTTTACCAATAAGTACTGGCTTCAGTTTTGCAAGAGAAATGTTATGTAATTGAACTTACAGCACATAAGCCTTTAGTTAACAGCACACTACAATGCATTTAAACAAAATGTATTTTGTTTCACAAACAAAAGGTATTATCTTTCAAATATGCACTTTTACCACTATAAAATGATAAATGGTAAATGGCAGAAATCTGAATATAACGTGATGCTAATGAACATAACTCTAGAGGCAGCTACAGAAAAAGGCACCAATTGGGAGAGAAAATAATAATACTCATTTCCAAAGTAACATTGTGCTAAAGCTAATAAGAACAATGCACAAAAAAGAAAAATGCATGCAGTGTTCCATAAAGGTCCATTTCACCCTGAAAGCAGGATGTGAACATCTCTGAAAAGTAAGATTCCTGTTGCCCTTGAGACTCATCAGAAATCAAAGATTTCATACAAATGTAAAAAAAGCATGAGAAACAAGTAGGCACCCAGACCCCAGAACCCAATGTAACAAATCTGAGAATCAGGAAGGCAGGAAAATATACTTCTTTCACAGTTTATCACTTGACATCTGAACATTAATTTAAAGCTGCTTAATTTAGTGTTAAAGTGTGAATTGAGAGACACGTAAACTTGAAAGGAATACAGAGGTGCTATTAGAAACTTCCAGTGGAGTCTAATAAGGCAGAATATAAATGAGGAAAGGGGAGGGAGGGAAATTTACACTCTGTGTGTAGTGGGTCCTCTGTAAGTGAGTAACTTACAGCATTCAAATTCAGAAGTTAAAGGTACTTGCTGATACTCAACAGTTTCATTTCTAGGATACATGTGCAGCCCAGAGACTATGACATACAGTCACACATATATACTAGCTCCTGCTCAAATACATATAATGAAAATAAATGCTTAGAAGTAGATTAAATGACAGATAAGAAAGAGAAGAAAATATGACAGAGAAATGAGTGGGACACAGCCAAAATCAGGCACATTTAAAATATCAAAGAATATATAATTTTACCAATTATACTGTGAATCAGAGCAAGGTATCTTAAATCACTAATGACAGAAATGAGTGAGAATATTATTATTTTAGAGAAGAAAATAATAGAGTGGAAAGTACATAATGTATATGAAGATGAAGGAACACATTTTTAGAAACACATGGAATCCTCCAACCAATTGAAAGAGAAAAGCAGAACAGACATCAAGCCAAGAGTCCTGGTGGTTGTCAGTCACTTCGTAATAAAGAGAAACCTAGAGTCAATTTATAGTGTCACTTTGGAATCCTATTAAAAAATTAATGGGCATTTCACACCAATCTTCTTCAAATTCCTCAAAGACATTAAAATGAAAGTGACACAGCACCCACTTTTGCTTTCATACCCAAACCAGGAGCCTAACAGAAAAAAAAAGAGACTACAAACTGATATTATACCCACTTATGTAGGAGCTGGAAGGAGGATCTAGTGGATAAAATGTTGCCATGCAAGCCCATGGTTCTGAGTTCAATCCCCAAAACTCATGCAAAAACTGAAGCCGTGTGTTAGAATCACACACTAAAATCTCAGTACCGGGGAGGTTGGAAGTGGTCACTTTTTGTTTTGAGCCTTTAGTTTATAAACATATCAGGAATTTTAGGTAGAGCAAACTATTCATCTCTAGACTTGGATGTAAGGAAGGGAAAGAGCAACTCCTACAGTTCCATTCAAGGACTGCTCTTGGTTCCTTGAGGACTTCTACCTCTGAAGTCTCTGCCACCTCACAGTAGCAGCACTGGGAATCCAGGAGACACTGGAGCACATTATAGATTGACACTTCCCCTTCTCTATATAGGAGGATTCCTTTTGCAGTAACTATCTAAATAAGGAAATCCATAGGGACATGAAACAGAGACTGGACTGAGAGAATGACAATAAAGGTCAAATGTGTCTGAAGTCTAATCTTAGGAGAGATGAAACTGATATTTTGGAATTACATAGAGACTTTGCATAGAATAGGGTGGGCAATAAGAGCCATGAATCCATGTATTCTGACATAGTTAATCTTATACTACATGTGGTTCACCTAATAATAAAACAAATGAGGAATATTAGGCAACCATGCTGAAAGCACAAGATAAGTGTAGTAAGGTCCATGCATGTAAGAATATGAAGCAATGCTTTCTGTAGAAGAATTATTAGAGGGCTATATTCTTTTTCTTTCAGCAACATGTAAATTTACAGAGTCAACTTTCATTAGACATTTGAGTAGCATCTCTCCCTTTGTTCTCAAAATAGAAAAAGAGTTCATGGCTTAAGGTGGCATAGAATTTAAACTTATAAAAAAACCCAAGAAATTAAACTTACAGTTGTTTATTGAGGTAACTAGAAAGGCAACTTTTTTTTGCAAGGTGATCTTATAAGCTTCAAGTTTTCCATATTTGGAAAATTCATTTGTTGACACATTGGGGTTTTCTATGTAAATAGCCATGTTTACATATTTCCATATAGAAAATGAAATCATTTGCATATTTTATGTAAATAAACTGTCTTCAAATATAATTTCTTTTACCTTATTCATTTTCCTCATTTGTGCCTGATCTTAGGAAGAAAGTACCTAACTTCTCATTATTAAGTAGATATTACCACCAGGCTCACACACAGTGCCTCATTTCTGATGCCCTGTGATGCTTGTGGCATCATTGTTCCAATTACTGGATAAAATGAATAGAAAAAAGAAAAATACTAAATACCATCTTTAAAATATAGTACTTCAATATAGGGATAGCCAACATCCAAACCTAGTTAAAGATAAATGAATATTGTGAAACATTATTTTAACTTTCTTTTTTTAATGGTATTACAGTATCTTCTGTTTTCAAATTTTGTTTTACATAATTAGCATATTAATTGCTAATAGGAAATCTCAAAAATTTCTCTATGCTGTTTATTAAATAGGTGGAACATCTTTGTACTTCATAAGACAAAATCACTACAACCCACTAGAAATACTCAGAGGCTTATTACTTCAAATTGAAAAATTAAATTTGTAGAACCATGTTAGATGAAGTCCTAACTTAAGGATATCTCAGAAAGTTCTGTGAACAAAATGCTATCTTGGATCTCCACCATCATTCCTACTCCCTGGTAACCACTTGTCCTGTGGAGGCACAGTGGGAACTTAATGGATTCAAGTGATGTCCAAAAGCAACAGTTTCTTTTTTTTTCCTCATTTTTTTTTATTAAAAATTTCCATCTCCTCCCCTCATCCTCTCCTTCTCTCCCCTCCCTTCCGCCCATACCCCCACTCTGCCCCTCTCCAAGCCAAAGAGCCATCAGGGTTCCCTTCACTATGTTAAGTCCAAGGTCCTCCCTGCACCCCCTAAGTCCAGGAAGGTGAGCAACCAAACTGACAAGGCTCACAGTGAGTACTTCCACGCTATAGAGTTCATGCTCATCGCCTTTGTCCTTGGTTTCTCAGTCCTCCTCCACCGTCAGCCACATTCAGAGAGTCCAGTTTGGTCCCCTGTTCCATCAGTCCCATTCCAACTGGACTTGGTGGTCTCCCGTTAGATCTGTCCCACCGTCTCAATGGGTAAACGCACTCCTCACGGTCCTGACTACCTTGCTCATGATCTCCCTCCTTTTGCTCCTCATCAGGACCTTGGGAGCTCAGTCCGGTGCTTCTATGTGGGGCTCTGTCATTTTCTCCATCCAATGCCAGGTGAAGGTTCTATGGTGATATGCAAGATATTCATGAGTATGGCAATAGGATCTAGACATTTCTGGCATCCTCTCCTCAGCTGCCCAAGGAACTAGCTGGGGGCATCTTCCTGGACACCTGGGGACCCCTCTAAAGTCAAGTCTCTGCCAACCCTAGAATGTCTCCCATAATTAAGATATATAATTCCTTGTTCCCATATCCACTTTTCCTATATCCCAACCATCCAATTCCCCCAAGCTCTTCCCATCCTCCACTTCACACTTTTCTCTCCCCATCCCCTCATCCCCCATCCCACCCCACAGTCAAGTTCCCATTTTTTTGTCCGGCAATCTTGTCTACTTCCAATATCCAGGAGGATAACTATATGTTTTTGTTTGGATTCACCATCTTATATATTTTTTTTAGGTTTTTTTTTTTTTTTTTTTTTTTTTTTTTTTTTTTTTACGAATTATAGGCTTGATGTCCTTTATTTATGGCTAGAAACCAATTATGAGTGAGTACATCCCATGTTCATCTTTTTGGGCCTGGGTTACCTCATGCAGGATGGTGTTTTCTATTTCCATCCATTTGCATGCAAAATTCAAGATGTCATTGTTTTTTACCACCGAGTAGTACTCTAATATGTATATATTCCACACTTTCTTCATCCATTCTTCCACTGAAGGGCATCTAGGTTGTTTCCATGTTCTGGCTTTTACAAATAATGCTGCTATAAACATAGTTGAACAAATGCTTTTGTAAAACGATTGGGCATCTCTTGGGTAAATTCCCAACAGTGGTATTGCTGGGTCCTGGGGTAGGTTGATCCCAAATTTCCTGAGAAAGCTCCACACTGCATTCCAAAGCGGTTGCACAAGTTTGTATTCCCACCAGCAATGGATGAGTATACCCCTTACTCCACATGCACTCCAGCAAAGGCTATCATTGGTGTTTTTGATTTTAGCCATTCTGACAGGTGTAAGATGGTATCTCAATGTTGTTTTGATTTGCATTTCCCTGATTGCTAAGGAGGTTGAGCATGCCCTTAAGTGACTTTTGGCCATTTGAACTTCTTCTGTTGAGAATTCTCTGTTCAGTTCAGTGCCCCATTTTTTTAATTGAGTTAATTAACATTTTAAAGTATAGTCTCTTGAGTTCCTTATATATTTTGGAGATCAGACCTTTGTCTGTTGCGGGGTTGGTGAAGATCTTTTCCCAGTCAGTAGGCTACCTTTCTGTCTTAGTGACAGTGTTCTTTGCTTTACAGAAGCTGCTCAGCTTCAGGAGGTCCCATTTATTCAATGTTGCCCTTAATGTCTGTGTTGCTAGGGCTATACGTAGGAGGCGGTCTCCTGTGCCCAAATGTTGTAGAGTACTTCCCACCTTCTCCTCAAACAGGTTCAGTGTGTTCAGACTGATATTGAGGTCTTTAATCCATTTGGACTTGAGTTTTATGCATGTTGATAGACACGGATCTACTTTCATTCTTCTACAGGTTGACATCCAGTTATGCCAGCAGCATTTGTTGAAGATGCTTTCTTTCTTCCATTGTTTGCTTTTAGCTCCTTTATCAAAAATCAGGTGTTCATAGGTTTGTGGGTTAAGATCTGGATCTTCTATTTCCATTGGTCGACTTCTCTATTTTTATGCCAATACTAAGCTGTTTTCAATACTGTAGCTCTGTAATAGAGTTTGAAGTCAGGGATGGTAATGCCTCCAGAAGTTCCTTTATTGTATAAGATTGTTTTGGCTATCCTGGGTTTCTTGTTCTTCCATATAAAGTTGATAATTGTCCTCTCAAGATCTGTGAAGAATTTTGATGGGATCTTTAAGGGGATTGCATTAAATCTATAGATTGCCTTTGGTAGTATTGCCATTTTTACTATGTTGATCCTCCCAATCCAAGAGCAAGGGAGAGCCTTCCATTTTCTGGTATCCTCTTCAATTTCTTTCTTCAAAGACTTAAAGTTCTTGTCAAATAGGTCTTTCACTTCCTTGGTTAGAGTTACCCCAAGATATTTTATGCTATTTGTGGCTATCGTGAAAGGTGACACTTCTCTGATTTCTTTCTCTGCTTCCTTATCCTTTGTATATAGGAGGGCAACTGATTTTTTGGAGTTGATTTTGTATCCCGCCACGATACTAAAGGAGTTTATCAGCTGTAGGAGTTCTTTCGTGGAGTTTTTCGGGTCGCTTATGTACACTATCATATCATCTGCAAATAACGAAAGTTTAACTTCTTCCTTTCCAAATCGAATCCCCTTGATCCCCTATTGTTGTCTTATTGCTATTGCTAGAACTTCAAGCACTATATTGAAGAGATAAGGAGAGAGTGGACAGCCTTGTCGTGTTCCTGAATTTAGTGGGATGGCCTTGAGTTTCTCTCCATTTAATTTGATGTTAGCTGTTGGCTTGCTGTAAATAGCCTTTATTATATTTAGGAATGACTCCTGTACTAATCTCTCCAAGACCTTTATCATAATGGGGTGTTGAATTTTGTCAAATGCTTTTTCTGCATCTAATGATATGATCATATGGTTTTTATCCTTCAGTTTATTTATATGATCGATTACATTGATAGATTTTCGTATGTTGAACCAGCCCTGCATCTCTGGGATGAAGCCTACTTGATCATAGTGGATAATTTTTCTAATGTATTCTTGGATTCTCTTTGCCAGTATTTTATTGAGAATTTTTGCATCGATGTTCATGAGTGAGATTGGCCTGTAATTCTCTTTCTTGGTTGAGTCTTTGTGTGGTTTAGGTATCAGGGTATTTGTAGCTTCATAAAAGGAATTTGGCAAAGACTGTTCTGTTTCTATATTATGAAATACCTTAAGGAGTATAGGTATTAGGTCTTCTTGGAAGTTCTGGTAGAATTCTGCATTGAAACCATCTTGTCCTGGGCTCTTTTTTGTAGGAAGGTTTCTGATAACAGTTTCTAATTCTTCGCGACTAACAGGACTATTTAGATTGTTCACCTGGTCCTGGTTTAACTTTGGTATATGGTACTTATCTAAAAAAGTGTCCATTTCTTTTACATTTTCCAATTTTGTGGCATACAGGCTTTTGTAGTAAGATCTAATGATTCTCTGAATTTCCTCTGTGTCTGTGGTTATGTCCCCTTTTTCATTTCTGCTCTTATTAATTTGTGTGTTCTCTCTCTGCTGTTTGATTAGTTTGGCTAGGGGTTTGTCAATCTTGTTGATTTTCTCCAAGAACCAGCTTTTTGTTTCATTGATTCTTTGGATTGTTTTATGTGTTTCTATTTTGTTGATTTCTACCCTCAGTTTGATAATTTCCAGTCTTCTACTTCTCCTAGGTGAGTCTGCTTCTTTCTTTTCTAGAGCTTTCAGGTGTGCTGTTAAGTCTCCAATGTTTGCTTTCTCCATTTTTTTTAAGTGGGCACTTAGTGCTATGAATTTTCCTCTTAGCACTGCTTTCATAATGTCCCATAAGTTTGAGTATGTTGTTTCTTTATTTTCATTAAATTCAAGGAAGACTTTAATTTCTTTCTTTATTTCTTCCTTGACCCAGGTTTGGTTCAGTAGTTGACTGTTCAGTTTCCATGAGTTTGTAGGCTTTCTGGGGGTAGCATTGTTGTTGAATTCTAATTTTAATCCATGGTGATCGAATAAGATGCAGGTGGTTATTAATATGTTTTTGTAACTGTGGAAGTTTGCTTTGTTACCGAGTATGTGGTCAATTTTTGAAAAGGTTCCATGAGCCGCAGAGAAGAAGGTATATTCTTTCCTGTTTCGGTGGAATGTTCTATAGATGTCTGTTAAGTCCATTTGGTTCATTACCTCTATTAAGTCTCTTAATTCTCTGTTAGGTTTCTGTCGAATTGACCTGTCCATTGGTGAAAGAGGAGTGTTGAAGTCTCCCACTATCAGTGTGTTTGGTTTGATACACTATCACACTAATAGTGTTCTAGTAATGTTTCTTTTATTTAAGTGGTTGCTTTTGTATTAGGGGCATAGATATTCAGGATTGAGACTTCATTCTGATAGATTTTTCCTGTAATGAGTATAAAGTGTCCCTTTCCATCTCTTCTGATTGATTTTAGTTTGAAGTCAACTTTGTTAGAAATTAGTATGGCCACACCCGCTTGTTTCTTAGGTCCATTTGCTTGATAAACCTTTTCCGAACCCTTTACTGTGAGTAGATGTCTGTCTTTGTGGTTGAGGTGTGTTTCTTGTAAACAGCAGAATGTTGGATCCTGTTTTCATATCCAATCTCTTAGCCTGTGCCTTTTTATAGGTGAATTGAGTCCATTGATATTAAGTGATATTAATGACCAGTGGATGTTAACTCCGGTTGTCATTTTTTATTTGGTAGTAGAGATTGTGTGTTTCCTTTCTTTGAGATGTGCTGGTGAAGGGTCTCTAGATGTCTGAGTTATTTTGGGCAATGCTGGACTCCTTTGTTTGTGAATTTCCTTCTGTTACTTTCTGTAAGGCTGCATTTGTGGCTATGTATTGTTTAAATTTGTTTTTATCCTGGAATATTTTTTTTCTCCATTTATAGTGAATGAAAGCTTGGCTGTGTATAGTAATCTGGGCTTGCATGCATGGTCTCTTCGTTTCTGCACAACATCTATCCAGGACCTTCTGGCTTTCATGGTTTTCATAGAGAAGTCAGGTGTTAGTCTGATAGGTTTACCTTTATATGTTTCTTGACCTTTTTCCTTTGCAGCTCTTAATATTCTTTCTTTATTCTGTATGTTTTGTGTTTTGATTATAATATGGCAAGGGGATTTTTTTTTTGATCCAGTCTATTTGGTGTTCTGTAAGCTTCTTGAACCTTAATAGGAATATCTTGCTTTAGGTTTGGGAAGTTTTCTTCTATAATATTATTATGTATATTTTCTGAACCATAGAGCTGTATTTCTTCTCCTTCTTCTACGCCTATTATTCTTAGGTTTGGTCTTTTTATTGTGTCCCAGATTTCCTGAATGTTTTGTGATGAGAATTTGTTGGATTTGCTGTTTTCTTTGATCAGTGCGTTTATTTTCTCTATGGTATCTTCAGAATCTGAGATCCTTTCTTCTATCTCTTGTATTCTGTTGGTTATGCTTGTTTCTGTAGTCTCTGTTCGTTTACATAGATTTTCCATATCCAGGTTGCCCTCTGGTTGTTTTCTTCCTTGCCTCCATTTCAGTTTTCAAGTCTTGCACTGTTTCCATTATCTGTTTGATTGTTTTTTCTTGGTTTCCTAGGATATCATTTACGGATTTACTCAATTCTTCAAACTTTTCGTTATTTTTCTCATCCATTTCCTTAAGGGAGTTTTTCACCTTCAGTTTAAGGGACTCTATTACTTTCATAAAGTCAATTTTTTCTACTTCTTCTTGATTAGTGTGTTCAAGTCCTCCTGTTATAAGTTCGCTGGGTTCTGGTGCTGTCATGTTGTTTTTCAAATTGTTGGAGGAATTCTTGCATTGGCTCCTGCCCATTTCTTCCTCTGAATAATCCCCTTTGGGTCTTCTTTTAGAAGTTCAATTCACCCCAATGAATTCAATTCACTCACCCTAATGAATGATGGATCTTCTGGTAGACAGTCAGGTCTTCTTGCTGGCCAAGCGGCTCACTGACAAAGGGCCTACCTTGCTGAAGGCAGACTATTGAAACAGGGGACCTCCGTCAGCCTGGGTGCACTCAATTCTTGGTCCCTGGTGCCCAAACAGGCTGAGCTGTGGGATTTTGTAGTCCCAAAGACGAGAGGATGAAGGGGGAGGGAGGTTCTGGGTGCAAGCTGGGAAGGGACAGGAAGAGAGAGGCAGTATCTGGGGAGAATAATCCCTGCAGGAAGAGCAGGAAGTGTGTGTGTGGGGGGGTGCGGAATGTCGGTGGTCCCTCTCCAGGCAGCTGCGGAGGTTCAGGCACTCACTCACCCCAATGAATGATGGATCTTCTGGTAGACAGTCAGGTTTCCTTGCTGGCCAAGCAGCTCGGTGACAAAGGGCCTACCTTGCTGCAGGCAGGCTATTGGAGCAGGGGACCTCCCACTGACCTGGGTGCACTCAATTCCCGGTCCAGGCGCCCAAACAGGATGGGCTGTGGGATTTTGTGGCCCCAAAGACAGGAGGATGAAGGGGGAGGGGAGGTTCTGGGTGCAAGCTGGGAAGGGACAGGAAGAGAGAGGCAGTATCCGGGGAGAATAACCCCTGCAGGATGAGCTGCAACAGTTTCTTTTAGGGGACACAGAGAATTACCCATTTAGTGACTGAATTCCTTTAAACATTGACTTAGAGAAATTTCTGAAAACAAGAAAATAGTTTCTATCTATCTATATCTATCTATCTATCATCTATCTATCTATCTATCATCTATCTATCTATCTATCTATCTATCTATCTATCTATCATCTATCATCTATCTATCATCTCTCTATCTCTCTATTGATCTTGTATAAATCCATAGCAAAATGTATTTCAGTGGTATTGGTCACTTAAGTTCAATACAGAAACAGCTTGATACTAAAGTTTTATCTACTTGGAAGATGACAACAGAAAATATTATTCAATATTCATGTAACCTTTTATTTCCTATTTAATACTTTGTATAGGTTTATTGCTACAGAGACTGCATAACCCTATTTGTGAAAACTTATATCTAGCAGGTATACCTTCATTGGCTCTTTATATGACTTCTAATTTTTATAATGTATTAGCTATATATACAGCAAATGCAGCTAATAACCTGAGAAAATGTAGATTTTTAATTTTCTTACATATTGACCAAGGTTTCTGTTCCTTCAGTCATTCAGTCCCAAAGGAATCACACAGAGGTCTACATTAATTATAAACTCATTGGCCTAGTATCTCAGGCTTCTTATTAACTCTTATAACTTATCTTAGCCCATAATTCTTGTCTGTATTACTATGTGGCTTGGTACCTTATTCAGTGAGGCAGTCACATCTTGCTACCTCTGCATCTGGGTTACAACTGCAGACTGAGTTTTCCTCTCCTAGAATTCTCCTGTTCTTATTGTCCCACCTCTACTTTTTGCCTGGACACCAAGCCGATACTTCCTGCCTGGATACTGGCTAATCAGTATTTTATTAAAAGTTATACAAGTGACAAAATAAAAGACCATTGCTCCACAGCATTTCCTTTCTCCCCTTAAAAAAAAAAAACCCCAAGAACTCTGAACCTAACATCCTTTGTTTATCTTTTCTCCTGACCATTATCCATAACAACTTGTAACCAACATTCTAAACAAAGGAAAATATCCATAGTCCATAGTCCATTTTTTGGGAATGTGGGTGTAGTTTTCCAGGATACTTCTTGCTGATTGGGGGTACTGATAATCTTATGCGGACTGAAGAAAATTTAGAAATTTAGTCAAGTCGTGGCTGGAGTATCCTATGAGGCTTGATCATTTCAGGTAGCAGTCTTGAATCTGTTCTGAATGTAGACCTCAGACATCTGGGTCATCTATTCCTACTAGAGATTTCTAAGGTAGTCTTCCTTGATCAAACCTGATTTTTCTTAACTCAGAATAAATCCAAAGTCTTTCATTTCCTGTGGAAACCAAAGCAAAACTTCTTTTCCAAAGTAACATACCTTTTGACTTCACTTTTGAAGTCAAGGTATTTTCAAAATACTTATCTTGGATTAATTCAGTAGCATTTATAAACAAATATTTTTTTAGCAGCTTTTGGTCCTTCCTCAGCAGTCAAACAATTCAAAAAGAACAAAATAACATACAGTATCCAGACTCTTTGTATATTTTCCATATTTACATGGCTTTATTTTAAGCTATATTTCTTTTTATTTTTAATTTTTGACTTTTTGAGACAGGCTTTCTCTGTGTTTCTTTGGATGTCCTGGAACTCACTCTGTAGACCAGGCTGTCCTTGAACTCACGGAGATCTGATTGCCTCTGCCTCCCAAGTTCTGGGATTAAAGTTGTGTGCCACCACAACTTGAACTCACAGAAGGCTGTAGGACAATGTTCTTTTATCTTGTCACTTGTATTATTTTAATATAAGGCTGATTGGCCAGTAGTCATAGCAACCAGGCAAGAAGTAGAGGCAGGAATGAGAACAAGAGAATTCTGGGAGAGGAAATGTCAGTCTGCAGTTGTGACCCAGATACAGAGAAAGCAAGATGTGACTGCTTTGCTGAATAAGGTACCAAGCCATATGGCTAACACAGATGAGAATTATGGGCTAATATAAGTTTATAAGAATTAAAAAGAAGCCTGAGATACTAGGCCAATCAGTTTATAATTAATGTAGACAGACCTCTGTGTGATTTCTTTGGGACTGAATGACTGAAGGACCGAGTGGGACAGAAAACCTTGGTCAATATATATATATATATATATATATATATATATATATATATATATATATATATATTTGCACAAGCTTAATATGACTAATGGAATATTTTGGTCAAATTATTTCTACATAGGCAATAGATCTAGTCAGTGCTCATATTAAAGCACTGTACAATTATATAAAAAGTAAAGTGATTAATCTGTTCATTAAAAGCATTTCCCAATTATGTGTTATAGTTCTACTTTAAAAATGAACACTTAGATTCTGATGGATGTACTGTAACCTATAAAAGTTCTTAAAACATATTTTAATTGGAAAAATATATAAGTATATGTCCTTAACTATCAAGTCATCTTAGCAACATTTTCTTTGCTTGGATTAATAATAATTTTCTATTTTCCTTGTTATTAATATTTTATGTAGCATACCCCAGATCAGTTTTGGCAGCATACTAAAAAATATATTGTCAAATCCAAACTTAAAAAGATTAATTTCAGCATTTTTTTCTATGTGCTTTAATACTTTATTTTCATTTTGGATATGTGTTTGTGGATGTATGTGTGTGTTGTGTGCACATGTAGATGCATTTTGTGTTCTGTGTATGATGCTTGCATGCGTGTTGAGGAACAAGGTTCTCCTACAGTGTCTGCTCAGGCACCATTCACCTTGTGGTTTTAGTGTGTCTCCCTGTCCTAGAGTTGGCTGAGTAGGCAGTGTTGACTGGGTAGTGAGTATATATGATAAATAGATACAGTACAGGTACATTTCCAGACTTCCTGTGAAAGTTCACTGAAAATGAGAAAAAATAGTTTCTTATATATGTCTTACACTGATATATATATATATATATATATATATATATACATATATATGTGTGTGTGTGTGTTTTCACTTTTTAAAATTATTATTTGTAGCTTTATTTTATAACTTTTAAGGTAAAATTAATTTTGAACCTTCCTCTTAACACTTATTCCTAATGATGATTCTCACTTAATCTTGCTTTCAGTGGAATTTCCTTCTTAATGTTTTTCTTGAGTTTGCATTTCTGATTTTTAGTTTTATTTTGTTTTTTTGAGACAGGGTTTCTTTGTGGCTTTGGAGCCTGTCCAGAACTTGATCTTGAAGACCAGGCTGGCCTCTAGCTCAAAGATATCTGCCTGTCTCTGCCTCCTGAGTGCTGGGATAAAAGGCATGCCTCACCATTGCCTGGCTTGATTTTCGTTTTATTTTAGCTCTAAAGATTTGGAGAAATTTGGGGAGATTTTATATGCATAATTATGTAACTGCAATCAACCATGGAAACAATTTTATTTGCTTATGTTGAACAGATAGGTTTTTTAAATTTTCTTTTCCAGTTATTCTTGCTGAAATGTTAAACATAATGCTGAATGTTAGCTGTAAAAGTGAACAGTCTTGATGCTTATCCTAGGAGAAAAGATTGCCATTAAAATTAATATTTTAAATTTAATTAATATTTCACTCTTAAGGCTTTTAATTGTGACATTTGTAAATAATCTATTCTTGCATTGAAGAAGAGTCTTTGCATTTTTAGAGTCTTCCTTAGTTTGGTGATTTTTTTTCCTTTTCATAAAATGTGCTATATTTCAACAAATGCTGCCTCTCTGGTTATTATCATCATGACTTTTTTTTAATGCTGCCATCAACATGCTAAGCTCATCAATATTCATGTATTAACCATCTCTACTGGGAAAATATGAAATTTGTTAAGATTTTCATATATCATGCCATTTTAAAATGGAGTATTATTACAGAACCACTGGAAGGGTTACCAGGAAGTTTATAATTTAGATATAGAACTTAGCATCAAAATTTTATATTGTATCCTGACTCAAAGGGAGAATCACATAAGAAGTTTGTGCCTCAGTGTACTGGCCTGAAAATGGGGATAAAATGCAGTTAGAAATTCTGTTTAAAGACAGTATACCTTAGCCAGGCAGTGATGGCATATGCCTTTAATCCCAGCACTAGGAAGGCAGAGGCAGGCAGAGCTCTGTGAGTTTGAGGCCAGCCTAGTCTACTAGAGCTAGTTCCAGGACAGGCACTAAAGCCACAGAGAAACCTTGAACAAAACAAAACAAAAAACAGTAAATCTTTCCATTTTCCTCATTAGAACTTCCCTCTCACTTCCCTGCAACATTCTTCAGATTATTTAGGTCCCACTTTCCTGTCACTTTTGTATAATATCTTCCTGTGCAGTTAAAAAAATTATTAATCACCCTGCTCCTGGAGTGTTGGAAGACTTTATTCAGAAGCACTGATCACATAGTCAGGTGCATTTCGGAGTGCTTTGAACTAACACCAAATTTTGAGGGCCTTTTAAAAAGACACAAGAGAAAACTTATTTATAAAAACTCAAACTTTCTTAGGCAAATAAAAAGGTATCCATTAATTAAAATTGAACTGTCTTTTTTTTGTAGAAAACCTAAATGCTTGCACAATTTATGATCAAAAATTCTTTGTACCATTTTGACTCAGAGGCAAGGAATAAAACAGTGTCAACCATCAGACTGATTCTCTGTGGTGGTTTGAAAGAAAATGGCTGCAAGGGAGTGCATTATTGGAGGTGTGACTTTGTTGAAGTAGGTATAGCCTTGTTGGAGTGTTTATAACTGTGGAGGTAGGTTTTGAGCTCTCATATATACTCAAGCCACACCCAGTATCTAGAGCTCCTTTTCCTGTTTCTTTTGGATCAAGATGTAAGGACTCTCAGCTTCAGCACTTGTCTGTCTGCATGCTGCCTTGCTTCCTGCTATGAAGATAATTGAACAACATCTGAACTGTAAGCCAGTCACCTAATTAAATGTTTTCCTTTATAAGAGTTGCCATGTAACCTGGCAGTGGTGGCACATGTCTTCAATCTCTGGACTTGGGAAGCAGAGACAGGAGGATCTCTGTGATTTCAAGGCCAGAGAGGTCTACAGAGGCAGTTCCAGGGAAGGCTCCAAAGCTACACAAAAACTCTGTCTTGAAAAACAAAAATCAAACAAACAAATAAGAGAGTTGCAATGGTCATGGTATCTCTTTACAACAATAGAAACCTTAACTAAGATGCCATCCTACCCAGCTACCCTGTTGGCCTCACCAAATGGCTCCCATGCCCCAACCTCCAGGAAAATAAACAACCAACCAACCAAACAAACAAACAAACCATCAAACAAAACCAAAAAGCCTTTACCTGAGTTTAAACTTCCAGTAAGCTATTCTCTTTCAGATTGCAGGAAAAAGCCTTTTGATCCCGCCCCAGACACTGGGTAGTTGCAGAAAGAAAAAAAAAATGGATCTAACAGTTTCATACAGAGCTTATCTAGGAGAAAGAATTATATTCCTCATTCTGGACATAGTAGAATCCCACTCGCCCCTCTGTCCTTTGCTCAAAATCCAGTTTAAAGCCTTTAATCTGCATTCTGCTCACTACTCATTGCCTTGCTGCAAACAGACCTTGTCAGGCTACCCTGAGGCTCAGTGAAACCTCTCCAGGTATTGATGTCAATTTAAATTCTCATTCTTTGATTCTTCCTAGAAAATTAATTATTATACCGATTATGAGGATTGGCTTTTCAAATGCTGTCCATGTTATGAACCCACATTTTCTTTTTTTATTTAAATAACATTTTTTTCATTTATTTTACATACTTACAGAAGTTACTCCTCTCTCTGTCTGGTCCCTCCACAGCTCTCTCAACTACCCTCTCCCCTTGCTCTCCTCCTCAGTCTCCACTTAGAAAAGGACAAAGGATGGGCCACCCATGGGCTTGGACAAAGCGGGACACCTCAAGTTGAGGTATAGTCCAACGGCTCCTCTTTGTGTTAAGGTTGGGTAAGGTAAGGAGCCTTACAAACAGACCAAGCTATACATTTGTCACACACATGCAGAGGGTCTGGGTTCATCCCTTGGAGGGACCAACTCTGAACTGTTGTTTCAGAGTTCATGAGCTCCCATGAGCTCAGGCCAGCTGTCTCTGTGGGTTCCCATCATGACCCAGGGAGTTTATAAAATCCCTTCTCCCCTTCTGAGCAAGAACCGCAGAGCTCAGTCCAGTGCTTGGCTGCGGTTCTCTGCATCTTCTTCTATCAGTTACTAGATAGAGTATCTCTGATGACAATTATGGTAGTCACTAACCTGATTACAATAGAAGACCAGTTCAGGCAACCTCTCCACTGTTGCTAGGAGTATTACCTGGTTTATCCTTGTGGATTCCTAGAAGTATCCTTGGTGCCAGGTTTCTCCCTAATCCTGAAATGCCCCCCCTCCAATCTAGACCTTTAGTTAGGTAGCTTTCCCCCTCTGTCCTGCCTCAAATCTGTCTCCTGCACCTCGCTTGCCCATCCTGCTCAGTCATGTGCCGATCCCTTCTACCACTCCATCTCCTCCTTCCCCTGGCCTCAGTTTACTCAGGAGATCTTTTCTATTTCCCCTTCCCAGATGCATACCTCTTTGGGCCCTCTTTGTATTCTAGCATTTCCGGGGTTATGCAGAGTGTTTTGTATATCTAAGTCTGTTTAGGTTGTTTTGGACATCTGGAAGGTAATTTATTTTACTAATTTCCTTGTTTTTAGGCATCATATTAATATAAAAATGATTACTTAATATCTGTCAGATTTCTTCACACTCCATGTCTGCATATTTCGTCCTATCTCATGATTTACCAAGCCATATTTTTCCCAAAGACAGAGATAATAGATTGATACTTATGCCAAAAATTATCTGTTTATGCTTCTGAAAAGATTGGATTCTCCAGACTATGATTTCAGTTATCTGCATGTTTAGACTATGATGCCATACATGAAAATGGAAAACTGATAAATGCTGGGGTTTGGATTCATTCTCTTAATAAACTATTTTATCGTGGAAGATAGGACAACTCAGCAAATTTCATTATTTGGAGATAAAAATGAGTGAAGTTTAACCATAGTATTAAAGATTTATCTTCATAGTCTAACTTAAAAATTCTTTAACATAGTCTAACAAGAGAAAAATCTGTGAATTTCATATGTATATTCAGTTTCCCTCAAAGTCAACTTTAGAGAAAATCTGCTAAAATATAGCTTAATGGGTAAAAGACACTGGATCTTGTTTTGTCAGATTCATGGTCACTTTGTTTGCCTTTCTGCTTGTGTCGGCTAGACTGGATGACAAGAACACTTTCACTACTAGGGACGATACTTGTAAATCTACATTTCCTTTCCTCCCTCCTTCTGACAACCTTGCCATAGAACTTACCATTTCTTGCATTTATCATAGCTAACTTTAAATGTGAGGGTGCTCTCAGTGTTGGATTTTTATTAAGTCATATCTTTTTTAATGAATAACCACAAATTTTTACATAAATAAAATGTAATAAATAATTATGATAGGAACTTTTCCTTTTCGTTCACATTTGGGAAGGACTTGTTATATTATTTTTTTATTTAGTACTATTTTTAAATTAATATTTTTTGTAAAGGAACTCGTTATGTGGCATATGTTAATCAGGAAATTGTAGTAGTAAGTGTCATAAATGACTTGTACAAATAAATTTAACAGCATTAAATAATATATAGTATGACCATAGAGAACATTTGAGTGAGAAAGTACCACAGGTATTACCATTTAGCAGCTAAAGATGACTTAGTGGTTAAGAGTGCATATTGCTCTTGCAGGGACCAGGGTTCAAAACATATGGACCATATCAAGGAGCTCACAACCAACAATAGTTTAGCTTTAAGGAATCTGGTTCTCACTTCTAGACTCTGATCAGCTGTACTCACATAAGCACATATGCACTCTCACATAATAAAAAATAAAACAAATCTTTTTAAAAAGGGATACTCAAGAGGAAAACCCCCGTGCACATGTCAAAAGTATAATTTTACAATGTGTAATCTCTAGCTGTTATTCTGTGTTTGGACATAGATGTATTTCAGTTGATGAGTTTTATTGCCAGATTTTGTAAAACAAAACTGGAAATTTCAATTTGCTTATGATTCTCATTTATATTGGTTTAAAGAATGATTCTTGTAGGAAAACCTAGTTTTTTTTTCTTTTCCACAAAATGAATTTATTCAAACACTTTGATTTTTCTCATTTCTTATGAAATCAAGGTAGATTACAAATAATAGTACATCTATAATACTTCTTATAACATTGTGTAATAGAACATTATGTATTTTTGACTGATAGGACTAGATTAAAGGTCTTCATTTAATGAATAAAAAATATTTATATAAACAAAGATGTTTATGAGAATAGGTCTTTCTTCCTGGAAATCTTTTGACATGTTTTTAAAAATCTTGTTTTAATAGAAAATGAATTTGAAAACAAAATCATTTTGTGTTCTGCACAGAAAATAAGCCCCTGTGGTACTAAATAGAAGTTATCATCTGTGGTTTACATAACAAGATTTCCTCTGTTGCTTAAGGCAAACAGTTCACAAATGGCTTATTCACATTTTAAAAAGAAAATAATATTGCTGCAACATTTTTACTTAAGAAAAGTAAATTTCTCCTAAGTCCTTTCTGTGGTTATAATGTAGTGAGTGAATATAATAGATCAAATATATGCTAAATGACTTTAGAGAATTCAGAGAGACAGAAGTAAACAAAGCAAGAAAAGGTAAAATTCTTATAAGTTCACATAATTAGAGATAACGGATCCATTTGAATTCAGAAAACTATTTTGTGAGTTAGTATAAAATAGTCTTTCCAATCACTTTATGATCAAGAGGATCCAGTTATTTAAGAGTATTTAAATTGAAGAGGCTGGATATTTGACTCAATGGTTAAGAGTTTATACTGCTCTATCAAAGGTTCAACACCTTCTCTTGATCTCTGCAGGCACTTGCCACATGGTGCACATAAACTCATGCAAGTTTACATAAGTGTGTGTGTGTGTGTGTGTGTGTAAAATAAATTAATACATAAAATTTTAAAAGGAATCTAGATGAGTTTTGAATAATCAATTTTCATAATATGCATACTAGAAACAAACCTTTTGACTATTAAATTTTTTATGAAAGCATTCAAGTTAGAAATTATGTCACATAATTTGGATCATCTTGAAGGAAAATGACTCCTAATGATATTCTGTCATACTCTTAGATCAGTGCCTTAGCAGCCATCATCAGAGAAGCTTCTTTCTGCAGCAGATGGGAACAAAGATTTCCAGAACCAGACATTACACAGAAAGTGAGAGACCTTAGAACACTGAGCCCTACATGGAATGTCTCTATTAAATTCCTCCCCTCAAAAATCAGGGAATCCTGGGGAAGAGGATGATGAAGGAATGGAAGAGTCAGAGAGGATAGAGGATACTAAGATAGCAAGGTCCTCTAAATCAGCACAAGAAAAAATTATATGAACTCACAGAGATTTAAGCAGCGTGTACAGAACCATTATCTGCATTATTTTATGACTTCCAATTTATAGTTTATATGGAAATCTGAGTGTGCTGAGTAGGTCTCTGATTTTTGTGTTTCCTCTTGAGTTCTTTACCTTCTTTTCATTTGTCTTTTCCAACATTGATGTAATACTTTTTGTTTTATCTTAATATATTTTATTTTGTTATATTAAAATGAATGAATGAATAAATGAATGAATGAATTACCAAGCCGCTAAAGATAAAGGTTGACAACTCAATATTTTATCTACTTGAAGAGAGAAAATCAATTTTCTATCATGGAGTGACACTGGGTATATCAACTACTCCAGGGCAGGCTTCATGTTCAGTAGTTGAGCATCTTCAAATGGACTGTACAGTAATTTTTGTGCGTTTATTTTGTTACAATTTGGTAGAATTTTTGGATGTTTTGTTTATTTGCTCTTTGTGCATGTGTAGTGTTTTATTTTATTTTTTTGGTTTTGAGGGATTTGATATGGTAATGGGGTTTTGCTTACATTTTTAAGGAAGAACTTAATAAGTGGATAGGGAGTTTCTAGAAGGGCTTGGGAATGTGAAAAATGTGTTCAAAATATATTTAAGTTAAAAACTTGATGTTAATTATAAGACAGATATGATTATGGCTTAGAAACCCAGGATGTAGATATGAAACTGGATTAGGACTCCTATTACTTTAAAAGAATTTTAATGTTAACTTAGAAATTATTGGGCTTGCTCTTGGGGTGACTAGATTTAGATTCATAACTAGTAGATGAGGTGATTATTCCTAACATAGAAAATAGGCAGCAAGACTCACTTTCTGTCTTCTGATTGAATCAGATTTATTGAATGTCTGATTGACCCAGATTTTCCTTCACTGTGTATTATCCAAACCTTTTCTTTAAATTTCCCTGGCTTCATCTGTACTGGGAAGTTTTAACTTTTAGTTATTTGGAATTTAAAAACATTTTAATTTCATCCTGAGGAATACTTGCTAGTTTTATCTGAGTTAGAAAGTAGATAATAGACTAAAATATATATAAGGAAAATTAAAAATGTATATAGTGGTTTTTAAATACATATACCCCCTTATTTACCTACTTATTTTTTATTTATAACTAAAAACTATCTTATCAATTCACATATTTTAAAGTAGAATTGTTACAATATTGTAAAAATATATGCATTATGCTTCTTAGTGTAGATATTTTTGAAATTTTTATTTTTATGACTGAGAAAGAACCAGTTGCAATTTATTAAAGTTGTAAGTAAAAGTGACACAAACTGGTTTGTTTGAAAACATGCTTGAAAGGATAAATGGTTTTCATGACTTTTCACTTTTGTTTCTTATTGACTAGACAATACCATCCATAAACATCTTTTCATTGAATACATATAGAGGTATTGCTCATGTTATCAAAAACATTTTTTTTTAAAGAAAATCAAGTGTTGGGAATTGTCCAGAACTAATGTGGGTTCAGCTGACAATTGTCAGATAAGGTGATTAATAAATTAGACAAAGCTCAAGAAAAAAAAATCAGGCCTGAGGGCATTGACTTTATTAAAGTACAAGTGGCCAAGCCGAAGAAAGAATTCTCTTCTGTTGATGTGGGAGGGCCTTCTGTTTTAATTAAGAAACTGCCTTGGCCAGCCCTTAGGTGGGT
Source organism: Arvicola amphibius (assembly GCF_903992535.2). NCBI lineage: Eukaryota > Metazoa > Chordata > Mammalia > Rodentia > Cricetidae > Arvicola > Arvicola amphibius. The sequence continues at coordinate 68,425,969 of NC_052048.2, read as the reverse complement.
GGATTAGACAGAACAGGAAGAAGGAAGTGAGGTAGATGGCTCAGTCAGATGCCACACCTCTCCTAAGTGAGTCAGATGCCATGCCTCTCCTAAGTGAGATAAATCACCATGCCTCGCCTCTCTGGGCCAGACTGCCTTGCCTCTCCTCAGGGAGAGAGATGTGATGAAGCCAGCTGCCAGGTCAGATGTGCTGAATCTTTCCCGGTAAGACACCACTCGTGGTGTTACACAGATTATTAGATATGGGTTAGTCAAGATGTGAGTAAGAGGCTGAAACTAATGGGCCAGGCAGTGGAAAAGAATACAGTTTCCATGTAATTATTTTGGGTAAAGCTAGCCGGTGGTTGGGAGCCGGGTGGCCGGAAGCCGGCCCACAGCTCCACACTACATTCTGTGATGTACCGCTTTCTCCATACTGATGATGATTAGATTGATTAGCATAAAATTTGGAAATAGTACCTGTTAAGACACCTTTAAATCAAATTATTTTTTGGTTCTGGTATGAAGTAGCCTTTTCTCATTTTGTGTTTCTGGTGGCACCCAATAACCAAGAAATTTCTGACTCTCCCTTACATGCCAAAAAGTTATAATCTGTCTAACAGTATGGTTGATAATCATGGTAATCTGAATAGGAATGTTCTTTGTAGACTCCTGTGTTTGACTGCTTGATCATAGGGAGTGATACTATTAAGAGGTATGGCCTTGTTGGAGTAGGTGTGACTTTGTTGGAGGAAGTATTTCTCTAGAGTGTGGGCTTTGATGTCTCAGAAGCTCAAGCCAGTTCACATCCTGCTGCCTGCTGGTCTGAATCTAGGATTCTCAGATTTTTCTTCAAGATCATGTCTGCCTTCTTGCTAATATGCTTCCCAATATGACAATAATGAGCTAAAACTCTGAAACCCCAAATGTTTTCCTTTATAGATGTTGCAATGATTATGGTGTCTCTTCACAGCAGTAGAAAAGCTAAAGGCATTGTCCACTTGGTTGGATTTAGAAGCAAGTAGGAGATACAGTAGGCATGCCTGTGGGCATGTGTTTGAGAGATTTGAGAAAGAATACTCATCCTATATATTTGAAGCACCATACCATGGGTGGAGTCTTGACTGAACAGAAAGTTTATGAAAGCAAGCCCAGCCCTACCGTACATATCTCATTGTCTCATTGTCGTGTCTCCACAACTGCTGGCACAAAGAGGCACACTTGCACACATGGGTATGAACTCTCTCTCTCTCTCTCTCTCTCTCTCTCTCTCTCTCTCTCTCCTCTCTCTCTCTCTCTCTCTCTCTGTGTGTGTGTGTGTGTGTGTGTGTGTGTGTGTGTATGTATGTATGTTTGCCTACAAAGGCCTGAAGAGGCATCAGTTCCTCTGGATTTAGACTTGTAGACTATTACAAGTACCCCATGCAGGTGTTACAACTTTTCTTGAGTCTTCAGCAAGAATAACAGGTACCCTTAAATGCTGAGATATCTCTCCAGTAATATATATTGAAATTTTTAAATTATCCTCATAAAATAAAAATTTAGTCATAGACTTTTATTGAATAAGGAAAGATATCAGTGATGTTGATTTAAGCTTAATTTAGGTTACTTAACAATGTAATGTGAAATTGAATCAAATTATAATGGTAAGTGAAATCAGATTTGTCATGGCCATGGAAAGAGAAATTAAATTCAAAAGCTGTTTTTTATGAACATGGGGCAATTTAATCAGCAGAAAAGAGTTTGTAGTATTACCATAAGTGAGGAAAACTTGACATGATAAGAAAGAGGCAGAGTAAGTGATATGAAACCAATGTGAAAGATTTAAAAAATCAGTAACAATGAATAATTGTCGTGGTTAGTGTTAACTATCAGCTCAGAACACACAGGAAGCATCTCAATATCAGGTCTGGAGACCAAAAAATGTGAGCCTATCCGACCTTGTCTAAAGTTTAGAGGGTTTGAGCTTACTTTTGCTCTTTCAATGTTGTTTAACTGGTGTGTCTACAAAACAAGATATCCCGACTCAGGTGGTGGTTACTTGGTGTTTGGGACATTAAAATGGTAAATGGAGGTAGATCCACTCCACCCTGAACAAAGATAGGATAACTCAAGCATCATTCTACTCCTTCTTTTGAAATAGGAGATTTAATTTAGTAAATGGTTGCCCACAGGATATGTAGGGTGGGTTTACTGCCCCAAACATCAAATTCATTTGCTTAGGAATTAATGGCTTGATGCCTCAAGTATTGGAGCAAGTAACTGTTCTAGTTGTCTTATGTGTCATGTTAAATTAGTCTTTTGCTTTCTTCCCCTATTTTGTATTGCAGGATAAAAGGGTATGGAGAATTAAACAAGGACAAATGCAGAACTCAAGACATGAAATTCAGCATTCAGTATTTGCTGAGCTGCTCTTCAGTTACTATCCTGTATCTCTGTGTTTCTTTCTTATCTCTGTTTCTTCCACCTCTTTGTAGCTCTACCTAATGTGTCTAATCCTCACACTTCCACCCTGAATGTACTAATATGTCATGGTTAGGACTACAATAGAGTTCACCCCAAACAGGTTGCTCCTGGCAATCAGGTTATCCAGTGACATCTCTGTGGGGGACTGTTTTGGTGGCTAATTGATGTAGGAAGACTCATCCCTGGTTAACAGCATCATTTCAAAGATGAGAACCTTGAACAGTATGAGAGTGATAAAAGCTAGCTGAGAAGAGGCACTTTCCAGCTAGCAAGGATACCCATATTATCTCTGCTCCTAGATACAAAAAAGATGTGACTAGTTATTAAAGATCTGAGCTGTATTCTTTTTTTTTTTGTTTTTTTGAGACAGGGTTTCCCTGTAGTTTTTAGAGCCTGTCCTGGAACTAGCTCTTGTAGACCAGGCTGGCCTCGAACTCAGAGATCTGCCTGCCTCTGCCTCTCTTGTGCTGGGATTAACTTGAAATTGTAATCCTCCTTCAGCTTCTTTGGTTCTGGTTGTCTTATCACAGCAACAGAAAAGAAACTAGATCAAATATTTTAGAACTCCTGTGCTTCTCCATTTCTTAATTTTATGTGTGATGCCATGGATGCAAGAGTTTAGAGAGAGACCTTTCTGAAAGTAAAATTATTCATAATCTATGGAAAGCTTGTAAAATTCAAGTATCTTTATTTTCATTTTTTCATAAGCTACCTCAAATTCCTCTTTAGATTCTCATGTCCACAAAATTGGAAAGTAACATAGCTATCCAGGCATATTCTCTTTGTCAATTTAAAGGGTAGGGAACATAACAGTCAGCACAAACATTTACTTGAAATTGTTGTAATTAGGATTTCTGGAACCCAGCTTCAAACATAAATTTAAGAAATCAGTATTTGCAGGTGTCAAACACCAAGCAGCATTTTCCTGGAATTTTGAATATATTAATGTCAGAAAATTGACAGGATGGATAACTTTCATAACTAGGATGTCAACATACTTCTTGCATTTTAAAAGCACATCAGGGATGGAATTAATTTTCTTGCTCTCTTTGACTCCACCTGCTCTATGTCTCTGAGAGTTTCTGAGATATCTCTTCCTCAGATCAATACTAAATTCTTTCAAAGGCAGATGCAAATATCCCATTATTTCCATTGGAATAATTTATCCATGTGTTGTGTTTACATCAGGTAGCAATTTCTATCCTATTGCAGTCTGGACAAATGAAAATTTTAAGTCAATTATATCGTAACCCCAAAAGATTACCCATTTAAGTGGCAGATTGACCAACACACTTAAAGACAGTGACTTCAAAATATTTTCTGTCAGCATATCCTAAATGAAAAGACAGCTTCAGAAAATCTTTCATATTTCTTGATATGTGACTTTATTGATAAAGTACTTGTCTATCTAACATGAAGCCCTAGGTTTAATTCTCAGCATAGGATACAAACAAGAGATGGTGATATAACCCATAATCTGAGCACTAAGCAGTAAAGACAAGGAATCAGAAGTCCATGGACATTATCAGCTCCATAGCAACATAGTGGGTTCAGAGACAGAGTAAGTCTACTGATTGCCCCATCTTTAATAATTAATGTAGGAACATATATAATAAAACAACTATATAGTTGACTTTGGTATGGCAATGACTAGGCTAATAGACAATTAAGATTGTTAAAAGTAAACTTTATTTCCTCAAATAAGATTTCTGTGTGAAAGGAAACTAATCCCTTCCATGCATGAACATCGGTTTAAAACCATATGGAAACAATGCGTCAGCTACCCAAATATCACTGGGCTTTCCTTTACTGAAACTGGTGAATCTTCTTCATTCTCATTCCTTCTTTCTATATGTATGATATTCACATACAGTATCAGCCTGAGATCAAAAATAAAGAAGAGAGGTGACAGAGGATTGTATTTAGCACAACAGGTTATTCTATGAGAGAGTTGTGACATACACACTCTAAGGAGGGACAAGTTGACTGGTGTCTTCACTGAAGTTTCTGAGAAAAGTGTTAGCATGTGTGATACATAACCCAGTTTAGTAGAGAATGCAGTTTTAGGGTAAGAAGTCTTAACTCATTCCAGAAGCCTGTCACTGGAAAACATTCTGAAAAACATAAATTCCTGCCAAGGGCAATGCCCATGTTGGCTTATATCATGTAGCTATTTCTTCCAAATTGAAAAATTTCTTTCTTAAGGGATCAAACTCTCCCAAAGAGCTAAGGAAATCTACTGAGAGCAGCTCTAGGTCACTATTGTCAACTATAACTGTGGTTTTCAACTTGAGAATCATAAACTCTTTTGGAGGTTGAATGACCATTTCACAGTGGTCACCAAGACCATCAGAAAACGTAGATATTAACATTATTACTTATAACCCAAGAAAAATTATGTGATAGTGTATTGTAGGGTCATTAGCATTAGGAAGGTTGAGACTCAATTAACTAGACACAGTGTAGTTTTTCTAGAGGAGACTTGGAATTTGTCTAGATCAGATTAACCTGTGAATGTGTGAGTGAGAGATTATCTTTGATTTAAACTGATATAGCAGGGCCTAACCCACTATGGGTGATACCATACCCTGCAAATGTGGCCCTGAGGTGTGTATGGATGATAGCATGAACCTGTGAGTGATTCAGCAAGCAATGTTCTTCCATGGATTCTGCATCAGTTTTCTGTTTAAGTTCTTGCTATGACTTCCTGAAATGATAAAATGGAAATATAAGCCATATAATTCCTTTGCTCTCCAAAGTTGTTTTTGGTCATGTTGTTTCTCACAAAAATAGAAGGAAAGCAGGAAGCTCATAATGTCACAGGATTTGCAAGGCAGCTTTTCAAGATTATATAAGCACTAAGAATTCTCCAACGGACTGTGCTTAGTGTAGCTGCCTGAAAGCTGTGCAGGAAGAACTGGGGATGCAGTATCTGGAGTCTTTAACTGCACTCTGGGTCTTTCAAGGATGCAATTTCCTTTGAGTCACATATATTTCTGCAAGTAAGCTCAGTAAACATTTAATCCCTGAGTTAGATATGGGAGGAAGTACATGGATCTCTAATGGTGCCTTATGTGGAATGAGTAGGTAATGGCCACCCTAGGGAAATTTACACAACAGTTTTCAACCTGGGGTTAATACTTGTAATATTCATACAGAAATGGAAGATGAACCTCCTCAATGGCAATTTATCAGTTAGACTCTGGTGCTGAAAGAGGTTTCTGGTCCCACAGTCATTCAGTCTCAAAGAAACACACAGAGGTCTACATTAAATATAAACTGGTTGGCTGTTTAGTTCAGGCTTCTTATTAACTCTTAAATCTTATATTAATCAGTCCATAATTCTTGTCTGTGTTAGCCAACTGGCTTGGTACCTTTTATCAGCAGGGCATTTTTATCTTACTTCCTCTTGGTCTAGGTGATGACTGCAGACAGAGCCTTTCCTCTTTCCAGAATTCTCCTGTTCTGGTCACTCTGCCTATATGTAATGCCTGGCTACTGTCCAATCAGTATTTTATTAAACCAATATAAGTGAAAAATCTTTACAGGGTATAAGACCATTGTCCCACAGCACTACAGGGTGGGACAGAAAACTCTATCAACAAATGACATACAACGTGAACAACTACATCCACATAAAACCTGAGAGAGCTTGGAAAGTAATTCTAAACACAAAAGAACAGAGTTAAACATGATTTCTCAGTAGCAACATTTTCTCAGGTAGGGTCTATCTGGTAGAGGTGAGAACATCTCATTTAAGAGAGGTTTCCTGACTCGGCTTTAGCTGTAAAACACTTGCAGCTCTTTTAATAGGCCCTGCCACCAAACACTTAAATGTTTTCTTATGAATAGTTGACTGCATGCTTCATAGTGATGTCAGGGGCCTTGAAACTCCATAAAGTTGTGAAAATAAACAAGACTCCCACCAGTACCTCAGTCATGAAGCTAGACTCTCAGAAAGCTAAGGAATGGGGTGGATCCAGCTGTCAAAGCCACGGCTTTAATCCTAGCCACATTGCTTATTAAATGAAAATCTCGTGTGGCCAGAAAATAAAAAAAGATATACAGTACAGATAGACTCAGATGAAAAAAAAAAAACCTCTAAATGGTTTAAAGTGTGTTTAAAAATGTATGTAGGCTTGGCAGAGAAAAAAAGATAAAGTCCTTAAAATAAGAAAGAAAGAGAGTAGTTAGGTATGGTGGCACACACCTTTAATCATAGCACTTGAGAGGCAAAGACAGGTGAATCTCTGTGAATTCAATTCTAAAGACTTCCTGGTCTACAAAGTGAGTTCCAGGACAGCCAAAGATACACAGAAAAACCTTGACTCAAAAAAACCCCCACAAAAATTAAAAATAAAAATAAAAGAAATAAAGTTTGAAATAAAGCCACATAAATGTGGAAACTACACAACGGATTTGGCTACTGTATGTTATTGTAATGTCTTCAAATGGTTTGACTGCTGAGGAAGGAGCAACAGTTGCTAAAAGACATTTGATTATAAATGTTGCTGGATTAATTCAGCCTTTTGCTGGATTAATTCAGCCTTTATTTTTTGAGAATGCCTTGACTTTAAAATTTAATATGTTACTTTGGAGAAGAGGTTTTGTTTTTGTTTCTACAGGAAAGGAGAGGCTGTGGATTTATTCTGGGTTAAGAAAAATCAGGTTTGATCAAGGAAGACTTTCTGAAAGTCCTTCCATTGGAGCTGATAGCCTAGATGATCCAACATTTCAGAGGACCACTGATGGAGTTTTCTCTGAGTTCTACATCCAGAAGCCTCAAGACTGTTGGCTGAAATGAGCAAGCCTCACAAAATATTCCAGTCAGGATTTGACCATAGTCCTAAATTTTCTTTAAGTCCCCATAAGATTATCAGCCCTCCACCCCACGAACAAGCAGGAAGTATCCTAGAAAACTACTCCCACATTCCCACCAAAAATAGATTATGGATATTTGCCTTTGCTTAGATTCTTGGTTACAAGTTGTTATGGATAATGGTCTGGAAAAAAGCTAAACAAAAGGAAATTAAATTCAGAACTCCTGTTTTGAAAAAAAAGGGGGTGGAGATGTGCTGTGGGACAATGGTCTTGTAAATCTCTGTAAAGATTTTTCACTTGTATTGGTTTAATAAAATGCTGATTGGCTAGTAGTCAGGCAGGGAATATAGGCAGGGTGACCAGAACAGTAGAATTCTGGGAAGAGGAAAGACTCAGTCTGCAGTCATCACCCAGACCAAGAGGAAGCAAGATAAGAATGCCCTACTGATAAAAGGTACCAAGCTACTTGGCTAACACAGACAAGAATTATGGGCTAATTTAATATTTAAGAGTTAATAAGAAGCTTGAGCTAATTGGCCAACCAGTTTATAATTAATGTAGACCTCTGTGTGTTTCTTTGGGACTGAATGGCTATGGGACTGGGCAGAACAGAAGCCTCTCACAACACTCTGGAGACTTATTCTAAAGTATAAGTCTCATAAAATGTTCATTCTCTAGGCATATAGTGACATTGCTTGATGTTATCAGAATGTCTTTCTTTCTAAAATTATGTGTTTTCTGATTCAAAGACAATATGCTCTAATAATAGTTATTGATTATTATATACCAGTGTTTGTGCAACACTATTTTAGATTCTGTTCTCCCTCTGTGATAGAGACTGGATGCTTATTACTTTATACAGGCAATTCTGGGACATTAGTATGTGAGTATTGGATATGTTTTTAAGGAGAAAATACAGAAAGTCCTGAAACTACTAGACAAACTGAGTTATATCCTCAGCTGCAAATGTTGGACTTCAATCCCAGTTTTCCATTTTGATAACTCCTACCATAATATTCTTCTTTAAATATCACATTTCAAATCATATAATAAAACAGTGACAGTTTTTCACCTTATTTTTTATATTGTAAGTTTTGGCATTTTTTTCATACAAGAAAAGACAAATGAAAAATAACAAGCACATGATCTCACACAGAATAAAGCTTTTGTTTTCTACTGTTCAGGAGAAAAATGTTCTTTCTCTTTAGCATCATGATTGAACCACCAAAGATAGATGTTTCTTTTGGAAAATAGTTAACATCAAACTATTAAAGCAATGAACTAGAAAATCTAGGGAGACGCTAACATTCTGAAGAGACATTTGGCAAAATTTGTTCTGCTGTATTACATCAGAGTGGAAAGGGTTTTGTTTGATAGTTACAATGTGAATTAAGAACTGAAACATGAGCAGAAAGAAACTGTAATCTATTACAAATGCAAATTATCCTCCCCATTGCAAATGTAATGCATATTCATTACGGAAAATTTAGATGATCTTAGCAAGAGGAAAAGGCCAATGTTTAGTACTGAGATGTAACTTAATAAAATTAGAAGTGATAATTGTAAACATTTAGTATAACTCTTTAATACATTTCCTTTAGTTATTTTTGTGTGTTTAAGTATCTTACTTACATGCATGTCTGCACAGTATATATGTGCTTGGTGTCTGTGTAGGTCAGGAGAAGGTGTTGAATCCCTGGGACTAGGATCAGACACAAATGGGTGTTAGGTACAGACTTGTCTCCTCTGCAAGAACAATTGTTCTTTTCATCTGTGCCATCTCTGTGGCTCATATTCAATACATTTCTAATTTATTTCTATTCAAATGAATTTGACTGTATGTTATTTTAGGACTTCTTCCAACAAGGATATATTGCAAAGACATAGTCACATATTTATTTAAATTATTATTCTATTAAGCTTGTTTTTATTGTCAAAATTGGGATTTTGGTTGTCACTAGTTAGTATATGTTTGTGAAAATAAATGGAATAAAAAGAAGCCAGTGGGATAGCATAGTAGGTAAGGTGCCATGCTTCCAAGCCTGAAGTTCTTCTTTTGAATCCCATGTCATAGGGATGGGGACGAAATAACCCAGAATTAAGAATTAACTTCTTCAAGGGACCTGACTCTGCTCTACAACTGGTCTATTATTAAAAACCTCATCTTAATCTCCTCATTGTCCTATGGTCTCCTAACCCTTGTTCTTCAGATCAGCCTTCATCTGTGAGCAGCAAATGAGAAATACAATTGGAAGCTACTGGATGATTCATTTTCAATTGTCTCTGTTCCTAAGGAGAAAGCTGTTAAACTATACAGTCAAAGAAAACAACTGTGGATACATTTAGGAAGAAGACATTAGTCTCATCTATAAGCAAAATCTGTGGGTGTCTTGATGCCTCTAAGTTAGAACATGGGATAAGAATTTATTTAAAATTATATAAAGAAAAAAATTCTTTTAAATAAGAGAGGTAATGATATTTTCTACTGAAAAAAATCTATTCGAGTCTCCATTTATTTGTCTTTTTACTTTGGAAATTGCATTTACAGAATAGGTGAGAGATGATTAACAAGTGATGCTTGAGACAGCACTTGGTTTGAAAACCTGGAATTGTCTTGGTGACTGTGTATTTTCTAATGAATGCAATTATATTATCTCAGGAATCAAGCAAGTTTTCTTGGTTCTTTTCATTTCTTCTTGATTTTCCCAATCAATATCTCTGTGGCTGGAGTAAGGCATGGAGTTCAATTTAGCTGTGGATGAAAACATAATGGTAACCTAGGAAGACAGGAAGAAGCAAGTAAGTGGATGTGTTGTAATTCCACATAATCTAAGATCCATGAGAGAAGAATAAAGAAATGAAGACTATGAGGTTGAAGGCAAAGGATGTTGCTTTGTATTTTGACATTTAGAGGGAGAAATAATTTGTGGATCATAATGGCTAGGTAAGTATTTCCTAAAATCTGAATGAGAAGACTAAATTAATCAGAATTGCTTGGGATCTAAAAACTTAACTGCTTTGAGGTTCCAATTTCAGAACTTGGGAAACTCCCAGAGAGTTATCTGATGATCATAACTAAGTCAAGACAACTCTTTATAAATAATTGTTTGAAAGATATAGTAACTATCATCAATGTTAAGAGTCTTTTGGTTTGGATCAAAAATGTCACCAAAGGGACAGACATTGCAAACTTGGTTGGGAAGTTGAGCTCTCTGGGTCATGGGAACTCTGAGCTCATCAACAGATCAAGATACTGGTGAATATATAAAAGAGAAGATTATTGAAAGAAGGCAGATATTTTAAAAGTATAACCTACTTGTAGAAATTTTAAAAAACTGGAAATTGTTCTTGAAGACTTTATTCCCTTTCTCTCTCCTCCTTGTTACCTACTACTTTTCCTGGTCTCTGTTCTGTTTTTCTCCTCTCCTCTTAGTTTTCTTCCACTTCTTTCCCTCTCCTCTACCTCCTCTTCTTTATCCCTCTACTCTTTCTACTCATTCTCTCTCTTCACCTGTCAGGATCTGACTGCCTGTGTTCTATTACCCCCTCTACACCATGATGTGTTTCTAACTGATAGTAATCTAAAAACTGCAGAGACAAATACTCATGTTCTGAAACCTCTGAAACATTGAATAAAAATAAAATGTTTGTCTTTGAAGTAGATTTCTTTCAGATATGTTGTAACATTATAGAAATCTAAATTATACAAAAATTATGGCTGAAGCTGGAGTGGAATTAATCGGTGTAGAAGGTGCAGCGGGGCTGTATCCCGCCACCCAGCTAGCTTTACACCCAAAATAATTACATGGAAACTATTCTTTTAAGCACTGCCTGGCCCATTAGTTTCAGCCTCTTATCTAATTCTCACATCTTGCTTTAACCCATATTTAGTAATTTGTGTAACACCATGAGGTGGTCGCTTACCAGGAGAGATCTTAACCTGCGTCTGTCTTGGAGAGGAGAAGAAGGGCGACTATTTACGGTGCCTGCCTGAAGTGTCTCCCCAACTCTGCTTCCTTTCTCCCACAATTCTGTTCTGTCTACTCTACCTACCTAATTTTCTGTCCTCTTAAAGGGCTAAGGCAGTTTCTTTATTAATCAATGAAACTAACACATAGACACTCCTCCATCAAAGCGGGTATTAAAAACTGTGAGATAAGTTTCTCAAAGGCCTTTGGCATTTGTAAAGAAATGCTGGAATGACAACAATACATGGTAAACATCATCTCCTTAAAGCCTCTGTAAAGGTTAATCTGGATTTTCAGTTGAAATAAGCCTTGGACAAGCATTTAAAGGCCAATACAGATTGGGTTAACAGGGATAGGACAATCCCATCCTCAATGTAGGTGGCACCACTGAATAGGTTGTGGTTCCAAATTCAGTTTTAAAAAAGCCAACTGTGCAAAATTATTCATCTATGTTAGTTTTGTTTCTCTTGGTGCAATGTGATCAACTTCCTTAAGCTCCTGTCACTATGATTCCTTCTCTGTGGATATCAGTGCCCTAACTTTGAACAAAGATATGTCTTTCCTATGTTGCTTTTATCAGCTATTTTTTCCAGAAAAAGAAAATTAACTAATAAACCAGCAAGTAAGCTGCATGGGCACAAATAAGTGTGGGTTTAATTACTAATATTTGCTTATCTAATCTGCATGGTCTAGTGTAGAATAACGTGCACATGCATAGCAAAGTAATAATAAGCCAGTAGTGAAACTTCTGTCATATCATCTGAGCTCTCCAGAGCAAAGATTAGTTTACTAATGACCCTTGGCCAAATGCATAAGGCAGACACGTGGGTGATATCTCCAGTCTTTGCTTTGTCAGACAATTGAATATTCCACAATGTATATTATCCTTGATTTCTTCTTTCCAATGAAACCTTGATGTTCCCATCCTTGTACCCTGGCAATCTATAGGGAAAAAGTGTTTTAAGTTTTTATTTAAAGGAGACAGGGTAATTATGAAGGATCAAGGAAAGGACACATATTTACTTACAAAACAGCATATCAGTAGGCAGGTAAACTCTCAGAACAGCTGTACTCACAATCATCTGGCAATCACCAGCATAAAAGCACGCTTTGTACCATATCTCAAAATACAGATTTCATTTCTCTACTCCAACCACTGTAGTAAGTTTAGGGACTGCTCTGATGTCTGAGTGAACAAAATAAGTTACTATGCAAACATAAAGATTTTAATTCATATACCTAGCACCTATATAAAATCTATGTATCCAAGGAGGGGAGGTGCCTCCTGGAGGATTGCTATAGTTTGTTGGCTAGCTAGCCTAAGTGAAAAGCAGCCTTCAACAGTTAAGTGATCAACATGTCACAAGGGAGTAAGTTGGAGGTCATACATCTAACATCCACCCACCTCTGGTGGGTATACTCACACAGACACACAGACACACAGACACACACACACACACACACACACACAGAGACACACACACGCACACACACACACAAAATGAAAGTTCATCACTTAAATTTTTGTTCAGTTTAAGATATACGAGAAATGTGAAAGACGAAACTTCCTGGTTTAGTAGCCATGGATTCTTTAGAAAGGACTAAAGAAACTCAGAGGCACAGCAATTTTACTTTTAAATGAAGTACCTATTGCTATTAGCATGACCTCACATTTCCAGCTCTCTCTGGTGTGAAGGGAAGTGCATCCACTGTGGAAGCAGTTTTGCATAAAGAAAACATGAGCTGGTTTGACTCATTATGCGGATCAGAAAAAAGCATGTATTTAGAAAGAATTTGCCCAAAGAGGAAAAAAACAAAATCACAAATCTAGGAATTCCATAATTCATTAGAGTGTATAGCAATAAATGTGTTTTAAAGATAAATAACAGCTTAAGAGATTTTTCTTTCTTTTGTTTGTCATGTTTTCATTTCTCAGGGTTGAGTTGTCTGGATAGGAAACAAGACAATTGTATGAGACCATTAGTTAGTCCAACCCATGCAACTACTTTAGAATTACTAGCAGAAGGAATCTGCTGTGTTTTAGGATTTCATCTTGCACTAGACCCTAATCCAAAGCAATCTATTTTATTATCTGTGTGTATGCTTGACTATATATGTGTCTAAGTAAGGGCATTGTGTACCTTGCTCTTATAGAGTCATTCCTGCCGGGAGTAGAAAGAAGACTCATCAGACTTGTGAAGAGAATGAACTTTACATGTTTAGGCAGCTGAGAATATTATGTATCTCACATGATGGGTGTTTTTGGTTGTCAACTTGACCACATCTGGGTTACAATCCAGAAATGGAAGGCACACCTCTGACAGAGTATTTGCTTGCTTTGAAGTGGCTGAACCCACTTCTAGTCTGGAACTTTGACATAGGAAGATACACACCTTTGCTCTGGGGCCATGTCTTAATTTAGAAGCCTATATAGGGACATGGAAGAAGGAAGCTTTGTTCTTTGCCTGTTTGCTATTTTCTTCTAAAACATCCATTTCTTCCCTGGCATTAGAGCCTACTTCTTTGGAATTCCAGAATCTACTGAAGACCAGTTAAGGCATCCATGCTGGTTAATTGAGCATCTCCTTTATTCTTGGACTTTCCATTGTTGGATTAGTCAGACACTAAGTGATTCAAATAAATACAAAAAGAGATCATTCTATAAGATCTGCTACTCTAGAGTATTCTGACTAATACAACTCACAAAACAGTTTCCATGGTTATACAAGCAGAAAGCAACTGCTGGTGTTGAGGAGACTCTTGTGGAGATGCCCATCTGCCAGTTGGCAGTTCAATACTCCTGTTTAAGTTAACTGTGTTCTTATAAGTAACTCTAATAAGCTCTTCATTTCACCATGGATTTGGGAATAATTGCTTTTTTTGTGTCTGTCCTTAATGTTCTACTAAGGTTGAGTAGACCTTTGTTACAGCACCTACAGGGGAAACATTATTCTGTAGTGTATAAGAAAGAAAGAGACAATATAAGAATGTTCCAGAAGTGAAAATGGGTACCAGTCCCGTTTAAGGAACTAATCTTATTTTCTTTATGAAAAAGTTAAAAATCCTGCCATGTTTACAATCTGTTTTTTTCTTTTTGTTTTTTTTTTTTTTTTTTTTTTTTTTGGAGCAAGGATGGAGTGAGAGAAATAGGTCTGAGCAGAGGATGAAGTAACAAGAATGCAACCATGAAATGTTGTATAGTCCTATATTACTGTGTGTATTGTGGATGGCACAGTTGTAGGTAATTAGTTCATTTGTTAGATTCCTGAATATTTCTAACATATGAAAGACAATGTCATGATGTGAAGGAGTAAAACTTAAGGTTGCCATGGTTGCATGTTTCTCTGGCATTAACTGTGTAATTAAAACATAAAAGAAAATTTTATTAAGTATTCTGTTAGTTTACAATTTCTACCAGAAGGGAAAAGGAAATGGTGTCTCTTTTTCAATGGTAAAGACAATTAAGTGCAAATGTGTAAAAGACTTAAAGTGAGATATAGAAACATGGTTACTATTCGAGTTTTCAAATGCATTTCCTCATAACCAAACCTATGAAAGAAATAAAATAAACATAGCAAGTCACAATAGTGCAATCCAAAGCAGTTAACATTATACAAGAATGTTGTGAAATATAATTATGGGTTATTGGTATCATTAAAAACCTCAATAGTCATATAATAGTAACAAAGATAGAAAGATTCTGTATTTTTCATTACCTGAAACAAACTGCACAGGTCTCTCGGAGGTCATTTATTAGTGGGTAAAAGTCCTGCTTCAGTGACTCTACATAGAAGCTTCCTTGACTCAGACACCCATCTGGTACTAAAGAAATCTCTTTGATTTGGTAATTAAATAATTAATTGCTGCATAGTTGGTTTACAGAAGGACCTATGCCAAATGCAAGTCCAGCATCAACTGTAATGCCCTGTTGCCCATTTTTTTTAAATTATACATGGCTTTTGGCAGCAGACATTATGATAAAATGAATTTAATGATTCTTGAATAATATACCTAAGATAGTAAAATTAAAAAAAATGTGAATATTATTTTATTTTATTATTTTTTAACTTGGTTTAAGGAAGTAGTTCATCAGTGAAGAATATTCTGCTCTTACAAGGGACATGGGTCTAATTCCTAGCACCCAAGACAAACACAGCCATCTGTAATGAGAGCTCCAGGGGCTCTACCTTCCAAGCTACGCATGTTCATCTACACACACCACACTTCACATACATGCAATTAAATATAAAAGTTTTACAATCTTATATCAGTACTAAACATTTCAGTTTTGGAACTGAATTATGTTAACTTGGATGAAATGGCTTCGTGTTATAAGGAAGCTCATACAATGAATGTAGGGGAAAGAGATGCTCAGGACTCAGCGTTCATGACATCTGCCCAGAGATGATTGGGTTTTGCTTGCTAGATGGTTGCAGGTTTGACTTGCTGTGTACTATCAGAATGAAGAACAGAAAAAAATAAAATCAAACATCTGGGCCTCTGTGCAGGGGACATACTTTGGGATGCATTATGCCTATACAGTGTGTGTGAAAACAGAAGGGAGAAATTTGAAAGTTCACATCTCTCTCATCTCATGAAGCAAGTAAGAAAATTAAGAAGGAAATGGAAAGCCACCCCCAGGCACTTCACACTGAGCATCTTTGATCTAGTCAGCAGGTGGACCAGCATCCTGAAATGTGTCAGGCTCCTTGGTGTCATTATGTCTCCACTTACAGGATTGACTCTACCCATGCCATTTACTATAGGTACATGATACGTGTCAATTTTCAATACATTATAATTTGCACAATCTGTGTAGAAACTCGATTCTGCATATTATGTCAAAAATGATGGGTTAGATTATAAAGAGGAAGGCTCCTTGCTGTGACAGGACTTTACTAGGAAATGAGAACCTGTAGGCTAGAATTCGACAGATCATTTTCCTCTTCAGTTAATCTGAAATATGTGGTTATATTTATGTGACCTAGTGTGACTGTTTGAGACATGTGTGATATATAATGGTCAAATCAGGATAATTTGCCATGTCTTTGATTCAGTAATATTTTATTAAACTCTTACTGATTCCGCATAAAATATCTATAATTGTTTCTTTCCAACATGTATTCTTCTATGTTTATTTCTCCAAGTTTTTAAAATAATTGATAAACTAGAATTTCTTTGTTTTCACGTTGATTCAGAATATGGAAAGTTACCCAAAGTGTTTGGTGGGAATAAACCCAAAGGGCCCAGGTCATCCATCATTCCTAAGGATGTGTGCTAGCTAGCACAACTTTTTTCAAAACACAATCACCAGAAAAGACTCAGCATGCATTTCTTTGAATTAAAAGAAAAACCTTTTGATTTAAGTTTGTTCACAATTTTATTTACATTAAACATCCTGCATTTTCACACAAGATTAAGATAAAACAGCCTTCATCTTTCATTAGATTGCTATCAACCACTGGTTTGCAGAGAATGTATTTGGCTCTATTCAAATTAAATACTTTGTTTTAGGCCTTGATGTTCTTAGCTTTCTATTACTTATTAGCATTTGGGATGTTAAGAGTAAATGTACCATAACCCAAAGGAGGTCAGAGGATAGCATAAGAGAGTCTGTTTTCTCTCCTTACATGCCAGTTCAAAGATGGAGCTCAAGATGTCAGGGTGGGAGGCAAGAAGCTTTACCTTTTGAGTTAACTTGCTAGCTCTAGATGTTTGTTTTTAAGCTCTCAAATTTACTATTTTATAAATCAGTTTTTTTTTATAGAAAGTTTCTGTAGCACCATGTATTTCAAAAGCATTGTATCATTTATTGTAAATAATCCTTAATATCTATCTTGAATTTTACTTGAAATTATATGTTTTTGACAAATATTGGCATGTTATTGTCTATTTTGTATGTTTATCTCATTTTCTGTTCTTTAAAGTCATCTTAATCTATTGATTTCTCTAGTATTTTCATGAATTGTGTCCATGTTTATATATGCCTTTGTGTGTATGTGTGCTCATACATGCATTTGTGGAGGCTAAAGGTTAAAACTGGATATCTACATTTATCAATATCCACTGATGGCGAAGGGTTATCTGTCTATGTGTTACTTTTATTGGTTAATAAAGAAACTGCCTTGGTCCTTTAATCGGACAGAAAATTAGGTAGGCAGAGTAAACAGAACAGGATGCTGGGAAGAAGGCAATGAGGCAGTCACCATGACTCTCCTCTCCAAGACAGATGCCCGCTAAGATCCTTCCTGGTAAGCCATGACAAAGATTACTAAATATGGGTTAAAACAAGATATGAGAATTAGCCAATAAGAAGCTGAAACTAACAGGCCAAGCAGTGTTTAAAAGAATACAGTTTCCATGTAATTATTTCGGGTGTAAAGCTAGCCAGGTGGTGGGACCCAGCCGGTTGCCTCACTACTACAATCCACTTTATGGTTTTCTCAACAAGGTATCTCACAGAATGTGGCACTCACCTATTAACCATCAAATATGTAGGCTGCTACTTTCTCTGACTCCCTCTGCTGCCATTACAATCATGTGACCAGAACTCATGTCCTCATACTTGTTGGCAATCTCTTTACACATTGACCCATCTCCCTGTTCCACTCATAAATTTCTTGGCTCTATCTTATTATGAATTTCTTGATTTAAGTTTGTCATTTAAAAAGTGATACTGGCTTCCTAGCCAGTAACTGGTCACATTAGGTGAGTTAATCCTCTCACCAGCATGCAATGTGTGAACTTAATTAAGAGATTGTACTCCTAAGACTCTCCTCACCTGACTGATTCTTCTGAAATTCCTGGGATTATTCAGGATTGCTGCTAGTCTGAGCTTTCATATCAGCCCTCTGTTTTTCTCCCAAACCCATCCTTTAGCTTTTGCAAGGGACCCTCAGTACAGTTGTCTTGCTAATTCTATGATTCCTGCAAGCATCCACTTTCTTCTGACTTTCACCATTGTAGGATGCCTTGCCGACTCTTTCCATGCTGGTCAGTGTTCTTATTCCTCTTTTTCTCAACATCTATATTTCTATACATACTGCCAGAAAAACTGTCTGGAAACTGAAAGCTTCCAAAAGTGTAAATATGTACATCTTATCATTTTCACTAAGCTTTTCAATACTGCTGGAAAAAATCTCTTCTTTAGTAGATAAGCAGCAACAGATATCTTATAAATCATTATCTCCCTACTTGGTCATCTAGGTAAATGTTCTATAGAAGGAATTTGTGCCCAAAGGGCACCAGAGCAGGTCTACAGTAGGTTCCTTTATTACTTCAGGAAAGTAGTTAAGATCATGGGCTCTGCCAGTGAATGACATCACATTACCAATTCATGAGAGGCATCAATCTTTACCAGGGAAAGAGAAGCAGTCCCACTTAATAGGTCTCATGAACTCTTCAGAAGTCATGAGGAGCATAAGATACTTGCCTTCTCCAGCAAATGAATCAGGTTGGCAAATCTACTCACCATATAATTATTACTATGTCATGATTGAACACATGTGTTCTGCAAGTAAAACTCCACCAGAGTAAGGAGAATCAGTTTGACTCTCAGTGCACATAACTGGCCATGTATTATTCTGAGCTCTGCCCCATGATTTGAGAACAGTTGTCAACCAAGAACAAGTGGAAATTTGTTTTCTTTTCACAAATAACACACAGGTGAATGTGTGATCACACTGGAGCCACACTGCAGTTAATTCTGCGAAGTACCAAGTTTTACATGAGCAATTTTTTCTTTCACTTTTTGTTTCTTCATTGAGTACTAGAGTTCAAGTTTTTAAAATGTAATTTCTCTACTATAAAATCTTATGGGTTTTTTATCTTCATAATTTTTCTGTTGCCATATCCCTTGGATATTGGAAATAGGCACATTTGTTTAATGCTCCCTTAGTGGGCTTGGTTGAGCAGCATTATGAACAGTTTCTCAACATGTAGACAATTAGAAGGAGGAGCAGTTGGCTCTGCTCTTGAGGGAAAAGTGAATGCTTTAGACTTGGGCATAAACACATTGGATACATGTGAAGATGTAAACCTTCTGATTTGCATAATGAGCATTTTATGGCACATTGACTTATAAATGTATGGAGTTTTTCAAAACAATTACCAATGATCATCACAAAATGTCAAAAATCCTGGTGACATTTCCTTCTTCAGTTAGCCAAAGGTTTGCTTTTCCCTTCATGTTTGTAGAAAGTTTAATTTGATGCAATTTATTATGTACAGATAACTTTGATTGAAAAGTTTCTTTCAGTACCACTCCACATATATAGATTTTTTTTCCCAGTGAGGAGAGAGGTAAAAATGAACTCTAGGCTTTAAAATGATGCCTGTTGAAGAGTCAGTTCACTGTTCAACATGCCTTCAATGTATGTATATTCCCACATTCCTTTTTTTCAAATTAAAAAATGCAAAGCAGAAACAGTAGTGCTGACTTTATACCAAATTCTCATCATAATTTCTAGTATTTTTCTATTATTTTTGGACACCTTGCATTCTTCTTAATAAGCTATGCATTTTGTTTGTTCCAACTTTATTTATATCATCTTGGATTAAGTCAATGAAGATACATATTGCTATCAAATAATTCCCCATTTGTCTTTTTTATGCCATCATTTACCCAATGAAAGACTTATTTATTGTTTATGGAAATATTTTATTTATTATTATTCTATGTGTATGATGAGTGTATATGTGGAGACCTGTTTTTAAAGACAAGGCATAACGTTTCTCTTCTAGCACCATGGATCCTGGGATGTGAATTTGAGTCCTCAAGCTTGCACAATAAGTGTTTTGATGTGATGAATCTTTTGTCACAACCATTATACTGTTTTCTGATTGCTATTATTACAAAGTTCTGATGAGCATCCCTGTAATCCAGTTTTACCACATATCTGTGCATTTCCTTGATACAAATGTTATGTGGGTCATGTTGATTGTTAAGTATTTTTTGGACTGACAAACCTCTCTGAAGACACAATAATCCCAATCAGACCAAATCAGACCAAGTTAGAAGATGCCCAGGTTTAATGGATGCCAACTCTTTCAGATGGCCCCATGAAAACACAGAGAGGAAGAAAGGAGAACCGGAAAAAACACCGGAGAGGATAAAGGGGAGACTAAGTGCTCATTCTCTGGGGAGCAGCTTAAATAGCCTGTGAGAGTGGTCTTGACCTTCCCTGGGGAGGGGTCAATGTTTGGCAGGCTTTTTTGGAGGTAGAGTTTGAAATGAGACAACTCCCAGGGGAGGGAGCTTTGACATGGAACATTCCACCAAACATTTCAAAATGGATGCCAGGGATCTGGGGTGAGGCCTCCAGCCTAACATTTCAGACTTTTTTTGAATAAGGATGTTAGGGGCTGAGGTGGTACTGGTGGAGGAGTGTCTATGTGTTACTTTCATTGGTTAATAAAGAAACTGCCTTGGCCCTTTGGTAGGCAGAAAATTAGGTAGGTGGAGTAAACAGAACAGGACGCTGGGTAGAAGGCAGTGAGACAGTCGCCATGAAGCCAGCCACCAGGTCATACATGCTGAATCTTTCCCGGTAAGCCACCACCTTGTGGTGCTACACACATTACTAAATATGGGTTAAAGCAAGATGTGAGAATTAGCTAATAAGAGGCTGAAACTAATGGGCCAGGCAGCGTTTAAATGAATACAGTTTGTGTGTTGTTATTTTGGGGCATAAGCTAGCCAGGCAGCCTGGAGCCGTGTGGCAGAATGCTGCCAGCAGCTCCTTCTACAGAATGGTGCTCAACTTAGGATGCCAGATGAAGGCATAAGTCACAAACAATCCCACACCAGTTTGGAATTATGATTAATAGAATGGTAATTTATTTAGGGGAAAAACTTACAGATCACTGTCCCAGCCAACTGCCCTCTGCACAATCAGGAAGAGAGCATAGTCTCCGGAAGTGGAGCTGGAAACCAGAGAGCAAGTGGAGGGAAGTGGCCGCTTTTTTAAAGAGAGAGAGAGAGACAGATAGAGAGAGAGAGAGAGAGAGATCATGCTCCAATGGGCTGGTATCTCAGCAGCTATTGGCTGAAGGAGCGGAAAGAGCTCCTGAAACATGGTACTTTTAACCAAACATTGATGCCTTTATTTATTTTTATTTTTAAAATTTATATTATGTATCATCTATCTATCTCTCTGTCTATTTTACATGTTTCCCTCCATATTCTCCTTCCAGTTTCTTCTCCCTACATTCCTTTTTTCCCAGCCCCCAATCCATTCTTCCTTTATTTTGTTTAGGAGAGGACATGTCTCTCATGAGTATCAACTAACATGGCCTATCAAGTTGCACTAAAACTAAGCACCTCCCCATGTATTGAGCCTCGGCCAGGAGACTCAGTAAGGGGAGTAGGGTTCCAAAAGCCTGCTGTTTTTAAGTCAGAGTATAGGATAAAATTAAATGCATGATGACTTTGAGTAATTTTGCCATAATTAAAAAATATTGAGTCATTGACCACCTTTATATTTCTCTTTATATTTCTAATTCAGATTCTGAATGTCACATTATCAAAATATTAATACTTTCTTTTTGTGACATATCTAAACTTTTGGAGATGAAGATCAGGTTTTCAAAGTTAAGAATAAAGAGGGAAATGGTGATCTGTATAAATTAATAGTAGAGAAGATGGATTACTGATGTTTTCAATGTTTCCAAACACAAGAGTGGCAGAAAAATTTACCAGTTGCTCTTGGTTAGGCAGCTTAGTGAACCTGGATGTTCTCAAGTTGGTTTTGAAAATGATTTGAATGATCTCAATCTTTTGTTTTTATTTCGCAACAATCTTTTCTCATTTCACATACCAATCCCAGTTCCTCCTCCTGTTTCTCCCACCTTCCTCCTATCATACCAGTCATCTACTCTTCAAGGAGGGTAAGGCTTTCCATGGAGAGTCAGCAAAGACTGACACATCACTTTGAGGCAGGATCAAGGCATTACCTCATATATTTAGGCTGAGTAAAGTATCCCTACAAAGAGAATGGGCTCCAAAAAACAGTTCAAGTACTAAGGATGAATCCTGGTCCAACCTCCAATGGCCCGACATACTACATAATTCACACAACTATCACCTACAGTCGGTTCTATGCAGGTTCCTTCCTGTCAGTTCAGAGTCACTGACCACCCACTAGCTCAGGCCACTTGTTTCTGTGGGTATCCTCTTCATGATCTAGACCCCTTTGATCATATCATTGTTCCTCCCTATTTTTGACTTGACTCTGGGAGTTTAGCCCAGTGCTTAGCTGTGGATCTCTTCATCTGCTTCCATCACTTGAGGTATGAATGTTCTATGATGACAATTAAAGTAGTCATCAATCTGATTATAGGCTAATGCCACTTCAGGAACGTTCTTCACTATTGTTAGAGTCTTAGCTATGGTAATCCCTGTAGATTTCTGGCAATTTCCTTAGTGCCAAGTTTCTTGCTAGCCATATAATGGCTCTCTCAATCAAGATATCTCTTTCCTTTCTCTCCTTCTTTGTCCTTTCCCCTTCCAATCATTCAGTTCCTTCAAGTTCTCCCCTCCCATCCTCTTCTCTCCTACTCTGCCCCTTTCCCCTCCTCTTCCCCAAGCTCTCAATTTTCCCAGAAGATCTTGTTTATTTCCTCTTCTTAGGGGGACCTATGTCTCTCTTAGGATTCTCTTTGTTACCTAGCTTCTCTGGGGTCATGTTTATCTACACTACAGGCTGGTTATCCTTTGAATCTAATATCCACTTATGAGTGAGTACATACCATAATTGTCTTTCTGAGTCTGGCTTACCTCACTCAGGATTTTTTTTCTAGTTCCATCCATTTGTCTGCAAATATCAAGACTACATTTTTTTCTGCTGAGTAATACTCCATTGTGTAAATATACCAGTTTTTTATCAATACTTTGGTAGAGGGATATCTAGGTTGTTTGTAGGTTCTGGCTTTTATTAATAATGCGGCAACATAGTTGCACAAATTTCCTTGTGTTATGAGTATGTATCTTTTGGGTATAAGCCCTGTAGTTGTATTTCTGGGTCTTAAGGCAGATTGATTCCTAGTTTTCTAAGAAATCACCTGAGAAGCATCTGTAAGACAAAGGACAGAGTTAATAAGACAAAATGACAGCCTAAAGAATGGGAAAAGATTTTCACCAACCCCATATTAGACAGCAGACACATCTCTAAAATATATAAAGAACTTAAGAAACTAGCTATCAAAATACCCGATAATCCAATTAAAATATGGGGTATAGATGTAAACAGAAAATTCACAACAGAAGAATCTCAAATGGCCTGAAAGATGCTTAAGGAAATGCTTAACATCCTTAGTAATCAAGTAAATGCAAATTGAATCGACTCTGAGATCAAAAACATTTATAATATCTATGTTGGAGAGGATGCCGAGTAAGGGGAACACTCCGATTGCTGATGTAAATGCAAACTTACACAGCTGCTGTGGAAATAAGTATGGTGATTTCTCAGAATGACCCCAATATTAGTATAAGAAATTCCACCAGAATTCTGTCCACAACCACCTTTAAAACTTTTGAAATTTGTAGGATGATTCTAAGAGGTTAAATTAGCCTGGTATTTGTGCCTTCATCCTAGAAATATCAACCCAAATACTTAGTCAACAGCTGTTACCTCAAACAGAAAAACACATGTTCTATGTATATTTTAACTCTACTAATTCCTCTCCACACACCTTGATCTGATTTCTTTCTGCTTCTGTAAAACATCAGATCTATATAGTAAGGTTAAAAAAAAAACAAGATATCTTGAGTAAATTGGGATTGTGGGGATCACAGAAGAGGGTAGTAGAAGAGCGGGGGAAAATGGAGGGGAGTGAAGAAAAATATATAGCTCAATAAAACAATAAAAAAGAAAAAACAAATGAACAAAAAGAAAAAATAAATATATAAATATAAAAAATCAGATATATGGGCTGCTGAGATAGCTCAGTATAGTTTAGAGCACATAATACTCTTACAGAATTCAATCCTTAATGTCTAGGACAGGATTCAGACTTGCCTATAACTCTATCTCCAGGAAGTACCATATGTGCCATCTGAATTCACTGTACGTATCCATGCACACTGTGCGTGCACGTTTATGTGTATACACACACGTACACACTCCTAATTAAGGAAAAATAAGAATACAGTTATTTCTTTTAACCTTAAATTAAATGTACTAAGCAAATAGCAAATATGTCAGGGGAATTTCTAGTTAATTTATTTCATTGCAGGAAGCATGTATGCAGCATTTTCTGTGCACCAGGAACTTAGCATTTTCTGTTGTGGTGAAGTCATAGCATACTGAGTCATATGAGATTTTCTACTTAAAAAGTGTATCGTTAATATGCTGTTTCAAAAGATTGGGAGTCCTGGATTTGAAAAGAATCAACTTTTTATTGAAAAATTTAAAAAACAAAATTAACTAACTAAAATAATAGATGGCATAAGTGATTACAAGTGATTGTACTAATGGCCTTAATGATTGCAGTTCTGTGAACCTTAGTATTTAGGCAAAACTCACTTACTCCATAGCTGAATCTGAATCTGTGGGTTGTGATATCGATCAAAGGATTGATTTCCTGTCTGCTCTCAAGAAAGGCACTTAATAGCTGTCAGCTAATGCTCCTGAAAATACGGGCTGGATGTGCTCATGATACTGTTTTGACAAGTTAGTGGTAAAATGTCAAAACTGTCTCAAACCAACATTTTCTAATAATGTCACTTTCAAATATTGTTAACAGAAATGCCAATTTGTGCTCACATTTTAGAATCTGCTAATTTATTCCTATTCTTCTATGATACTATCACTTTACAATTGGTGGGTAAAATTTTACCTACAAAAATTCAATAAGAAATATATTCAAGGAAAATATTTAAGTTAGTATTTTAATTTTTTCTAAGAAAAGTAAGTAATGGAAAACCAAGATGGCTTAGTAGACAAAGGGACTTGCCACCAAGCCTAAGACACTGACTTCAGTTCTTCAAACCCATATAGTAGAAGGAGACAAGTAATTTCTGCTAGCTTTTCTCTGACTTCCATTCCTATTTTAAGGTGCACGCGCGCGCGCGCGCTCGCGCGCGCGCACACACACACACACACACACACACACCTATGCTTGACTTGATGCTGTAATTTATGACTAAATATCTTACACAATATCTTATGTGATCAACTAAAATGGAAGAAAGGAATATTTTGATAGGGCTTTCACCGAGCTAACACAGACCGTTTATGCCACTCCTGTCATTCCCTAAATAGAGAAAGAACACACAAGGGGGAATCATTTACATTACTGGCCAAGACTCAGTGAATTAGTTCGTGAGACCATGAGAAGTAGAAAGTACTTGTCAGAAAACCGTCTCTGCAACAGGTAGAAATCTCTAAAGCTGAGAACGTGGGGTGCTGATGACTGGTTTTGTCAACTTGTCACTAATCTAGACAGAGCTGGGAGGAGAGAAGTCCAACTGAGAGAACAACTCCATCAGATTGTCTGTAGTAAAGGCCATAGTGCATTTTCTTGATTGATGATGTTGTAGGGTCCAAGTCCATATTAGGTCCCCAGTGCAACTTGAAAGCATGCTGAGCCTGCCAGGGGAGCAAGCCACTAAGCAACACTCCCCCTTGACCTCTGCTTCAGTCTCTGCCTTGAAGTTCCTCAGTGATGGACTGTGATCTGTGACTGTAAGCAAAACAACTCCTTTCCTCCCCAACTGGCTTTTGTCTGTCAGGGAGTTTACCACATCAACAGAAGGAAAAATAGGACAGGTGAGTTTCTGAAAGACTGATAGATTGTCCTAGCCTTGCATGTAGCTGTAAACGATGCATTTTACACTGATAGTGTGTTAAATGGCTCATGTGCAACAAAAATCCTCAGGAAGTTGACAGCACTGGGTGTATGAAGATGTCATAGACTTGAATTCAGAACTTATAATTCATATGTCCAGAAAATAAAATGAGTGTGTGTGTATGCTTGTGTATGTGCATTTGTTTATGTGTGTGTGTGTGTGTGTGTGTGTGTTTGTGAAACCCAGACAAAGTTAAATCATCAAACAGAATTCTCTACACTCAGTGGTCCTTAGCAATGTTTAGTGTTCAGCATTGCATAAGAAGCATAGATCCATAGATCACTAAGACACTAAGTTTGGCTATCTCTTCACCATCTACCTCATTAAATAACCTTGACTTTTAGACAATAGTCAGAAATAAACAATTTTGATATGCTACTTTGTTTTCTGAGAAAAAAGTAAACAATTCATCAGTCTTTCTTTTATTTTGCATAAAAATGTAATCATCTTCAGTTTTTCCTTCAAACTCTTTTCTTAACCCTTCTGGTGATGCTAGAGAATCAGCAAGATCCAAGCTCTGCATTCTTTTAAATTTTACTTTTCTACTTAAAAAATGGACAGATCTTGAAAACTAGATTTCTTCCAAACTGAAGTTTTCTTATGGAAAATGGGAAAACGTTTTAAATTGATGACAATTTCAGTGATAGCTG
The DNA here is from genome assembly GCF_903992535.2 of Arvicola amphibius. NCBI lineage: Eukaryota > Metazoa > Chordata > Mammalia > Rodentia > Cricetidae > Arvicola > Arvicola amphibius. The sequence goes on along the minus strand of NC_052048.2, from coordinate 68,399,237 downwards.
TGTGAACCACTTAAAACAATGAGAAAATCATCAGCTTGAGAGTGTGTTAAAGCTATAATGCAGTAAAATATTTATAAAGCAGGTTAATGTGAATGCACACTGTAGCACTTTCAGACATATTAATACTGACACAGTAAGTAGAGAGCTAAATAAAATACCGTATTATTTATTCTGCTAATTTATAGATATTGATATTGTGGACAAGTAGGCCAGGATTTAACATGTTGAAGACCATGAGTCAAATTCAATGCACTGCCTGCTCCTTAATCCAAGACTTCTTTTTCTATCAGATAAACTCAGATTTTCGTTTTTCTATTGTAAGTGCTTGAAAATTGACAGAAGGAAAAATAATACTTTGTAATCCACATCAGCTATATGAATTTAATACTTTACTGTTCCCTCTGAAATGTTAGAAGACAGTCATGCTTGGTCATCTAAGTACAGTGTCTGCTTACTTTTGTTCTTATCACCATGTTCAGCAGCAAAAACAGGTGTATGTCTGGGAAATCTTATAACACTAATAATTTGATCTTTTATGAAAAATTGCTGACTTTTGTTTTGGAATATTTTTGTAATAATTTCTGATTCTTCTCTCATGTTTGTAACTGGAGACTTTGCTTTCATGTTCTGATTGCATGATCCCAAATAATCACATAGAAATTTATGTTAATTATAAATTGTTTGGCCTGTTAGCTTAGGCTTATTAACTAGCTCTTACAACTTAAATAAATCAATTTCTATTATTATATATTTTACCATGAGGTTCATGGCTTGTTACCTCATACCTTGTTTCCTTGCTGTCATTTTCCAGAGTCCACCTTTTTTTCCACTGTATCTTTGCTTGGATTTCCAACCTGGCTCTATTCTGTTTGGCTATTAGCCAAATCATTTTTTATTAACCAATAATATTTAAACATACTCACAGCATAGAGAGGGGCATCCCATATCACATGTTTTTATATTTTATGAATGAATTTGAATTGAATTGTTTTAGATTTTAAGTTTCTATTTTATTTGTGTCTCTGAGTGCATTCACTGCGCATGAGTGTAGGTCATGTATAAATTCATAGAGGGTATCAGATCACCTGGAAATGGAGCCACAGGAAACTATGATTCCCTGATAATGTTTCCTGTGAACAGAACCCAGGTCTCCTGGAAAACCAAAAAGCACACTTCACTGCTAAGCCCTCCTTTCAGGTCCTGGATTGAGTTTAATAAAATTAAATTACCCAGGGACTGGAGAGATGGATCAGCAGTAAAGAGCACTTGATGCTCTTGCCGAGGACCCACGTTTGTACCAAAGCTCTCACAGTCTGTCCCACAACTATAAGTATGTCCAGTTCCAGGTCTCCTGTGTCCTCTTTTGTTTTCTGTGGGTATTTCATGGACACAGGGCACAGATTTTAATGCAGACAAACCCTCATGCAAATAAAAAATGTATTCTAGTCTTTTAAAAGTTATTGACTAATAATTATAATAAATCAAATTAAAGAAGTAAAGAATCATTGTATTTTGCTGGGTTTTTTTTTTAATTGGTAAAAAGAATGATTGTCACTATTCACTCAAAATAAATCTAAGACATTTTACATTGATTGTTTATTTTAGTTAATTCAAAAAAGGGTAGTTGTGATTTTTAAAGGGTACATTTCTACTTTCTTTTACTGGGTATTTCATTGATTGTTTACTTTCTGAGTTTGGGGTGCTCAATTAAAATTTCTGTTAACAGCTGTATTTGGCATGGGCTTAAGGTTAAGTAGTCCAAGGGCCTAAAGATTATTATGTGTGGCTTGTAGCCAGAAAACCTCTCTAACTGAAGCTCCTAGGAGGTTAATCTGCCCAACCTTTCAGACATCAAATGGTTCTTTGCAGTTCTAATTATAGGCTCCCTTAGAAAGAGCTTCCTATTGAGAACATGTTGAAATGGTCTAAAAATTTTGTTCTGTTCTGGAGTTAAAGACAATGGGTTATGGATTGAATGTTGATACCTGTAGATCCTTTCAAACCCATGCTTTTTAAAACATGGAATGAACATGAGTGTGTGCATGTTTATGTGATATGCCTCTGAGTATGTGTGTGTACATGAGTGTATGTCTATATGTATGTGTATTTGTGTGTAAGGTTTTGTATATATATATATATAGATATAGATATATAGATAGAGATAGAGATAGAGATAGAGATGATAGAGATAGAGATAGATTATATAGATATAGATATAGATATAGATAGATATAGATATAGGTATAGGTATAGGTATAGATATAGATACTAACATCACAATTGTCACTATTCTAACACAGAAGAACATTACAATGTGTGTAAGTGTTTGTATGTATGAGGTATATGTGTCTATGTCTTTCCTCTAAGTAAGACATCAGCTCTCTACAACCCCATGCCGACAAAGTATTAGAACATTGGTTCTCAGCATTCCTAATGCTGCTTGCGATCCTTTAGTACATTTCTTCATGTTGTGGTGATGCCCAATCATAAGGTTATTTTTGTCGCTACTTTATAACTGTAATTTTGTTACTGTTACGAATTGTAATGCCAATATCTCTGTTTTCCATTGGTCTTAAGCAAGGCCTGTGAAAAACTCATTGTTCAACCCCTAAAGGGGTCATTATCCACAGGTTGAAAACTGCTCTTCTGTGTTAGAATAGTAACAATTGTGATGTTAGTGTTGTCTGTGCTAAATCACATGTAGTGTAAAGAAAACCCTTGCGCCGGGCGGTGGTGGCGCACGCCTTTAATCCCAGCACTCGGGAGGCAGAGGCAGGCGGATCTCTGAGTTCGAGGCCAGCCTGGTCTACAAGAGCTAGTTCCAGGACAGGCTCTAGAAACAACAGGGAAACCCTGTCTCGAAAAACCAAAAAAAAAAAAAAAAAACCCTTGCATTTGCAGGATCCACATACTTCTCAGCTTAGAATATTTATGTTTGGGAATGAGAATAGTGAAGTATTCAATAGGTATGAGTTCAATATACCAAGATCATCTCAGCCAAAAAGGTGAACAATTGCACGAAATAATATACATCGAATCACCAAAGACAGTTATTTTATAAGATCTCCTTTCTTTTCTCTGGTCCTGCTTAGTAGATGTGTATCTTTCTCTATGCCTTTTAGCAATATTGAAAGTTTCTATCATGAATGCATGAGTTAATGGTGTTTATTTTAGGGGTAACTATTACAAATTGGATTCTAAGAATTTAGTAATAGATCATCATGGAACCTCCCTCAAGGAATGTAACAAATAGACTCATTTCATCACTAGTTGCAGGGCTTTATTGAAGAAATTTCCTTTACTGGAGTTTCCAATCTCTTCCTTATATGTTTATTAATGGAAGTTAGTCAATTATAGGCTTATATAAAATACACAAATTTAAATAATTCATTTCTTAAAAAATTCATTTGTGAATATATTTTCAAACATGGCTTATTTTTAATTGTTTTTGGAAATAGTCTTTATTTAAATGAAACCTACTAAGCATATTTCAGTTATAAAGCGTCCACTTTTTAGAGAAGACAAAAATATGAAAATATGAAAAAATACATACATTTTTCAATAAGTCCTTTAAGAGTTTAGATTTAACATGTGAGAAAAATGAGGCAAAAATTTACCCATTCTCATAAGCAACCCTAACGAACTAGTTGGGTCAGAATAAAAAAACATGTGCAAAAAGAGGGGCCATTAAGAAGTAGAAGTGGGTGAACAGGGGTAGGAGGTGGACATGAGAGGAAAATGGGAGCTGCAGGATGGCTCAGAAGAAAAAACACATACTGTTTCTGCTCAGAAGCACAACTTGGTGCCTCAAGACTGCCTAAGTCTACAGTTATGGGGAATCCACACCTATAAATATGCATGGAATGTCATTATGAAACCCATTATCATACATAATTGGTGTATAACAATACAACATTTTAAAAATAAAAGGAGCTATTCTTACTTGTGTCCTCATTGTGGAGTGGGTTTTATTTATATTTTTGAGAATCTCATACATTATACAATGTAATTTGGTCATATCTACACTCCATTCTTCCCTTCCAACCTTCCAAGTCTCCTTCCATTCCTCCATTATTTCCCTCTATACCCCACAAGACTCAGGAAGTGTAATGGAAAAGCAGTGGAAATTTTAAAAACCAGATATTGAGAAGGAAAACTGTGAAACAGTTTCCTTTAGATACCTCAGGGCTAATGCAATCAGAGCATTCAGTGACTATGCTTTCTTCCCGGGACCATTACATGTATAGCCTACATTCCGGTAGATGGGCAGATGACACAATGGTCACCTCCTCTTGTTTATTCCACCTGTAGTTGGAATAAAAGGACCGTTCCATGTTTGAGCAGAAGAATGTTCGAGGTGCAGATAAATGGTTATAATAAAATAAGTAGTACCTGTTTTTTAATATAGTTTTATTAAATGTGAACATTTCATATAATAAATTTTGATCAGATTCAACACCTCCTAGATCCTTCCAGGTCCAATCTTCTCCCACTCACTTTCTTACGGACCAAATTTTGTGTCCTCATTTTTTTCAATATTATGGAGTTCTATTTGTGTTTTTCATATATTCTTGGGCAACTGACCATCCACTGGAGTGTGGTTGACATATCAGAGGTCACACCCTTATGGAACACTAACTCCAATTCCTTTATCAGCAATCAATTGCCTTTAGGTGCTCAGTTGGAAGTGGTGCATCAAATCCACCTGTTGTTTTTAACTAAGTCTCTATCATTCTTTTACCACTAAACACTTGCGAGTCAGATGTTGGGGTGAATATCTGCTAGCTCAGAGAAGCCAAGAAACAATCAGCTGACCTTCTTTTGGGGCAGAAACCCAGCAAGAGTGCATCACTCTAGCCATCACAAAACAAAAATGTTTAAAACAAGTCCCTCTACTTTTTCCTGTTTATCTCTTTATGCATATTCCTGGCTCCTGCATACTCTCTATGGATAGTTGCTGGCTCAGCCCCTTATTACATGGCTGATTTTATTAACAGTCTTGAGATTTTACAGTGCCGTCAAATATTCTGTAATACCTACATATTTTCCATATGTTTGAATTTTGTCTGTTGTGAGTCTGCACAGGTTTGGGAATACTGCCACAAACCCTTTTTGGCATGTAGTTTGTCCAGGGTTCCCCCAAGGAGTTGATGCCCACATTCACTTTTTTTCCTTTCTAGTTGTAAGAGAGCAAAGAATGAAAGAGGCAACAGAATATTTTAAAGTAAGCACAGATAGATAAATAAAAGGCAATTAAAAACTAAATAAATGCTCCATGTTGTGGAAATATGGTGTCTAGTTCTATTATAGAATATTATTTTAAGATGTGTTATATTTGTTTATGCTGGGGAACATTTATTTTAATGATTCAAACAAGTGCTGCATTCTTTTATAATGCTTTTGTTTAACTCTGTGAAGCAATATTACTTAGCCTGTCTAAAACACCTGATGGTATAATAAAGAGCTAAACAGCCAATAGCAAGGCAGGAGAAAGGATAGGCAGGGCTGGCAGGTAGAAAGAATACATAGGAGGTAAAAATCTGGAAGGAAAAAAGGAGGAGGACATCAAAGGCTAGCCACCCTGCTGCACAGCAAGCCACGGAAAAGGAAATAAAGGGATGCAGAAACAGAGAACGATAAAAGCCTAGAGACAAATGATAGGCAGAATAATTTAAGATAAGCAAAGTTGGCTAGAAACAAGGCAAGCTAAGTTTGGGCATTTATAAGGAATAATAAGCCTCAAAGTGTGATTTATTTGGGAACTGGGTAATAGCCTCCCCCCCACAAAGGAGCCAAAAGAATAAAAAAGAGTAAAAAAAATAAACAACAAAATTTTGGCATTCCAACTATAGCTAGAGTAAAAGAAAATCCAACATTGTTGTGTGCCAACAGGAGGCTAGAGTAAAAGAAATACTCAACAATATCATTTTTCTCATTAAGTTTTGTTTTTTCTGGAAACTACTCTTGGAGGTTTCCACATAATTCATTGTAAACCACACTAATGCATCCCGAATATTGCTCACTTATGACAGTCATAGACAAAGCTCAAAGTATTCTTATTTTTAATTGAGGATCACATAAGGAGTATGTTCATCACAGATACCTGTTTGATTTACATGCAAATTAAGGACATATAGAGAAAGGGGGAAGTGGAGTAGAGGAGGCATTTTCTTCCCAAAGAAAATTATACAATAATACAATAAAATTATACAATAATTTTATGCAAAAATTATACAATAATTTTCTTTAGACAAATATTGACTCAGAGAAAATTAATTGAGGATATATATCATTTGATTTAGAAATAAAGATGCAGCTGATACTTTGGAAATTAATTAGAGCTTATAATTAGTGCCTGTAATAAAAAAAAACTCCTCTTTTAACAGGAAGGTAAGTCACTCTATGACTTAACCTTCTAAGTGATAATCAATAGTTAACTGTTAGAGACAATGCAGAATCCTACAGCTACTTACTAATGATGGCCATGTAATGTTCAGGGGTCTAAATGCCTCAAAGGAAATTTGCTTTAGAAATATTCAAATATCACTAGTAGAGATGAAAGTGAGTTTTGAAAAATTGTTAACAAACTGGCGTGGTTTAGTCTCAGATGAGCACATTTATTGTGCTGTATTTATAGCCAAAAATTTTTTCTTCTCAGGAAACCATGCATTCTTCAAGAAAATTCAAATTGTTTTTGTTTAAATTATTAATAAAGGGATGATGAGGTCATGTGGGGGGGAAAGATAAAAAGAGGTGCATTCCATGATGTTCAGGGAGTATGTAAGCCTAATTATTAAGCTTAAATTACAAGCAAGGACAAACAGGAAACACCAATATAGACTTATAGACTTTGGGTCATTTAACTGATTATTGCATTTTATATATATATATATATATATATATATATATATATATATATATATATATATAATGTGTATGGTAATATGTGTTGCTGCATCATGTTTCATGCCCTCTCTTCTTGGCCTCCTACCCTCCTGTACCCTCTTCTCAACTACTTACTTCTCACCCCACTTTCATCCCTGTGGCATCAGTCTTATGCAAGTAACCATGGTTGCCATGAGTTCATGGCCATGACATGTCCAGAAGACAGCATCTCATATCTCTTACACATGTCCATCCTCCATCTCTTACACATTTTCTGCATTCTCTTTCAAGAAGTTCCCTGTTCTGCAGTACTTCCTACTCTTTGGAGATGGTGATAATACATGTCCTGTTCTAGACTGAGAACTCAGCAGTAACCCTTCTCCAATTTTTTTTACTGTTTTGCATTTACTATCATCCACTGCACAAAGAAACATCAAGACCAAGAACATCACTATTCTATGAATATAAACAGGTTATCTTTCATTTGAAAATGGGCATTTATATCTTTCTGTACATATGCACTTTAAGCTGCTTATGATCTCTGGAAACAAACTTTAGGCAACAATTATTATCTGCACAGAAAATAAAAATAAAAAATCTAATAAAACATGCCTTATTACAAAGCATAAACAAAAGTTATAAAGTCAAACGCTACTTCCCTAACAATAAATGTCAACATTTTATACAATGTTGTAAATTGACAGTCTCCCATACTCAGTAAAAAAAAAAAAAAAGAATCAAAGGTTACAATGTGCAGTATAAAAATGGCCATCTAAAATCAAACAAATCAAGAAGGGAGAATGCAAAGAAAGTACACAGCCATTACAATGATAATTTTATACTTAAAATTCAAAATTGGTAAAAAGTCAGGCATCAGACATGATAATCTAAGCAAAAGAACTTCCCTAAAGAAAATATAACTGGAAAGACAAAACAAATTTTTCTTGTAATATTTAATAGTGATCATCAACTTGACAGATTCAGAATCACCTACAAGACAAGCCTTTGGGTGTGCCTAAGAGAGGTAACCTAAATTGCATTAATTAAAGAGGGAAAACGATTTCAAGAGTGGGCAGTATCCCTCCATGTGATAGCATCCTGAAAAACACACAAAAAAGGAGGAAGCCATGTGCTTGTGAGCATCCATCTCCTTTGCTTAATGTCTGCCCAGCTGCCTCGAGCTCCCGCCTGCATGTCTTCAAAATAATAGGCTGCATCTTGGTGCTCTGAGCCAACATAAATGTTTCCTATATCTGCTTTTGTTAGGGACTTGGTCTCTACAACCACACATATTACCAGGAAGTAATATGCTAAAATGCCCTTTTAAGATCTATTCTACATTCATTTCTGTGGTTAAACATCCTGATTTCCAACAACTTAGAGGGAGAAAGCATTTATATGGCTAAAATTCTGAGTCAGAATCCATCATTGAAGGAAGTAAAGTCAGAAACTCTAGCAGATCCTTGAAGGCAGGCTTGCTTACTGACAGGCAGTCAGTTCAGGAACACTTGATAAGGGGATGGTGCCAGCAACAGTGGTCTGAGCACTCTTACATGAATTAATATTCAAGTTAACCCTCAACTAATATGACCATGGGACTATTCAATCTCCACAATCCCTCAGTTTCTAGTCTAAGTAACTCATTTTATCAAGACCCCTATTTTCTAATACTGATCCCCTTTGATATTCAATTTGACTCTTTAGTCTTAATCTCCTATTTGTGATTAAAACATGATTAATAAAAACTCAGATAGAGAAATTGGGGTTCTGAAGGTCAGAAACACAAAACAGCTAGCCACTGGCTTGTACTTTGACCTCAGTCCAAAATTGAGATTTTAACTTCAGGAATCTTAGAATGAGACTGTGTCTCCTTCCATTTTATAAGCCTCTCTAGTTCTAAAACAAAAATAGGTGTGTACCACTGGGGACTAAAGGCTCTCATCAAAGGATGTGCACTACTAGCACCTGGTTTCTATGGCAAGCTAATGTTGCTACTGGGACTAAAGGTGTGTGTCATTGTTGCCAGGTCTATAAGGCTGTCCAATGTCACCGTTGTACTCTTCTGATCCTAGTTCAAGCTTTATTTATTAAAATACAAATGAAATGCCACTACACATGGTGAAACTTGATTACCCTTGTGAGTATCCAGCAAGAATTCTGTTGACCCTCGAGATTCTTCTCCTTGAGGTTACTGCTTAATGATTGTATATCCACTGATTCTTTCAACGTACTCCTTAGTGATAAATCACTTCTCCTTGATTCCTTTACAATTCAATCCAGTTGAGGGATCTTATCCAGTACCACTGATTTAAAAATTGCCCTTATAACATTACCAAATGCACAAACATTTTTGTTTTGGATTTGTAGCCCAGTACTTGGTGGCTGTTACATCTATCCATATTACTATATGTTTTAAAAATTTGGAGGTATTTAGATTTGTTGTTATTAAAAGTTAGTAAACTTCTCAGCTGTAGTTTGCTTGTGTTATCCAGTTATGGAACTGCTGCATTGAAATTTCTACAGCATTGAAAAGTTTCTTCTGGGAGAGGCTATTATTATTATTATTATTATTAATTATTATTATTATTATTACAAATTTTCACCCCCTTCACTCCTCCCATTTACCTCCCCCTCCACCATTTCCCCTTACCCTCCTTCTTCAGTCCAAAGAGCAGTCAGGGTTTCCTGCCCTGTGGTAAGTCCAAGGTCCTACCCCCTCCATCCAGGTCTAGGAAGGTGAGCATCCAAACAGACTAGGTTCCCACAAAGCCAGTACATAGAGTAGAATCAAAGCCCAGTGCCATTGTCCTTGGCTTCTTAGTCAGCCCTCCATGTAAGCCACGTTCAGAGAGTCCAGTTAGATCACATGCTCCATCAGACCCAGTCCAGTTGGCCTTGGTGAGTTCCCATTAGATTGGCCCCACCATCACAGTGGGTAGGCACACCCCTCACGGCCATGACTTCCTTGCTCATGATCTCTCTCCTTCTGCCCCTCATTTGGGCCTTGAAAGCTCAGTCCAGTGCTCCAGTGTAGGTCTCTGTCTCTATCTCCATCCATTGTCAGACAAAGGTTCCATGATGGTATTCAAGATATTCATCAGAGTCATTACAGTATAGGGCCAGTTCAGGCCCTCTCTCCTCAGCTGCTCAAGGAACAAGCTGGGAACATCTCCTTGGACAACTGGGAACCCCTCTAGAGTCCAGTCTCTTGCCAACTCTCAAATGGCTCCTTTAATTAAGATATCTTCTTCCCTGTTCCCATATCCACTCCTCCTCCATCCAAACTGTCCCATTTCCCCAAGTTCTCCCCATCCTCCCCTTCTCACTTCTCTCTCCCCATCTCCCCTTACCCCCATCCCAGCCCCACCCCAAGCTTTCCATTTTTTCCTGGAAATCTTGTCTACTTCCAATATCCAGGGGAATAACTACATGTTTTTTTTTGGGGGGGGGGGATTCACCTTCCTATTTAGTTTCTCTAGGATCATGAATTATAGGCTCAATGTCCTTCATTTATGGCTAGAATCCACTAATGAGTGAGTACATACCATATTCATCTTTTTGGGTCTGGGTTACCTCACTCAGGATAATATTCTCTATTTCCACCCATTTTCATGCAAAATTCAAGATGTCATTGTTTTTTACCGCTGAGTAGTACTCTAATGCATATATATTCCACACTTTCTTTATCCATTCTTCCATTGAGGGGCAACTAGGTTGTTTCCAGGTTCTGGCTATTACAAATAATGCTGCTATGAACATAGTTGAGCAAATGCTTTTTTAATATGATAGGGCATCTCTTGTGTATATTCCCAGGAGTGGTATTGCTGGATCCTGGGGTAGGTTGATCCTGAATTTCTTGAGAAACCACCACACTAATTTCCAAAGTGGTTGTACAAGTTTGCATTCCTACCAGCAATGGATGAGTGTTCCCCTTACTCCACATCCTCTCCAACAAAGGCTATCATTGGTGTTTTTGATTTTAACCATTCTGACAGGTGTAAGATGATATCTCAAAGTTGTTTTGATTTGCATTTCCCTGATCGCTAAGGAGGTTGAGCCTGACCTTAAGTGTCTTTTGGCCATTCGATCTTCTTCTGTAGAGAATTCTCTGTTCAGATCAGTACCCCATTTTTAATTGGGTTAATTAGTATTTTAAGTCTAGTTTCTTGAGTTCTTTAAAGTCATTCCACTAAATTCAGGAATAAGAAAAGGCTCACTATATCTCTTCAACATAGTTCTTGAAGTTCTAGCAATAGCAATAAGACAACATCAGGAGATCAAGGGGATTCGAATCGGAAAGGAAGAAGTCAAACTTTTATTATGTACAGATGATATGATAGTGTACATTAGTGACCCCCAAACCTCTACCAAAGAACTCCTACAGCTGATAAATACCTTCAGTGAAGTGGAAGGCTACAAGATCAACTCAGAAAATCAGTAGCCATCCTATACACAAAGGATAGAGAAGCAGAGAGGGAATTCAGAGAAACTTCACCTTTTACAGTGGCCACATATACCATAAAGTATCTTGAGGTAACTCTAACCAAAGAAGTGAAAGATCTATTTGACAAGAACTTTAAGGCATTGAAGAAAGAAATTGAAAAGAACACCAGAATATGGAAAGACCTCCCATTCTCTTGGATAGGTAGGATCAACATAGTAAAAATGGCAATTCTACCAAAGGCAATCTATAAGTTCAACGCAATCCCCATTAAAATCCCAACAAAATTTTTCACAGACCTTGAGAGAAAAATAATCAACTTTATTTGGACAAACAAAAAACCCAGGATAGCCAAAACAATCTTATACAATAAAGGAACTTCTGGAGGCATTACCATCCCTGACTTCAAACTCTATTACAGAGCTAGAGTAATGAAAACAACTTGGTACAGGCATAAAAACAGAGACATCGACCAATGGAATTGAATAGAAGACCCAGATATTAACACACAAACCTATGAACACCTGATTTTTGACATAGGAGCTAAAAGTATACAATGGAAGAAAGAAAGCATCTTCAACAAATGGTGCTGGCAGAACTGGTTGTCAACCTGTAGAAGAATGAAAATAGATCCACATCTATCAGCATGTACAAAACTCAAGTCCAAATGGATTAAAGATCTCAATATCAATCTGAACACACTGAACCTGATAGAAGAGTAAGTGGGAAATAGTCTACAACATATGGGCACAGGAGTCCACTTCCTACGTATAATCCCTGTAGCACAGACAATAAGGGCAACATTGAATAAATGGGACCTCCTAAAACTGTGAAGCTTCTGTAAAGCAAAGGATACTGTCATTAAGACAAAGAGGCAACCTACTGATTGGAAGAAGATCTTCACCAACCATAGGAGAGGCTTATAAGGCTAAGAAAGCACATGAACATTACAAAGCAGATAAATCTCAGGACACAGAAATCAGGAATCTCAGACAGTAAGAAAGCCCTAAGGTCTCTCTCCAAAGCAAGATGACAGTGTGTTTCTGCTAGAAGGCTGCCTGAAGTTGGGGAAGTAGTCTCAGCAATACAGTTTACCTTCATTGTCACCAGGATTTCTAATGATCTGTCTGTAGTGAGGGTTCCAGTCACCCATGTTTCTGTGAGCAATTCCAATAAACTCAGTTATTCAATGAACCTGACTTGGGGGGAATTGCTTCTTTAATTAGTCATTGGTGACCTCTCTTTAGTGTCTAACCACTTGCATGTATATCTTCAGGAAAAGTCACCCTCTAATAATAATTGACATGTACCCACAAATAAAGACACAGATTAAACATATAGATGGTATGTGACCACCTGATAATATGGTTTTAATTGCTATAAAGTTACAATACGTGAGCAGTAAAGTTAAGTAATAAATATTCCTATGCAGGTATTTTGATTTTGAATGCATAATATTAATGTTTGCAATTTATGAGAAAAGAAACAGTTTTCAATACCTAATGTCACTAAAAATAAAAACCTCCAATTTCTTTCCCCAAAGCATGAAATAAGGCACACACATCATTTGTGAATCAACAAAAAGATAGCTTCTAAAATTGAAGAAGTAAAAGTAGCTATTAAATAAAATATGAATACATTTGTTTATCTCCAGTGAAAGTGCAAATTTTATTTATGGCTGCTAATATAGAAATTTATAACACACTGGCACTTGCTGGCTATTTTCAGCATGTATGTATACTGTACATGTAAGCAAATCTCTCATTGTGAACATACTCACAGGACAAGCCCTTTTAGAAACAGATATATAAAGACCTGGCACAATCATGATATATGGCTAGTTCTTAATTCTACTTTGACAATGGAATTGAAATACAAATGGTGATGATATTATAAATTTCCATGACACTTCTGACATAATATTTACCTTACAACTTAATTACAGAACTTTAAAGATATGCATAACCTTTCCCAAACTTTCTATTTTAGTAGCTAAGTGCCTTAAATATTTAATACATTTTATTATTATTTTAACACATTGAAGTAAGTATTTAAAAACAAAACATTAAAAATATGAGATTGAAATTTTATTGAATGTTGTTAAAATAAAATTTTTCTGTAGTTATTAAATGTCAGAACCTTAGATAGAGCTATGCCCCAGAGGTTAATAACACTGGTTGCTCTATAGTCTACCTGGTTCAATTCCCAGTGCCCTAATGGTGCCTCACAACCATCTGCAGCTCCAGTTCTAGTTGATCCAACACCTTCTTCTGGCCTCCACGGGTACTGGGTATGCATATAGTACATTGACTTACACAGACAAACCATACATCCATATAGAATTAAAATAAAAAATGATGTTTGAATAGTATGCAGATATTAAAAGTAGTTTGAAACTGATATAGGGTAGGAAACAAAGAGCCTTTGGTGATACAGATTCATAACAACAAATGTTAAGAGCTGTTATTGGTATATGTTTGTTATCAGACATGGATGTGGGTTTCACAAGTAAGTATGATTGGAGTCTTTTGAGTATCTAACCAAGAGTAACATAATTGAGTCACATAGGTTCATTTTTACTTTTGTGAGAAACCAAATACTGAATTCCACCATGCTTGACTTTTTGCATGCTTATCAGTAGTGTATAAGACTCCCCTTTTGTTTTCAACCTTGTGTAATTTTCTTGTTTTTTATCATTTTACATTTTTACTTATTTATATCTGTGTTTTTACTATGTAGGTCCCTTTTTACCACTAACCCACATCCACACTGACAGCAGCATGTTTATCCACTTTATCCTCCGTTATAAATTTCAGATCTATAAATTTAATTATGTATAAAGAGAAAATTCCCACGAAAAATTGTAATTCCACTTCTGATTAACTGTCTCACTTAGGTAGAGATGCTATAGCCGCCCTAAAATATTGAAGATAAGATATAGATAAATATAATATAAAAATAATGTATTGGGATTAAGAATGGCTGCTTGTTGTGAGAGTATAGGAGGATTTACAAATAACAGCCAGAGAAAGATATTGTTGGAGAGATGGTTCAAAGTCTAAGTATCGTATTGCTCTTGCAGGGGATCCTAGCACCCATGTCACATGGTTCTTTTAACTGTATCTCCAAGGGACCTAATGTTTTCTTCTGATCTCTGAGGATACAGTATTCACGTGCATATTATCACACACATTCCTCTTTCTACTGACCTTCAAAGCATATTATTGCCATCTCATATTCAAATGATAGATATTAAGGGTGAGGGAATGTCCATCCATGCAGTTCTATGCTTACTGGACTCTTCCTCTATTCAGAAAATGTGTAATCACTTCCTGATGTCAGGATGCAGGGATCTGGAAATCCACAAGGGTCTTATTTGCAATGGGATTTAAATCTTCTCACATAAAATTGAGGATAAATATGAAAAGGCAGTCACTCATATAAACTCTTTGGATCTCAGGCAACTGTCACTGGATAATCTCTGAATCACCTATTTTGAGATAGTGCTAAGGTAGCTTATACTTCTGAAGTTTTTTGTAGTAGGGTGTGGGATTTCTCTGCATCTTGTGACATTGAAAGCATCCCCACCATAAGCATAGAATATCTCGCATAAACAGTCAATAAAGGCTCCTTGTTTTGCTTGGGCACTAAGCAGAAATTTCTCTTTTTAAAAGTGTTAAAAAGGAAAAGAAGAGTTAGATGAGAAAATAAAGAAAAAGGAGTATAAGAGAGAGAGATCAGCAGGAGCAGGAAGACAAATCAACAGTATGATAGAGAAAAATGCAAATGGGCCAAAACCCCCAGACATCTGTTTCTGTACAGATATAGCTATCTCACTCCCTTAGCATGCATTACTCTCTCAAGAAAGAGGTACAGAATGTACTCATGAGTGACAGTTTAAAACATCTGTCTCTCTGAATACATTGGCTCACATGGTTTCATATATACATACAGAAATCAATGACATGCTGGGGATTCTGATTTTCATTGAATATTTGAAAAAATTAACTTCACCATTTGTCAGAGAAGCCACTTGCTGTAATGGACAGTGGTTAAGACAGAGAATCACAGTAGTCAAAGTGCTGAGAATATGTAACTGTGGCGTGCTCAGCCCCAAATGGGACATCTCTCCCTCCCATCAAGTTTTCAGGAGGCAACTGGAAAGAGAGACAGGAAGATTCTAAGAGCCAGCGCTCAGGGCAAGCCGCTGAGAAACAGTGTCTTCTGGATTGACTGGGCAGTTGCTCTCATGACCTCACAACAGCTGTTGATGCCTGCACACAACCTGTGGAGATCAGGACAGTGAGCGTTCCAGCAAATGTGAAGGGGCCCATCAGGCTCCAACCAGAGCTGAAAGCTATTGGCAGCTGGGAAATGGAATTCAGTTGTCTTCAGGGGTGTGGTCTCTCATTGATTTCACTCCCTTTGGTAAACGATGCTTCATTCACACACATAGGGATAGCAATACTTAAAGTCACTGGGTTGTTAAAAAAAAGGCAAGAGTATAAAGTTGTAATGGAGGTATGCCTAGGAGAGATTGGAAACAAGGAAGAAAGTGGTGGATTGTATTAAATTACAGTCTACACATGTATGAATCTTTCAAATAACAGATATATAAGTTGAAGAACGAAAAATTCCCTCTAGTTTCAATTATATAATAGTAGAGATGGGTCACTTTTCTATAACATAATATCCCATCCACAACATGAAAATAATATGAGATACTTTTCTACATGAAAACTAAAGTATTATTTACTGTAAAATGTCATAGCTTCAGATAAAATGGAATATTAAAACTATCTAACACTGGTGTTATTCATTCATTCATTTACTTCTTGCACTAATGTTCTACATAAGTTTATTAAATGAATAATGGCCACACAGTATTGGGATTTATTTTACATCAAGCTGAGCAGTAACCATGCATACGTGTGAATAGTATAAATTCCATAACAATACAAATCAGATTCATTTATTGTACCCTAACTGTGAGTACCAAGTTACTTAATTCTCTGTTACTATAACTTCATCCATAATGAAAACATTAATAGTATACACTCCACAGCCCTGTAAGAACGAAATGAGCTGAGAGTGGAAGAAGCTTAGAACAGATCAGAAATATTAATCACCAATAGATGTTAGCAACAGCTTTAGTAACCCGTGAAATGAAAATAAAATAAATGGTGTGTGCACTGTTATATCTCCCAGAATTTTTTAAGATTTGGATACATCTCAAACACCTCTTTGATGCATAGAAATAACTTAATTTATTATATTGAGAAGATAAGTAGACATTGGACAGTATTCAGAGTCTTTCAATGATATAAAATTAGCAAATTTCACTATTTATAAACTTTAAATATTGACTTAGTAGGTTGTATATATCAATGTGTAAATGCACATAAACATGTATAATGGGTATGTATTATATACATAGGAACTATACTAGAAGAGGTCATTAATGTGAAACTGGAGAGAAGGAAATGGGGTGAGAGTGGGTGGAAAAGATGCAGATGCAGTTATCTTAATTATGGAGTTCTTGAAATAACTGTAAATTTACAAGTCTCCATATCTGCATTAGAGTTTCTTTAACACATATAAGCCTATGGCAGATGGGCAGAATGTCCACTTGCAGACTGATTTTGCTTTTGTGTGTTGTCATGACAGTGAATTCATCCAAGAACTTTTCTACACTAGGAAGACAGCCCACCCTGATCTGCATCCAAGCCATTAGGACTTTCTTTCCTACTTTGGGTGTTCTGAAGTTCAAGCATGATATGCCTGTTTATAGGCTAGGTCCTATGTTATATTGTTTAATTTTCTAGATCTATGTTTTGGTCTAATTAATTTGATAAAATTCTTAAAATGGGCCACTTCAACGAATCCTTTGCACTCCAGTGACATTTAAATCAATCCAAGTTTTCCAATAGCACATTCAGTATTTTGTGTTTTATTTTTGGAAGTCTTGATTGGTAAAATTTCAGCCTCTTTGATATATCCTAAGGAGTGTGCAGACCCTGACTCCATTAGGCATGTTACTTTTCTTTAGCTGTTTGTTGAGCATATATGCTTGCAGTGAAATTTCAATTGTGTTTTAATAAATAAAGACTTCCTGGAGATCTGAGAGTCAAACAGTCCTACTGGTCAGCCTTACAGACCAGATTATGGTAACACACACTTTTAATCTCAGAACCCATAATGACATGCATCTTTGATTCCAGTAGCCACATTAGTTGTCATAGAAATCGGGTGATGCATACCTTTAATCCCAACCCTAGAGGGGAATATAAGATGGGGGAATACATCTCTCAAAAACAGTCTCATTCTGAGACTCCAGGAGACAGAATCGCCATTTCAGACAGAGGTCAAGGTAAGAGCCAGTGGCTGGCTGTTTTGCTTTTCAGATATTCAGGTTAAATTCCAATTTTTCTCCCTGAGTTTTTAATAATTGTGTTTCATATGCTGATATGTATTTTTATGCATATGCAGATGCACATGGATGCTTGCATGTATGCAGGTCAGAAGTAAACCTCATTGTTTTCTCCAATCTTTCCTCTAATTTTCAATAAAACATCTTTCACTCAATCTCAGACTCACTGCAATCAGACTACGATAGATGTCCAGGGCCTAGGGATGCTTTTGTGTTTGCCACCAACCTGAGTAATGAAGATATTCACTAGCATGCTTTGTGTGTTTTACATGCATGCCAAGGATCAAACTTGTGCCAGGTCCTTATACTTATGAAGTTGGATGTTACCTATTAAAACATCTCCCAAGTTCTAATATTTCTAATTTACATTCTTACAGTCTCCATTTCTCTGTTCTTGTAGATTCTCTAATTTAATCTGTCCACTATATTAATCATAATTATTTTTATAAAGCAATACAACATTTCTGTTACTTTTAGCTCAGATTCGGTTACCTGATTTTTTCCCCTTCAGATTGTAATCTCTAGGTTTTCAAAAAGATGGTTCATTTATTCTTTGGAAATGTGTGTATATTGTATTAAATAATATGAACTGGTGCAGAAAGGCCTGAACCATGGAGGTTCTGTTAACTGAGCTACAGGTTGGACCAGATTCAACCTTCAGTGGAAAGTGAAAGCCTTTCCACATGTCTCTTGTGCCTCTACATTTATATCTTCTCTTATCGTTCTGTTTTCTTGTGAATTTCTTCTTATAAAGAGTCTGAATTTTGCAACCCTACCACTGTCAACCATAGTTCCTACACAGGACATGAAAAGGTACAGCGGCTATTGATATAAGGGAGGGGTAGCTTTCTATAGTCTCATGCTTACCCCTGCCTCTTTTAGTATTCTTCGATCCCAGAGCTGTGACCTTCATAAATATTTATTTCAGTTACTTTCTCTTTTAAGTGAAAAAAAAAGCAGCAACAAGAAAATGGGTTTTAACAGCTGTCCTCCTGGATGGAAATAAATTTATATACCCTGTCCTTCATGAGAGTAGAACTGCTTGCAGAAAACTCTCTGAACCTCCTGATGACCCCTTTGCTTAATCCTCTCACATTGTCAGACACTTGGTTGTGTTTTTCTGATTCTTTTTGTCTTGCTTTTGCTTTCAGTCTGCATATACACAGACACATATACATGCATGTACAAACATGCATACATGCACATACATATGCATATGCATGTACACATACACATAAAAGCAAACACACAAGCAGGCATTTACACACAATACACACATGCACCCACATATACACAAGGCACACACAGAAAGAAGCACAGACACACTGTTTCTAACCCAGGAAAACCTATTCTGATGCTTAGAGAAAAGAACAGAGTGCTACTGCACACTACGGTGTAGCTTTCAGGAATTTTCCCCTTCCATGCTGCACCAAGCACAGCCTATAGATATTGCCCAAATATCATTTAAGTAAGGGTGCTTTGGTTTCAGATAAACAGATTCCATCTATTGTTCTCTCCATTTGGCAGTGTCTGAGGAATTAAAGTTTCAAGGTTTTCTCTACACTTCTGATGAGCTCCATAAACATCATTGATTTTTGTGTTTCTGTTTATCTTGGGTTAAAACATGAATTTTCACATTGAGGCTCTTTACCTATTGCACTTAATGCTAGAAAGCAGATACTTCAATATAAGAAAGAAACTCACCTTTATAAAAATATATTTTTATTTTTAAATGCTTATTTGTTTTTATGTGTATGGATGTTTTGTTTGTTGGTATGTCTGTGTACCATATATGTACCATGGCATACGATTCCATAAAACTGGAAACACAGATGGTTGTGGATTCTGGGAATAAATCTGAGTCCTCTAGAAGATCAGCCTGTGCTCACAACCACTGGTTCATCTTCCCAGGCCCAGGAAATTACTGTTTAAAAAGAAAGAACACAAATGAAAGACGGAATGTATATACTTGATGGAAACCCATTTTACGTACTTTTTAGGGCTACTGAGATTGCTTATTTGATAAGGGGGCAAGCCTGAGGATTTGCATTCACTCTCTGGTCCCAGTTGGTAGTAGAAGAGAAGTTACTGCTCCAAGTTTCCCTCTTATCTTCACACACACACACACACACACACACACACCACATACACAACTAAATAATATATTAATAAATACATGAATAACTGTAATAAAATATTTTTAAATATAAAATACTTTTAAAAATCTTTTACATGCATGTGTATATGGAGTATTGTGTATCTGTGAGTTAGTCATGTTGTGCAATGAAAAGAGTGTGGAAGGGAGAGAACACCCTGGAATGTGATCCGTGCCTTCCACCCTGCTTTTGCTAGGATGTCTTGTTACTCACTCTCCCATCTCACCTTAGGGCACAGTAACAGAATCAGTTGTGTCCTTTGGATCTAAACTCAGGTCCTCATGCTTGCCCTGCAAGCAGTTTACAAAGTAAGCTCTACCCAAAAACTTGAAACTTGGTTTTTCGAGACAGGGTTTCTCTGTAGCTTTTTTAGAGCCTGTCCTGGAACTAGCTCTTGTAGACCAGGCTGGCCTCGAACTCACAGAGATCCGCTTGCCTCTGCTTCCCGAGTGCTGGGATTAAAGGCGTGCGCCACCACCACCCGGCGAAACTATATTTTTAATAAGTGGAGGAGTATGTTTTTTGCTTTGTTTTTATATCATTCTGTATTTTCTAAATTGATGAACCTTACCTTTTCTATTTAAATCCGCATTTCAAAATTTTCCAGGATTCTAAGCCATGGCACAGTGTGAATAGGTAAGAATTTTGGACAGAACAAGCCTACTGTAAGACCCATCTCCCTTCTTTCATTGAGTGAACCTGTGTGGTATCTGTGAATTATTCAGTGTCTCATATTCTCCATGTGTGACACAATTATAATAAGATCAAAGGTTTGTAAACCTGTTCTAAGAATGGAGGGATAAATGAATGTAAGCTACACAGAACCTCAAATAAATACCTTGCTGTATTCTTTGGAATTAGCAATCAAGAGACCATCTCATATTTTTAATCTTTGAAAACAGTTACAATTTATTATTTATTTCCTTTAATGAAAGCAGAGCCTAGCAGCTCATCATCTCCTCAAGTAGGTCAATTAACTATTCTCACCATCTGCTTGGCCAGTGGTTTTATCCCTTCTTTCTAGTCACATACAATGGCCTTTCAGTGTTGCAGAGGGCTGAGGATTCTGGAAAGGCATCAGCCTGAATATTGTCTGGCTCTGAGAAAATACCAGCAAAATTTGTAAATATTTAGAGAGAATTACACATGCAACTTTTAAAATCATTTTTGAAAACCCTATGTTTGGTTTGCAACTCACGTCAGTGCATAGATATATCATGTTGGCCTGAATGACACTCCTCTCTGAAATCAAAGCGTCGTTAGTGTGAGGGATTTCACAGATGACTGGGATCAAATTTGACCTTCCTAGACTGTTGCAGCTTGTATTAATGCTGGATTTTTATTTAAAAGAAAACACATTTGTAGGTCTGCTTTAAAAGATGCTGTACATCTAAGCAGGATAGTATTAGAAACCTGTTTTACATAACTAACTCATTTCTGAAAAGACAGGTGGCTTAATTTTGAATGATGAAAAGAGTGTCATAATACTGTGCTATAGAAGAGTGTTTTGAACTTAGCACATTCTCGTAACTTTGTCCAATTTTGTCATATACACCATATCCCTCTTTTCCACTTCAAAGGCAGTGGAACTTTTATTATGAAATACAATTTCTGGTTCAATTACAGATTTAAAAAAATATTCAGTATGTTAAAAATTTATGCAGTATTTTGAAGAAATGTGGTTCAATGTCCTTATTTTACATTCAATTTATCACAAAGAAATGTGCATATTCATAGACTCTAATGCATAATAGCTAAGTCAGAGAACTTAGTATTTCTATTAGCTTGGACTCTTATTGAAGTGTGTGTGTGTGTGTGTGTGTGTGTGTGCACGCATGCAGTAATGACACTTTTCCACCTATTTTAGCATATATAATACATATGCTTATAATAGAACATAAAGTAAATAATAACCTTTTTGTTTGATTCATTGGTAATATTGTAATTATGTAATCATGGTTTAGATCTGTGCTTTCTTAATAACTTGCAATGCTGAACATTTTAGGTCATTGGTTTATCATTATTAAAAATATCTGCTGATGTCATTACCTACTGTGGTAGTTTAAAAGTAATTGGACAAATAATCTCATCGATAATGGCATTATTAGGAGGTGTGACTTTGTTGGAGTGGTCATGGCCTTGTTGGAGGAAGTGTGTCACTGTGGGGGAGGACTTTGATGTTTCTTATGTTCAGGATACCACCCAGTATATCAGTCAACTTCCTGAAGGACTCAGATACTCCTCCAGCACAATGTCTGCTTGTACGTCCCCATGATAATGGACTGAACCTCTGAAACTGTAAGGGAGTCCCCTGAATTAAATGTTTTCCTTGTAAGAGTTCACCTACCATTCTTCTGTTAATTTTGTAATTTTGTCTTTATTAATTCAAATTAATTACTTATTTTCTTGCTGGCAAGATATTTTAAATTTTCATATAGTATAGACATTAAATCTCAGATTAACTCTCAGATATGCAGCATGCAATCATATTCTTCCATTTACTTACTTTTAATGTTTTTTTATTAAAGGGGTTTTTGTAGCCTCCTCTGTCTTGGAACTTGTCATGTAGATTAGATTAACCTTGAATTCAAAAAGATCTTCCTATCTCTCCCTCCTTAGTGATGGGATTAAAGACATGCGCACCTCTTCCTAGTTGCATTTGGCCTCATTCTTCTCCTTCTGTTTCTCCTCATTCTCCTTCTAAAATGTAGAAAAGTATTTATTTGATATAGCCACATTGGGAAGGAGATCAAAAAAATCTTATGACTCCCTGACCTGAAGTCCCTATTCAGGGACATAGCATGATGTTTAGGGTTAAATGGAAGGCCACAGGTGTGCATAGCTAAGCAATATTATTCAGTCTGTTCTCCCAATGAAAACAGCCTTGTCTATGCATCCCTTTATTGTTATGCCTTTAAAGTCTTGTCCAAAACGTCCCTCTTTACATTGAATCCATAAAGTTTATCTCCATTAATTCATCTAGAAGTTTTGATAATATTGGTTTTCAAAATTAAAATTTTAGTTTTTTTTCAGCTTACTTTTATACAAACTCAGAGATAAAGTTCTAATCCTCTTCCTTTCTATGTGAACCTCTGGTAATCTCAAAAATATTTATTAATTGTCCAATTTGCATTGTGCTTATTGACTTCATCAAAACTCAACTTGTTTCAAGTACATAAGATGACTTCTGAGGATTAGTATTGTGTTATGGTATTTAACCTGTCAGGTAACCATAACCTTGTATATTTTTTATGTCTATGCTTTTTGCTAACTATAACCTTGCATATTTTGAGGCCAAATATTTTAATTCTTCTAGCTTTGTTCTCCTCTTTCAAGATTGCTTTGGATCTTTTGGGATTCAATATAAAATCTATGACTTTTTAAACATTGGAGAGACATACCATTGGCACAATGAGAAATAGTGTAGTGAATTTGTTAATTTCTTTATGATGTTGTGAACATATATAAAAGTGTTAATTCTTCCAACACACATTGACTATTTTTCTATTGATTGGTGTCTTCACCAACTCTTTATGTCTAGTTTTAATTTTTGATTTTTTTCATATCAAGCATATTTTACGTGATTTGAGTTTTGACTAAAGTGAGATTACATTCTTATTTCTATTTCAGATAGCTTGACGTTACCATTTATCTAGCAATTTATACTTTTGCTAATGGTGTTTGATTCCTGGTTTTAAATCTTACTATTGGGTTTATTTTCTTTATTGGTTTTACTATATTTTAGTAGAGTCTTAAGGCTATTTATATATAAAATCACACTATCTTGAGACAGGTACAATTTAACTACTTTCTTTCAAATTTTAATGCAATGTGTTTTTTAGTACCTAATTGCTGTGTCTGAGACTTCCAAAATAATGTTGAACATACATTAAAAGCAGGAAGGTAATAAAAGTGTAAAGTTAAAAGAAGAAAATCTTTCATTACTGTATTCAGGTGCATACTTTGCCAGGAGTGGTAGAAATTTAATCTCAGCATCCAGGAGAAGAATACAAGAGGATCTTTGTGAATTTAATATCAGCCTGGTCTACACAGAGAGTTCCAGGGCAACCAGCAGCTCTACATAGTGAAATTTTGTCAAAAAAGGGTTACTAGAGAAATTTCTATACACCCAATTTGTAAAAATTTTGTGAAGAAAAGATTATTTATTATTGTGTCAAATTGTTTTGCATATTGTTCAGAGATCCCTTGCTTTTATCTTCTTTTTATGGTAAGGTAGTTTACTATATTTATTGATTTGAAATCACAGAATCATTTCTGTATCACTGGAAGAAATTGTAATTGGTCTTGGTTATTATAAATTAAATATATCATTTAGTTGTTTGTTGCAATGTTGATGAGGTCTACTACAACTGTGTCCACCAGGCATTAGGAGCTGCAGCTACCATTATAGTGCTGTGTCTAGTATCAGTGTTTTGAGTAGATAAAGAGGTCTGCCATATATTCTTTCATAGAAGAACAGTGTCCCAATGATCCCCAGGACTACGCTTTCTCAAGCTATTGTTAACTTTTTATAGCCACTTTCAATATTTCTATTTCTTTTTTTATTCACCCCTGATAATTTCTGTGTGAATTAAAATTGACACATGTATTTAACATGTTCACAGGAGCATTGTGAACTTTTTTTATTTTTCATTTATTTATTCTTTAGAGAAGATTGTTGACTTTCTTTATCATTTCCCAAACACCAAATATTTTGCCTTTTGACATTTTATGCTATTTTTATACTATTTCCTCTTCTCTCTACTTTTTTATTTCTTTTTGCCTTCTGCTTATGTTTTGTCTCAACTTTTTTAGAATGATGCATTTCCTTGTTTATTTTTCTTATGATACACTTTTAAAATGCATTTTTAAGTCTTTTCTCCCTATTAAACTTTGCATTTTTCCTTAACTTTCCTAAGTATTTTTGTTACTCATTTAAGTTTTATATTTTCAAGTCAAAAGACACTTAATTGTAGATTTTGATCTCAACATTAATTTGAGATTTGGTACTTGACACACGATCTATCTTGCATTACAATCTTTGAGCCATTCAAGACAATGAATCAATTCTTTAATAATTTAGCATAGATTATTGTGTTATTAATCTCAGATAAACGTTTGAATTTAAAAAATACATTTTTTTTTTTTGGTTTTTCGAGACAGGGTTTCTCTGCAGCTTTTTTAGAGCCTGTCCTGGAACTAGCTCTTGTAGACCAGGCTGGCCTCGAACTCACAGAGATCTGCCTGCCTCTGCCTCCTGAGTGCTGGGATTAAAGATGTGAGCCACCACTGCCCAGCTTAAAAATACATTTTTGCTTCTGTGGTACTTGTTCAGTTTTAGTGTAACTGATATGCCTATTGATTAAAGTAGTATACCTGTTTTTCCTTCACTTTTCTGTTTACTATTAATAACTTTAGTGTTTGCTTCTTGGTTCTTTAGAGTATCGTTATTCCAACCATCCCCTTCTTAGTGTAATTCTTTGTGATTAACTGATTTTCTACAGTAATGTATGCTGTGGAATAACCTTTTGTACACTGTGTAATATTGCTTTGATTGCTTTAATAAACAAGATAAATGACCAGTAGCCAAACAGAATAAGTTAAGGTGGGAAAGCCAAACTGAGAATGCTGGGAGGAAGAAGGGCAGAATCTGGAGTTACCAGCCAAACTCAGAGGGAACAGGATATCAATGTGCCATGCTAATAAAAGGACTGCAACATGGCAGAACATAAATAAGGGATATATTTTAATTTAAATGTAAGAGTTAACTTACATATGTCTAATCTACATGGGAAGTAGAAATAGACAAGATCTGAGTAAATTGCGAGCATGGTGACCTTGGGGGAGGGCTGAAGGGACGGGAGGGGAGAGGCAGGGAAGGAAACAGAGAAAATGCTCAATAAAAATCAATCAATAAATAAATAAATCTAAGAGTTAGCTAGTAAAAAAGATTGAGTTATCAGCCGAAAATTCATAAATTGCATTGTCTCTTTGTGGTTATTTTGGAGCCATCAATCAAGAAAGGAAAATTATACCTACAAATGTATTTTTATTTCTTGCCATAAATTTTTAATGATAGACTTTGATGAACATTTGCCATGAGATTGAGAGAGACACACTTTAGTTAGAACCATACTGTATTAAATAGATAACAAGATTGCATTGTAAACAATTATATTTTTTATTTTATGGATACTCTGAGTTTGGCTGTATATGGATTTATTTATTTTAAACCTTCAGATGCATTTATTTCACCATCAACTTCTTTTCTTTCAGATTAACGAAATACATTTAGATTTTCTTACAGAATCTTCCTGGTTCAGAATCCTCATAACTTTTCTTTGTGTGGAAAAATACTGCTATTCCTTTGCTTCTGAATGAGAAGTATTGCTGGTTAGTAACCTAGTCTTCTTATCAGTTTGAAAGCAGCATCTGGGAATTCTCCAGTGCTTGTTGGGTAGAAGCCTGGTGACTGAGGCACTAGAAGTCTCATTCAGGCCTTTGTTTCTTTTCTCACTTTCTTTTACTTTTTTGTTTTTTTTTCTTGACACTGACAATTCAATAATGTCTTATAGTGATTTTACTCAGTTTGAATTCCAATTGGAACTTTTAGCCTTTCTATATGAAGATAATTCTATGTGTACAAAGAACTGGAAAGGTATTTGATAATATTTTTTATATAAGTTTCTTCTCATTTTCTGTTTTGATTTTTGAGAAAGGTTTTTCTATAACTCAGGCTAGTACTTGCTATGTATCTATGAATGACTTTGAACTCACAACTTTTCAACCAACATCTGATGAGTGCCGAATGTACAGCCTCACACTTTTCTCTTCATCACTTTCTGTTTATTTCTAGTACATGTTGATCTCCCAATACCCAGACAAACATCTTTTCATGCTACCTCACAAATCTTACAAGTTATCTTTAAACACTTTGCTCATTTTCACATTAGTTTTTCTTCTTTGAACATAAATATATTCCCCCAGTGTACTTTGAGTTCATAAGCTCTGCTGGGTCAGTTCTAGCTTTATGTTCTCTGTTATTCTTTTCAATTAATACCTTTATTTGGCCTCTGCTGAATCTTCTCTGGATGGAAACTGGTAGAAGTCTTCCAACACTTAATTTAAATTTATAGAGGGATCTTGAGTGTAGCAATCTGGATAAAGCCAAATTCGGAGTCTCCATAGACTTTATTGTGGGCTAGAATCCATGACCCTGCACTAGTGGCAGAGATGAACACGTATCTCACAAAGTTCTGAACAGTTAACATAGTTATAATAGCAAGAAAGAGCCAGGTTGAGAATGGCCCTTCTCACATGGTTTATTAGATGGAACCTGATGACTCCAAAATGGAGTTTCAGATGATAAGTAGCTCCTTGGTTATTAGAAATGGTCCAATTTCTCTTTGTTCCCCATACAAGCAATAGTAAGTCAGAACAACTGAAAGAAGTATCTGCCTAAACCTAACATGACATTCAGGCCCCTAGACAAGATCTATATTGACAGGCAGAGAAGCCTACCTGCCAAGACACTAGTGCTCATAATTTCTTCTGAATACTTTATCAGGTAATTTGGAATGTGCCCAAAATACCAAATAAGTCTGTGGCCAAGCTTTCTGAGGAGCAGAATTGTTTCCAGGCTTGCAATTAGGAAGATACCAGATGGCTCTTCCACCTAGTTGCATGTATGTACTATCAAAATGAGCATATCAATCTCAGCATATTCTTGAGTCCCTCGACCTTTTATGTAAAAATTCATAGTTCCCAGTAAGAGTCTATTGTCTATGTATGGTTTCAGAATTACACTTTGAACATCACACCCTTATTTATTTAGTGTGTGTGAATGTGTTTGAATACTTGCACTAATGCACTCTTTTTTTTTTTTTTTTTTTGGTTTTTCGAGACAGGGTTTCTCTGTAGCTTTTTTTAGAGCCTGTCCTGGAACTAGCTCTTGTAGACCAGGCTGGCCTCGAACTCACAGAGATCCGCCTGCCTCTGCCTCCCGAGTGCTGGGATTAAAGGCGTGCGCCACCACCGCCCGGCTACTAATGCACTCTTGTAGAGCTCAGTAGACAGCCTGGAGCTGCAGTTGCAGTTGCTTCTTCTGCATGGATCCTGGGGATTGAAATCAGCTTTTCTGGAGGAAAGTGTCTTTATCCCCACGTCCATCTTTCTGCACTAACATTAGAAAGAGAATGAAATAGTATCTTTATAAAGATATCCGTTGTCACTTCCTGGTCTTATCAGCCAATGGTCTTTAGAATTTTGTTAGGGATTCCTCCCTTCCTTCATTCCTACATCTTTCATCTTTCTTAGTGAGTTCCATTAATGATGTGGGGGTTGGGGGGCACTGTCCACTTGGTCATGAACAACCTGTCAGCAGCATATTTTGTAAGAAACTTCCAGGATCTTACAGTTTTTCTGCCCTCTCTTCTCAAATGTTTCCTGAGTCTTGAGTGCAGTGATTAGTGTTACAGGGTTTTGCTTTTAAAGAATGAACCATGCCTTGGGGAAGCAGACCTTAATGGATCTCTAAAAAAAGAACTGAAATATTTGTTAAAATTCTTTTAATGCATTTGGAGCACAAGTATCAATGTGGTATTAGAAGTGCACCCCAAAGGCCTGCCAGGCTTTTATGCCACTGTCTTCTCCAGCAGGGTTTAGAGTTAGATGGTGCATGCGCACATTAAGCATCAACTAATTCAACTGTGCGCCATTCGCAGGCAGTTTGACACACTCCCTTGTTTTCAGTTGCAAATCCTTTTCAAAATTACACCTCAATTTCCAGCTATTCTTGAAGCCTTGGAACGTGGGCACTGATTTCATGGCCAAGAAAGATTCCAATTTTCTGCTCGAGCTCACTTCCTCTGCACGACATCCAAGAGTGAATCCTCCCAGAGCGATCTGCGGTAGCAGGAAGGGCTGATTTTGCACGCTGCTGTCACAGAACCATGAGGGGAGTCTGGTATCTGGCTGCATTCATGGCTGCCAAAGCCTTCAAACTTAAAGTTTCTATCATTTTTTTTTTTAATTTTGTGCCTATTAGTTATTCTCAAAATACATCATTTTTTTTAATTTAATAGTTTATTTTTGGAGCAATTTTTGACTTAGAGAAAAAAATAGGCATGAAAATGGAAAAGAAATAGGATACACCAGCACTGTTTCTCTAACACAATTTCCTTTTTAATATCTTACATTAATGTTTTTTTTTATTAGTTTGTTGATACCGATGAACTTATACTGATAAATTTTTGTTCGCTAAGCCTACAATTTTCATCAGAGGTCTCTGTGTGCTTTGCATATCTGTAAGCTAGGCCAAATGCATAGTCAAATAATGACCACCTGAATACCTTAAATAAGAATTTGACTCTTCTAAATAGCCCTGTTCATCTAATGATGGCTTTCTCCACATCCCTCAACTCCTAGAAAACTAAATGGCTTTTTCTACAGATGTATTCTGCCTTTAAACCACATAGCAGTTTCTAAAATGGCTTCTTTTGTGTAACAATCTACATTAAATAATCTGTCAGGAATTTTTATAGCTCAGTATTATTCAAGACTGAGCAAGGTATTTTTCATCCAAAATAATTTGGAGAAGTCCCACACAAGAATGCATTCATACATAGGAATTTAAACTTAAATTATGTAAAGAAATAAAACTGTTCTCATAATTTAAAATATTTAGTATGAGAAAAAGAGAATAGAACCTTCCCTTTTCTCATACTCAATAAATGGAAGACATACGAATATACAAAAATTTAATTATCTGCAGTCTATAAAGAGAGAAATTTCCATTTTAATTTTTATGGCCACTTTTTTTGCTAACTCTTAAAATGTCATTTAAATTCTTATATTAATCTGGGGTCCTGAAGTCTATCCATAGTCAGCAGTTTCTATGGTTCTGTTGGTTGTTTTAGAATTTCCATATACATAATCATTCCATCAAGGAAGAACTGTGGCTTCATTCCATCCTTTCATGAATGTGTACATAAATATTCATGGTCTTGTTTCATTTCCTTCTTTTCTACATTAGCTGCCACTCCCATTATGATATTGATAACTACTGGAGAAAGAAAAGTATAGAACTGCACCTGATCTCATAAAATCTTCTCTACATTAAGTGTGGAAAGATCTATACTACAAAAAGCTTAGATTAAGAAAAATTAAATTTCTACATATAAATTATCTAATTTTTTGCCCCAATAACTATAATAAAGTATAATGAAAACTCAACTCAAACATTAGTTTCCAGCCTCCAGAAATTTGAGATTAATAGACATCTGGTTTTTTAGAATTTACCAAGTATTTGTTATTGTGCTTCAAATGCAAAGAGAAAAACAAAATCAAACAGAACAAGAAGTGATGGTTAAAAGAAAAAATATTAATAATTTTCCATTGAGATTTATAAAATATAGTGTGAGAGTACAATCTATAAATCTACCTAATTGATAATAATGAAAAAATCTGTCACATTCCAGTAGTTACAACAGGAATAATAAACATAATTTGTATACACATCACAATCTCAAAAATTTGAAACTCTGAGAAGACTTGGAAATACAGATTTATGGTCCCTTAATCTCATATTTGTACACTGTGTGAAGATGCATTTGCTGCGATTGGTGTAATAAAAAGCTGAACAGCAGGACGTCAGGCAGACAGAACTCTGGGAAGAAGAAAAACTCAGTCACCTAAGGAGACAGGGAGAAGAAACAGGAGGTGCATGATGGAAGAGAGGTAATGCCTTGTGATAGAACATAGATTAATTCAAATGGGTTAATTTAAGTTATGAGATCTAGTTAAGAACCAAGTTAGGCTAAGATTTTATAATTAATAAGATGTTTCTGTATCATTATTTGTGAGCTGGACTTTCCCAAAGAAAAATCCAACTAGACTAACCTATTAGGAATTTTAAAAAATTGGAAACTTGCTGTTTTGTTTATTACCAATTGTAATAATTTTAAAATAAAAAATGTATATTAGTATATATATTTTTTTAAAAAAATAAAAGTAGAGAAATTTGATCAAAAAGGAAAAGAAACCATTATCAAAACACAATTAAAATAATATAGACAAAATATTACATTTATACATTTAGGTATTAAGTACATATGTAAAATTATATTTTTATTTAACATTTCACTGGACAAGTACATCAGATACAGTTTATACACATATATTATGCAATGTTTGAGGACATGTAATGTAGAATATTTTCCAATCCATTCTGTGAGACTCCTAAGGCACTGACACGAAAATCAAAATTTAAAAACTACAGCCTTGCAAACTGACAGTCAAATGTTATTGGATTGAATTAATAGTTATAAGATATGTAAACATTATAACCTGTGTTTTTGACTTTAGGGATATACATCTTTCATTGTTTTTTAAAAAATAATATTTTAACAAATAACTAAAATAGAGGAAATACTTCAAGTTGAAGAAGAGGATTTATATATCTAAACTCAATATTACACATAACAGTAAAATCCTAAAATGTTTCATCCAAAGATGCCCAAACTCATAATCCACTCACAATGGAGTACTCTATAATCTACACTCTATCAGTAGATGAAAAACACACATATGAAATATGCACAGATATTAAATGGCTATTTAAAACAATCACCTCTTTCTGAAGATAAACAAAGAAAATATTAGTCAATAATAAAACAAAGAAGAATAAGTAGTTTTTGATGGACTATATGCTTTAAGAAGGATTACAGCATACACCAAAACAGAAACTATTAATATTTCAACGATGGGTCTGTGGAAAGCAAAAGTAAGTTATTTATATTAAACTCAACTCGCAAACTCTAATAAAACTTTATAAGAACATAAACTGATGGCAAATCAGATAAATTCTCAGATACTAGAGAGAAGGAGACCTGGGAACCACAATTTACCACACATGAATTAGGAATACCATCTTTAAACTACATTTCATTGTGATATTCATCAGAAACAGAGTTGCTTTAAGCAAGTATTAAATTATTAAAGTGCCTAATTGGAAGTTTTACTTGAAAAGAGAAAGGTGCTAGGTGATCAGAAATTGAAATACTGAAGAAAAAACAGAGAATAAAGTGAATGGATCTGCTTCATTTAAAAGAATAGAATAAAAATCTTGTAACATTGTAGTGTGTGTTGACTGAAGATAAACAGTTTACTGAGGAGGCAATACCCATAATCATATCTGCATAGATATGCATGACAAGTTACTGAGTAAGAAAAGTGACACAAAAATCTATTGGAGAAAAAAATAACTTTTTCAGTGAATGCTGTAGTTATTAATTTTTTTAGATCAAAGGAAAACAGGGTAAACTGGTTTACAATTCACATCATATATATTCATTATATATGTATACATGTAAAATATGATATATAAATATATACACCTTAAAATTAAGTCATAAAGAATTATAAAATCTTCAATGCCTGGGACTTTGCTTAGTTTTCACAGAGGCTCATAATTCCATTCCCAGAACCCACCTTGGGCATTTCACAACCACCTATCAACTCCAGCTGCAGAGGATCCGATGTACTGTTCCAGATGGCACAGTCATGTGCACTCATTTGAAGATGCTCCTACACAGATATAAAAGTAGTGACAGAATACAATATTAAAAAAGTAATTAAACAAAACCTCATACTTATTTATTGCTATTTTGTAAGAAAAAGATTGCTGTCATGAAAAAGTAAATAATATCAGAATAAAAATATATTTGGATAAGTTGAGAAAATATGATTGGTTTGCAAATTCATAACATTATCATTTTTGAAAATGCTATGGTTCAGACGCAAATTTTAATGGGTGCTTTCTTAGAAATATATTAGGAAAATACTGCATATTTCTTCTTTACTCTGATTTTATTTTTAAAAAATGGGCATAATATGAAAAGACATCAAAGAAAATGATGAGATGTTAGACACAAAGTGGGTTCAGAGAAGAACAAAGGGATATATACCTTTTAATAAGATCAGCTTAAATCCAAAATAAAAAGAAGTATGCTCTGAACACTCCCAAGAATTTTTATTTTTTTTACTTTTATAAATTAATGGAGTTACCACTAACAGCACAAGTTGGGGGACTGTAAAGGCAGTTTAGCAATTTTGAGCATTTGTGGCTCCCAGAATCCACTTTGGGTGTCTCACAACCATCTGGAATTCCAGCCACAGAAGATACGACACCCTATTCCATCCTCAGATTACACACACACACACACACACACACACACACACGTTTTTGTGCATACACACTCATACACAAATATACACACATATTTCCAAAAATGAGCAATAGAATAAATCTTTTAAATAAACAGCAATTAAAGGTAGTTTCTCCATAAATTTTAATAGAATTTCAAATCAGTTTTCATATATTAAGGAGAGCACGGAAAAGGGCCTAGTAGGTAGGAAGGGGAGGAGATGTTTCAAATATAACCCTACTGTATCACTTATGCAAATTATTAGGCAATTTTGTGAGCTTCATAATACATATTACATTAGCCAAACCTGATAGAGTATGTTACCGAATGTTATCAGAAACATGGCATCATATGTGAAAGCTTCACGTTCTGCTAAAATATATGACAGCATGTTTGTCATCCAGTGTTTATCAGATTGGAACTGTCAATCTGTTTTCATAAAAATAGAACAGTCCCAAAAGCAGGAGATTGGGTGAAGAGACTTTGAGATGACATATCATTGTTTATGGCACTTCCTGAAGCTACCTGCGGGCTAAGACAGCTGCCAAAGCCACAGAGGCTGTGGCAAATATTCCTCAGTTTAGTCTTTTCATAATGTGGGTAGCTATCAAAAGGTAGGAAAGCCATGGCTTTGAAGATGCAGTTGTAAGAAAATTACCTATTAACACTATTCTTTCCTTTGCTTTTTATTTTTATTTTCTGGTTAGCCCACCTTACCTATGGGTTTTCTGCTGATGCTGTATATATTCTTCTTTTGTGTGTTAGGTTGCAAATAGCCCTTATTAGAATTGCATAGAATATGAGCAAGATAAAATAAACAGTGTCTTAGGCATGTATGTTTACTATGTATTCTAGAAAAGGACACATAATTATTTCATCAGAATCTATGAAAATATTCTTGTCTACATAAAGAACTTTATGGCACAGTATTGAAACTTCAAGCAAACAAATGTTTCTTTTACTTTTCTTCAATATTCTATTTTTCTGATTAATTTGTAAAACATCCAAGCCTTATACAACTATCTGTCTAAAGATAATAATTCTCTTAGAGGCTTTGTCTATTCAATAGTAACTTTGATTAAATGTTTCAAGGCACATAATTGCACATGGATCTATACACATTCATATCTTCTTGTTTTGCCTCTTTGGTTGTTTTCAGTTGACAATCTTGACATATGTCTATAGTTTCTCTGAAAATATTTTCCTAAATCTTTCTCTTAAAACACCCCCTTTGCTCTTTCCGGCAGTGATTTGATTATGTAATTCATTTTCTGCTTATTTTGTATTTTATTAGAGTGCATTACTCTATCTGACACTGAAAGTATATAATATCCACCGAATGTATTTCACTAAA
Organism: Arvicola amphibius; assembly: GCF_903992535.2. Classification (NCBI taxonomy): domain Eukaryota; kingdom Metazoa; phylum Chordata; class Mammalia; order Rodentia; family Cricetidae; genus Arvicola; species Arvicola amphibius. The sequence goes on along the minus strand of NC_052048.2, from coordinate 68,364,766 downwards.
ACCAAGGTGTCTTCTAGTTTTCACTCCAACTGTTATCATTATTCTTTCCTCTGGACAGTTTCTATCTCCTTTATGTGTTATAATTTCTTCATAACTTCACTGAGCAAAGATTGATGGCTACATATTCCTCCTTCCTTTTATCTGTTACTCCGTTGATTATGTAGGTTGATTTTGAAAATTGTGATTGTTAATGGTCTGAATAGGTGTGTGTTACACATGAGTCTCTGCTATAAATAACAGCAGTTACTGTGGTAATTAATATGGAGATTTCTTAAAAACCTGAACATACACCTACTTCCTACCTCCAGTATCTCACTGTTGGATATGCCAAGGAATGATTAAAAGTCGGGTGACAATAGAAATGTGATCATCCATGATTGTGTTACTCATAATAATTCACTTGTATAAATTACATCATATGTCATGATTTAGATTAGTGACAGATAATCTTCACATACACTATATTCTATGTTACATTAGCAAAAACAATAAAAACCATTTTATTAGTCACTACAAATTTGGAAGACACAAGGACAAAACAGAACTTTCTGTATTTTTGTATTACTCCAATTTCTTAAAATTAAGCATTGATTTAATAACATAAAATATTTTAATTCTAAGAACTTTATCAGGATTCCTTGCAGCCCTTGCCCCTTCTCCAGTGGATCACTCAATTTGCCCTCCTAACATCCCTCCCTTCACTTGTTGTTTTATGCCAGCACCCAAACACAGCAGGTCTTTCCTGGCAACCCTCCAGCCAGGGAAGCAGGTAGGCTAACCACTAATCTTCATCTCTCCCTACTCTCTTCCCCAAATCCAATAATCCAGTTTCATCCCTAGCTCTGCAGCAGATGACCTGATACATTCTGCAGTCCTACCTCACATCTCCAGTGGATCACACAGATCTTCACCTCCAAATTTCCCTTGCTCAACCCTTTGCTTTATTCCAGATCCCAACTCCAACAAGCATTCCTTGGGAAAACATAGGTCACTTAATTCACCAAAGCAGGTCTGCTAATTGCACATCTCACCTCCTCCGTTCTCATTCCCAGCTCTTGCTGCCTTTCCTCAATTTCCACTTCCATTCCCAGGGGTAAACAGATCCTAGTAAAACATTCTGCTTTCTCTCTCCTGTAGAGTTCCTCAGCTAGCCCCCTACTAGACTATCTCCATTTCTAAGTGACAGCTACCAATACCTAGAAACACTTTTTATCTGGAATTCCCAATGACCACACATATCAGGATCTCAAAAGAATTTCCTCCAAGGCAAAACACAGACACCACATTCTGCTTAGTACCAAAGGGGGCAATAAAAACTAAGGAAAAAAGCACACACCCACAAAGACAAGACCAGATATTTTCAGGAACTGAAAATGAAAAAAGAATCAACAAACAAAATATAACAAGAGGGAAATCTGGAGATTAAACATTTAGGGGCTCAGACAGGAAAAAAACAGAGACAAACCTCACCCACAGAATACAAGAGTTGGAAGAAAGAAATTCAGGCACTGAGGACATGTTAGAAGAAATGGATACCCAAGTCAAAGCACCTAGAATTATCATCTTCCGAAACCCAGATGCCTAGATATAAGCAGAAAATCACAATCAATAGCAACCTGGACAATATGACTCTTCTAGAGGCCAGAAACCTACCATAACTGATCCTGAGATTGCAAAATAGCTAAATCAATAGACATATATTTAAAATAATCTTTCCAAATATCATAGAGGTCTTTAAAGAAGGAATAAATCAATCCCTTAAAGAAATCTATGAAAACACAAACAAATGATGGAAGGTATTAAATGAAACAGTTTCAGGAGCTGAAAGTGGAAATGGAATCAATAAAGAAAATGTAACATGAGAGAAATCTGGAGGCTGAAAATTTAGAGGCTCAAACAGGAAAAAAACAGAGACAAACCTCACGCACAGAATATGAGAGATGGAAGAAAGGAATTCAGGCATTGAAGATATAATAAAGAAATGGACACCCAAGTCAAAGAATATGTTAATTCTAAAAGCATTCTGAACAAAAATGTCTAGAAAATTCCAACATTATGAAAATCTAAGAATAACTGAAGTAGAGGAGCAAGAAGAAACCCAATAAAGCACACAAAAAAATATTTTCAGGGCCTCCAGGCAGGCCTGAGGATTCCTGCGGAGGGGTGCGGGCTCCTTCAGATTGTGCTGCCAGGTTCACTGTGTGATATTCCATCCCGCCCTGCCCCCAACTTGGCCCTTTTGTCCTAGCGGTGTCCCTGGGCTGCCTGGAATCCCTGACCCTGTGCCCTGACATTCCATCTGAACTGGTGAGTGAATGCGGACCCTGGGGCAACCTGCCCAGGAAGAGAGCACAGACCTCCTCCCCCCAGCTCCCTCTGCAAGCTTGTCTCTGTTTCTCCTGTACCTGCCTCTCCCAAGCCTTCCCTAATGTTCTCAGGTGTCCTGCTCCTGTTCTAAGGCCATCCACCCAAAGGGGTCAGACTCTGGCCTCCAGGCAGGTCTGAGGATTCCTGCAAGGGAGTGCGGGCTTCTTCAGATTGTGACACAAGGAATAGGTCCTCCTCTGGCACTGGGGAGATCCAACCAGTTTCAGTCACAGCAAAGATTTGTCTAGGACACCAAGCACCTTCGGCTCCTTTTGAAGGAAGAGATGGGCAGGCACCAATGCAGGAGCTCCTCCAACAACATGAAAGGCAACATGACATCACCACAATCCAGACATCCTGAAACAACAAGAATTGAACACCGTACCCCAGAAGATATAGAAGAAACCGACCTTAAACAATACTTTATGAAAATAATAGAGGACCTTAAACAGGACATAAAAAACTGCCATAAAGAAATGGAGATGACAAACAAAAAGGTAGATGAAATAAATAAATCTCTCAAAGATACCCAAGAAAAACAAGAAAAAGCAATCAAACAGGTAAGGGAAACAGTACAAGACCTGATAAATGAAATGGAGGTATTGAAGAAAACACAATCTGAGGGAAGACTGGAAATGGAAACTCTGAGTAAACGAACAGAAACTTCAGAGACAAATATTTCCAACCGAATACAAGAGATGGAAGAAAGAATCTCGGACTCTGAAGATACTATAGAGGAAATAAATTCACAGATTAAAGAACTAAACAAATCTAACAAATTCTTAACACAAAACATTCAGGAAATCTGGGACACCATGAAAAGACCAAACCTAAGAATAATTGGGGTAGAAGAAGGAGAAGAATTACAACTCAAAGGCCCAGAAAACATATTCAACAAAATTATAGAAGAAAATTTCCCCAACCTAAAGAAGGATGATCCTATGAAGGTACAAGAAGCCTACAGAACACCAAATAGACTGGATCAAAAGAAAGCATCCCCACGCCATATAATAATCAAAACACAAAACATACAGAATAAAGAACAGATATTAAGAGCTGCAAAGGAAAAAGGTCAAGTAACATATAAAGGGAAACCTATCAGAATTATACCTGATTTCTCAATGGAAACCATCAAAGCCAGAAGAGCTTGGATAGATGTGCTACAGACACTAAGGGAACATGGATGCAAGCCTAGACTACTATACCCAGAAAAGCTTGCATTCACCATTGATGGAAAAAACAAGATATTCCAGGACAAAACAGATTTAAACACTACGTAGCCACAAATCCAGCCTTGCAGAAAGTAATAGAAGGAAAATCACAAACCAAGGAGTCCAACAACGCCCACAATAACTCAGGCATCTAGCGACCCTTCACCAGCACAACTTGAAGAAGGGAAACACACAAACTCTACTACAAAAAATGACCGAAGTTAACAACCACTGATCATTAATATCACTTAATATCAATGAACTCAATTCACCTATTAAAAGGCACAGGCTAAGAGACTGGATACGAAAACAGGATCCAACATTTTGCTGTTTAAAAGAAACACACCTCAACCACAAAGACAGACACCTACTCAGAGTAAAAAGTTGGGAAAAGGTTTATCAAGCAAATGGCCCTAAGAAGCAAGCGGGTGTGGCCATACTAATTTCCAACAAAGTTGACTTCAAACTAAAATCAATCAGAAGAGATGGAAAGGGACACTTTATACTCATAACAGGAAAAATCCATCAGAATGAAGTCTCAATCCTGAATATCTATGCCCCTAATATAAAAGCTTCCACTTCTGTAAAAGAAACACTTCTAGAACTCAAGACAGCCATCAAACCACACACACTAATAGTTGGAGACTTCAACACTCCTCTCTCACCAATGGATAGGTCAATCAGACAGAAACCTAACAGAGAATTGAAAGACTTAATGGAGGTAATGAACCAAATGGACTTAACAGACATCTATAGAACATTCCACCCAAATAGGAAAGAATATACCTTCTTCTCTGCGGCTCATGGAACCTTTTCGAAAATTGACCATATACTTGGTAACAAAGCAAACTTCCACAGTTACAAAAAAATATTAGTAACCACCTGTGTCTTATTGGATCACCATGGATTAAAATTAGAATTCAACAACAATGCTACCCCTAGAAAGCCCACAAACTCATGGAAACTGAACAGTCAACTACTGAACCACACCTGGGTCAAGGAAGAAATAAAAAAAGAAATTAAAGTCTTTCTTGAATTTAACGAAAACAAAGACACAACATACTCAAACCTATGGGACACAATGAAAGCAGTGCTAAGAGGAAAGTTCATAGCACTAAGTTCCCACTTAAAGAAAACAGAGAAAGCACTCATTGGTGACTTAACAGCACACCTGAAAGTTCTGGAAAAAAAAGAAGCAGACTCACCTAGGAGAAGTAGAAGACTGGAAATTATCAAACTGAGGGCAGAAATCAACAAAATAGAAACACAGAAAACAATCCAAAGAATCAATGAAACAAGAAACTGGTTCTTGGAGAAAATCAACAAGATTGACAAACCCTTAGCCAAACTAATCAAACGGCAGAGGGAGAACACACAAATTAATAAGATCAGAAATGAAACACAGAGGAAATTCAGAGAATCATTAGATCTTACTACAAAAGCCTGTATGCCACAAAATTGGAAAATGTAAAAGAAATGGACAGTTTTTTAGATAAATACCATATACCAAAGTTAAACCAGGACCAGGTAAATGCTCTAAATCGCCCTGTTAGTCGCGAAGAATTAGAAATTGTTATCAGAAACCTCCCTACCAAAAAGAGCCCAGGACCAGATGGTTTCAATGCAGAATTCTACCAGAACTTCCAAGAAGACCTAATACCTATACTCCTTAAGGTATTTCATAATATAGAAACACAAGAGTCACTGCCAAATTCGTTCTATGAAGCTACAGTTACCCTGATACCTAAACCACACAAAGACTCAACCAAGAAAGAGAATTACAGGCCAATCTCACTCATGAACATTGACGCAAAAATTCTCAATAAAATACTGGCAAACCGAATCCAAGAACACATTAGAAAAATTATCCATTAAGATCAAGTAGGCTTCATCCCAGAGATGCAGGGCTGGTTCAACATACGAAAATCTATAAATGTAATCCATCATATAAATAAACTGAAGGAAAAAAAAAACATATGGTCATCTCATTAGATGCTGAGAAAGCATTTGACAAAATTCAGCACCCTTTTATGATAAAGGTCTTGGAGAGATTAGGGATACAAGGGTCATTCCTAAATATAATAAAAGCTATTTACAGCAAGCCGACAGCTAACATCAAATTAAATGGAGAGAAACTCAAGGCTATCCCACTAAATTCAGGAACACGACAAGGCTGTCCACTCTCTCCTTATCTCTTCAATATAGTGCTTGAAGTTCTAGCAATAGCAATAAGACAAAATAAGGGAATCAAGGGGATTCGATTTGGAAAGGAAGAAGTTAAACTTTCGTTATTTGCAGATGATATGATAGTGTACATAAGCGACCCCAAAAACTCCACCAAAGAACTCCTACAGCTGATAAACTCCTTCAGTAACGTGGCAGGTTACAAGATCAACTCCAAAAAATCAGTCGCCCTCCTATACACAAAGGATAAGGAAGCAGAGAGGGAAATCAGAGAAGTATCACCTTTCACAATAGCCACAAATAGCATAAGATATCTGGGAGTATCTCTAACCACGGAAGTGAAGGATTTATATAACAAGAACTTTAAGTCTTTGAAGAAAGAAATTGAAGAGGATACCAGAAAATGGAAGGATTTCCCCTGCTCGTGGATTGGGAGGATCAACATAGTAAAAATGGCAATTCTACCAAAAGCAATCTATAGATTCAATGCAATCCCAATCAAGGTCCCATTAAAATTCTTCACAGAGATTGAGAGGACAATAATCAACTTTATATGGAAAAACAAGAAACCCAGGATAGCCAAAAAAATCTTATACAATAAAGGTACTTCTGGAGGCATTACCATCCCTGACTTCAAACTCTATTACAGAGCTACAGTATTGAAAACAGCTTGGTATTGGCATAAAAACAGAGAAGTTGACCAATGGAATCATATAGCAGACCCGGATCTTAAACCACAAACCTACGAATACCTGATTTTTGATAAAGGAGCCAAAAGTACAAAATGGAAGAAAGAGGGCATCTTTAACAAATGGTGGTGGCATAACTCGATGTCAACCTGTAGAAGAATGAAAGTAGATCCATATCTATCACCATGCACAAAACTCAAGTCCAAATGGATTAAAGACCTCAATATTAATCTGAACACATTGAGCTTGATAGAGGAGAAAGTGGGAAGTACTCTACAACAAATGGGCACAGGGAACCGTTTCCTACGCATAACCCCAGGTGCACAGACATTAAGGGCAACATTGAATAAATGGGACCTCCTGAAGCTGAGCAGCTTCTGTAAAGCAAAGACATTGTCACTAAGACACAAAGGCAGCCTACTGACTGGGAAAAGATCTTCACCAACCCTGCAGCTGACAAAGGTCTGATCTCTAATATATATAAGGAACTCAAGAGACTAGACGGTAAAATACCAATTAACCCAGTTAAAAAATGGGGCGCTGAACTGAACAGAGAATTCTCAACAGAAGAAGTTCGAATGGCCAAAAGACACTTAAGGTCATGCTCAACCTCCCTAGCTATCAGGGAAATGCAAATCAAAACAACTTTGAGATATCATCTTACACCTGTCAGATTGGCTAAAATCCAAAACACCAATAATAACCTTTGCTGGAGAGGTTGTGGAGTAAGGGGTACACTCATCCATTGCTGGTGGGAATGCACACTTGTGCAACCACTTTGGAAAGCAGTTTGGCGGTTTCTCAGGAAATTCGGGATCAACCTACCCCAGGACCCAGCAATTCCACTATTGGGAATCTACCCAAGAGATGCCCAATCATACTACAAAAGCATTTGCGCATCTATGTTCATAGCAGCATTATTTGTAATAGCCAGATCCTGGAAACAACCTAGATGCCCTTCAGTGGAAGAATGGATGAAGAAACTGTGGAATATATACATGCTAGAATACTACTCAGTGGTAAAAAACAATGACATCTTGAATTTTGCATGCAAATGGATGGAAATAGAAAACACTATTCTGAGTGAGGTAACTCAGACCCAAAAAGATGAACATGGGATGTACTCACTCATAATCAGTTTCTAGCCATAATTAAAGGAAATCGAGCCTATAATTTGGGATGCTTGAGAAGATAATAAGAAGGTGAACTCCCAAAAGAAGATATAGTAATCCTCCTGGATATTGTAAGTAGACACGATCGCCAGGCAAAAATTGGGAACTTGAGGGTTGGGCGAGACTGGGCCAAGGGAAGATGGGGAGAGAAAAGCATGAAGGGGAGAATGGGGGGATCTCGGTAGAATGGGATGCTTGGGATACAGGAAAGGTGGATATGGGAGCAGGGAAGCATATATCTTAATTTAGGGAGCCACCTGAGGGTTGTCAAGAGACTTGACCCTAGAGGCGTTCCCAGGTTTCCAGGGAGACGCCCCCTGTTAGTTCCTTGGACAGCTGAGGAGAGGGAGCCTGAAAAGGCCAGTTCCTATAGCCATACTGATGAATTTCTTGCATATCACCATTGAACCTCCACCTGACGATAGATGAAGAAAATGACAGAGCCCCACATTGGAGCACCGGACTGAGCTCCCAAGGTCCTGATGAGGAGTAGAAGGAGAGAGGACATGAGAAAGAAAGTCAGGAACGTGAGGGAACCTCCACCTGGCGATAATGAAGAAAATGACTGAGCCCCACATTGGAGCACTGGACTGAGCTCCCAAGGTCCTGATGAGGAGCAGAAGGAGAGAGAACATGAGAAAGAAAGTCAGGAACATGAGGGGTGTGTTCACTCATGGAGACGGTGGGACAGAACTAATGGGAGATCACCAACTCCAGTTGGAATGGGACTGATGGATCATGCGACCACACCCGTCTCTCTGAATGTGGCCAACAGTGAGAGCTGACTGAGAAGCAAAGGACAAGGGCGCTGGGCTCTGATTCTTCTGCATGGACGGGCTCTGTGGAGCCTTCTCAGCTTGGTCGATCACCTTCCTGGACCTGGGGGGAGTTGGGAGGACCTTGTTCTTAACATAGAATAGGGAACCCTGATGGCTCCTTGGCCTTGAGAGGGAGGGAGGGGAGGTATGGGTGGAGTGGAGGGGAGGGAAGGGGGAGAAGGAGAGGAGGGAAGGGGGAGGAGGAGGAGAGGGAAGGGGGAGGAGGAGGGGAGGAGATGGAAATTTTTAAATATAAAAAAAATAAACAAAAAAAAGAAGTTTGCTGGAGGGTAGTGCCCCCAAAATTCAAACAGTACTGACCTAGAACAAGGTTTTGAAGATATTTATATCATTCACCTAATAAAAACTCTATTAATAATAAACTACTTATAAAAACCTCAAAAAAATATTTTCAACAAAATCATTTTTTTTTTTACTTAAAGAAAGATGCCTATCATGGTACAAGAATCATAAAGATAAAAAATAAACTGTAAAAGAAAATAATGTCCCCTTGCCATAGAATGTTAAAAAACTTAATCTTTCAGAACAAAGGATAAATATTAAAATTTAAATATCTTTTTTTCCATTTCTTTACCGTTAGTGGAAGTTAAGGCTTATTTCTCAATACCAATGGTCTCAATTCTGTGACTAAAGCACAGACTAAGAGAATATCTGTGAAAATAACATCTGTCCTTAGTCTGCATCCAAGAAACAAACCTTAACTACACCTATTGGTAAAAAAAAAAAAAAAAAAAAAAAGATATACAAAGAAAATAGACCTAAGAATCAAGCTAGTGTAAATATTTTCATATCTGACAAAATAGACTTTGAACCAAAACTAATCAGATGAGATGATAAAACACCCCATAACCATTAAAGGAAACATCCACCAAATGGACATTGCAATTTTTATTATCTGTGTATCAATATTAAGGGCAACCAAATTTGTAAAAGAAACAATACTCCATCTTAAATCAAATATTGTCCCTCAATATAGATAGTGCATTACTTTGAATATCCAACTCTTAGCAGTAGAAGTACCATTCATAAATATCCTAAACAGTACAAAAGTACTGAAGCTAAGTGATATCATAAACCAAATGAACCTAACAGATATTTCCTGAACATTTAACCCAAACAAGAAAGAATATGCCTTCTTCTCAGCACCTCAGGTAAATTTATCTCAAACTGACCACACACTAGGACATGAATCAAGTCTCAACAAATACAAGAAAATTAAAATAACATCCCAAATCCTTTATGACCATCACAGGTTAAAGCTGAATATCAACAACAACAGAAAAAATAGAAAGCTTATAAACTCATGGGAACTGAACAAATCTCTACTGAATAAAACAGATGGGTCAAGAAAGAAAATAAGAAAAAAGAGCTTAAAACTTTCTAAAATTTAGTGAAAATGAAAACACAGCGTGCCCAAATGTATGGGGCACAATGAAGGGGGTTCTAGCAGGCAAGTACAGGGCATTAACTGCCTACATTAAAAAGTAGGAGAGATCTTACATTACTAATTTAACAGCACATCTGAAAGCTCTGGAACAAAAAGAAGAATACACACCGAAAAGGAGTATATGATAAAAGGTAATCAAACTCAATACATAGATCTATATAACAGAAATAAAGAAAAGTCAATGAAGTGTGAGTTCAAGGCCAGCCTGAGCTATAGAACTAGTTCCAGGAGAGGCTCCAAAGCTACACAGAAAAACTCTGTCTCAAAAAACAAAAAACAAAACAACACAAAAAGCACATAAACAATCAAAAAGCAAACAACAACAACAACAAAAGAATCAATAAAACAAGGAATCAAAGGTCCAAAGAATTGGCCCTTTGGAAAAACAAAACAAAACAAAACAAAAAAGCAGAAAGACTGTCAAATACTTATCATAATTAGATAAAATAGAGAGAGATAAAATCCAAATTTAAAAATTTGAAACTGAAATGGAGAAAATAACACAAACACCAAGGATACTCCACATAACTGAAAAACATAAAATGAATGTGTCATTTTCTTAATATGTAACACTTATCAGAATTAAAACAAGGAGAGATAAACAATTTAAGCAGACCTATAACACCAAATACACTAGAAGCAACAATTAAAAGTTTCCTAATCAGAAAAGCCCACCAACAGATGCTTTTAGTGCAGAATTCTACCAAACTTGAAGAGTTAATGCCAATATTTCTCAAAATATTTCACAAAACTCCAACAGAATTTACATTGCTCAATTCATATTACAGGGCTACAGTTACTATTTCTATTAATCTGTGTATTGTCACATAGTTGTGGGATTTCTCTCTGTATGCTGTAATTAATATTAGTGAATAAAGACACTGCTTTGGACCTATAGCAAGGCAGAACTTAGTTAGGCAAGGAAACCTAGGCTGAATGCTGGGAGAAAGGAAGGTGGAGTCAGAGAGATGCCATGGAGCCACCATCAGAGTCAGACATGCCAAAACTTTGCCAGTAAGCCATGTAGTGATACACCGATTAATAGAAATTGGTTAAATTAATATGTAAGAGTAGCTATAAGAAGCTAGAGCTAATGGGCCAACCAATGATTTAATTAATACAGTTTTATGTGATTATTTCAAGGCTAAGTGGCCAGAAATCAACAAGCTGCTCACTCCCCCTGCAACAGACAGCATTTAAATGGGGAGATACTCAAAACAATTCCTAAATCTAAAACAAGAAAAGGTTGTTCACTCTCTCCATACATATTCATTTTAGCACTTGAAGTCTTAGCTAAAGCAATAAGACAAATGAAGGATATCAAAAATATATGGTTTGGAGAAGAAGAAATTAGAAAATCTCTATTTTCAGATAGTGTACATGGATCCTTCTTACACTTGTCAAAATGGCTAAGATCAACAAAAAAAGGAACACTTAGGCTGAAGAGGATGTAAATAAGAAGGCACACTCATCCATTACTTCTGTTATTGGAAACTCTACAGTCGGTATGAAAATCAGTGTGTCATTTTCTTAGGAAGATGGGTATTGATTTACCTCAAGATCTTGATATACAACTCTTGGACATATACCTAAAGAATGCTTGATCTTAATACAGAGACACTTGCCCAACCATGTTCATTGTTGCTAGATTCAGAATACCCTGAAATTAAAATAAGATATCCATTAACAAAAAAGGAATAAAGAAAATGTGCTACACATATACAATGGAGTATTACAAAGCAGTTAAAATGAAATTATGAAATTCATAAGTAAATGGATATTACCAGAAAAAATAATAATCATGAGTGAGGTATCCCATATCCAGAAAGAAGAATGGATGTATATTTGTTTATATGTGAGTATTAGCTGTTGTCATTATAACAAGTCCCTGTCTATAGAACCACTGAGTTTAGGTAAATAGTAAGAAACTGAGGAACATGGGCAGATGTTTCCATTTCTTGTTTGGAGATGGAAACAGAATAGACAGCTATGGATTCTCCTTGAACAAGAGAATAAAATGTGGAGAGGGATGGGAGTGGGACCTAAGGGAATTGATAAGGGAAAGACATCTAAACTTAAGGGCTTTTTGAGGAGGTAGTACAGAGACCTAATATAGGAAAACCTTCCTAAAATATAAACACCAAATAATGAGTAAGACAATGCCCCAACTGGCTATCATTTTTCACCTAATGAAGCTTTCAGTACTAGGATTGAGTTACACATAATTGAATTATTGTTCAAGGGGACTCTTAAGGGAATTCCCAAACAAACCAGGCTGTTGCCAAGACTGTAGGGTATTGTCTACAAATTGATGGCAAGGACCAATTACTGGAGACAACCTACACAACTCATTAAACCTGGAGAAGTAGAGGTAGCACAGAGATTTGAAGACTCTATGTAGACACTACCTCTACTTCTCCAGGTTTAATGAGTTGTGTAGGTTGTCTCCAGTAATATTCCAGGGAGGAAAGGGTAAAATTAAATTAGACTTTTCTGCTGAAATTATGTAGAAATAAAATGGCTCCTAAAAATATACTGCTATACTCATAGATCATTGGCCATTGTAAGAGAAGGTTCCTCCTTAAACAGATGCAAATAAATACATCACACAAAATGCAGAGATTGTGATACCTTGGAACACTCCACCCTAATGGGAATGTCTCCATCAAATACCTCCCTTTGGGGCTTAGGAAACCCTGACTAAGAGGAGACAGAAAGTGTTTAAATTCCAGAGTGTCAGAGACCAGCCACAAACAAAAATATCTATCACCAGGGTAAAAGTGTGGGGATTTAGAAACATTGTTAAGAATATGACGAGCCTATAATTCGTGATCCTTGAGAAGACAATAAGAAGATGAACCCAAATAAAAACATACAGTTATCCTCCTGGATGTTGGAAGTAGATAAGATTGCCGGGCATAAATTGGGAACTTGGGGGTGGGGTGGGATAGGGGCAAGGGGAGATGGGGAGAGAAAAGCATGAAGGGGAGAATGGGGAGACCTTGGGGGAAGGGGATGCTTGTGATATAGGAAGGGTACATGGGAGCAGGGAAGCATATATCTTAATTAAGTGAGCCATCTGAGGGTTGTCAAGAGACTTGACTCTAGAGGGGTTCCCAGGTATCCAGGGAGATGCCCCCAGCTAGTTCCTTGGGCAGCTGTGGAGAGGGAGCCAAAAAAGGCCAGATCCTATAACCATACTCATGAAAATCTTGCATATCACCATAGAACCTTCACCTGGCAATGGATGGAGATAGAGACAGAGACCCACATTGGAGCACCGGAGTGAGCTCCCAAGGTCCTGATGAGGAGCAGAAGGAGAGAGATCATGAAAAAGAAAGTCAGAACCGTGCGGGATGTGTTCACCCACTGAGACGGCAGGACAGAACTAACGGGAGATCACCGAGTCCAGTTGGAAAGGGACTGATGGAACATCTGACCAAATCGGACTCTCTGAATGTGGCTGATGGTGGAGGCTGACTGAGAAGCCAAGGACAATGGTGATAGGCTTGGTCGCTACGACAAGGACGGGCTCTGTGTGAGCCTTGTCAGTTTGGTTGCTCACCTTCCTGGACCTGGAGGGAGTTGGGAGGACCTTGGAATCAACATAGTGTAGAGAACCCTGATGGCTCTTTGGCCTGGAGAGGGAGGGAGTGGAGGTATGGGTGGAAGGGAGGGGAGGGAAAGGGGAGGAGGAGGGGAGTAGATGGCAATTTTTAATAAAAAATAAATAAACTGAAAAAAAAGAATATGAAGATGTGAATGAAAATAATAAAATGGAGAAACATGGAATAGTATCAGGAGTGAATTCCACTGAGTACTAAAGAGTTGCCTGCATTTAATTTCCAGCTGCTTAAAATACCCATGACTCCAAAAAGTATGGGTAAGACAAAAGACTGCATTAGGAAATACTAGGAAATCAACACACCAATTGAAATTTGCAGGCTACATTCATAGTTAAACATTCCATTGCTAGAACAAAGTAAATTATGCTCACATCCTAGACCAAAACATTCTGTAAGCAAACAACTTTCTGGATGGAAATCGAAGTTATTTCCATAAAGGGTCTGGCTATTAGCTACACCTGTTGACAATAACCTTGAGAGAGCAGAACTCTATGATGTACATCTAGGTGGATCTTTGTTTGAGAAAGAATCACAATAACCTTGAAGGAACTAGAGGTAAGTTCCCACTCTCTGACCTTTGGTCAAGATGGAAACAGGCTCACATTTTTGGGCCTCCACTCCAGAAGTGATGGAAGACACCATGACATAAGACCACCAAACATGATCAAATTTCTTATGAGCTCATATGATTGAGGCAACATGTGCATGTGCATGCCCTACGTAGGTACACATCAAGTCCTCTGCTTCACACAATGGCTTTCAGTTTAACATTCTTTTTTGTTTTATTTATTTTACATACCAACTATAGCTCCCCCTCCCTTTCCTGCCTCCCCTTTTCACATTCCCCTTCATTCTTCCCCAACCCAGCCTCCATCCACCCCCTCAGAAAAGCATTCTTATGGGATCCCGTAATCTGTGAATGAATGTGTCTCTGATTCTTGTGCCTTCTCTTGGGCTCTTTTACTTTTATTTGCTCATTTTTTTCCAAAACAAATAAGTCAGTTTTGTTTTATCTTACCATATTTTATTTTATTGTATTATATTTTATTATTATCCAGTTGAAAACTATTTAGTTCATAATTCAAAACAGAAAGGGAATGGATCCAGATAGGAGGGGAGATGAGAAGGAAATAGGGTGAGTAGAGGGAGGGGATACCATAATCAAGATACAGTATGCTTGGGGAAAGTCTATTTCCAATAAAAGTAAAAAACAATAAAAAATATTGTCAAGATATACTTATTAACCAATGGTCATATTTGTTAACATGCTTCATTTTTTTAAAAAGCCCATCCCTGTAAGATATCTGAGGCAAATATATCAGACAAATTTATAATTTTCTTTCTAAGACCACAAGAAAATTAATAAACAGCCAGTCATTCTGAGTCAAAAGATAAAATCAAATATACAAAATGAAAAAGTGGGCACTGATTAACGTCTATTGCTGTAGACAAATACTTTATCACTGAATTTGCCATGCAATTTTTTTGAAATCTATTTAGTCACTTCTAGTGTTCTTCAATACAATAACCATTACTAGCAAGCTGAATGTTTACTTACATTTTCATGAAGTTTTGCAGCCTGAGCTTCATAAGTGCTTTTGTGATAATTGTCAATTAATATTATCAATTTCTCCTTCTTGGGAGCTGAAATACCCACCTTATTCTGTGCAGTTGTTCATGGCCTGATTTCATTTTTAGATATAAATAATTTCTTTTTGTTTCTTTGGGAATTTCACATCATGTAGCCCATTCCTCTCATTTCCCAGTCTCACATCTGTCCATCACCTTTGCAGCACCTCCCCCAAAAGAAAATTTAAAAATTAAAAAAAACAAACAACAACAACAACAAAATAAAACCAATTTGCTCCTCTGTCTTAATTTCCTCCTCCGTCCTTTCTTCCTCACCAACACCTCTTCATTCGTATTAGTGGCATTGGAAACCACGGAGTATCATGCAGTATACCCTTTTGTCCTATCATCTTGCAAATGTTCATTGCACTGATTCATTATTCTGCTTGGAGAGCTCTGGTTTCCATCATCTCTGGACCCTCTTAGAAACTTCTCTCGGATAGTACAGTTGCTCTCCAGAGTCACAGAGATCGTATAGCTATCTATCATTCGGCCTAACCAGTCACTTCATATGCTCCAGTAGGTGATAGATGATGTGGTATATGTTAGGGTGGGTCAATCCAAGGCATGGAATGTGGGTTGGGTGGAAACTGAGCTGGTCAGACCTGAATTCTGGGGCCCTCCCTTCAGGCACAGGGTGGAGCCAGCTCTCCTGTACCCACATCATCAGTGCCAGTACTACCATGCCAGTGGTGGGAAATGGTACCATCTCTCCCAACTGCAGCTCTCCAGCTCTCAGACACCTGAATTATTGGAGCCAGCGTTCCTAGGGCCAGTGAAAGGAAGGCTCTGCTCAGTCTAGACCTTAGATTTCATCTTGTGTGGTTCTTATGTCCCCTGTGGTAACACAGGCATTAGGCATCAACAGGGACCTGAGCTTCAGGAGGATCATGAACTCAGACATGGCTCTAGGCAACAGCTTGGACCTGGATGTCACGATGGCCCCCATGACAGCTCAGGTCATCTAAATCGGTATGGCTCAGGGGCAGTATTGCTGTT
Source organism: Arvicola amphibius (assembly GCF_903992535.2). Taxonomy (NCBI): domain Eukaryota; kingdom Metazoa; phylum Chordata; class Mammalia; order Rodentia; family Cricetidae; genus Arvicola; species Arvicola amphibius. The sequence goes on along the minus strand of NC_052048.2, from coordinate 68,348,603 downwards.
TGACAACAACATGATCTCAAGCCTTAGTGGTTACAAGTGGCATGAGCCTCAATTATGGCCTGACTTCTTCTTACAAGGAGCATAATTCTATCTTCAACTTAATTCTCTCAACAAACTTAATTTTTGAAGAGTTATCATCTGAAGACTGTGTACTCTACACTGGGAAGAACAGGCAATGGAAGATGCCCAGGCTTCATGTTTGTGAGGGGTCTCTAGAGAGCAAAGTCTTATAGAAGCAAGATTTGGTATAGGCAGGAAACACTTGTCTTAGCCTACTCTTTCCTCACCAACAAACACTGGAGGTGTTTCTCAGTATCATTTTTGATCTTCAGATCTTCCTGAGGCAAGTATTTGGGGAGGATCTGCATAAATCACAGAGAATGCTGTGTCTTCTCCACCAGCAGGGGACTCATGCCCACTATAAATTAAACTTACAAGAAGTGTCTGAGGCTTTCAACATTGTCCTTAAGTCTGCTTTTTATACTAGAGATATTATTTAAAAATTGAACAGCTGATGGCTAGCACTCCAAAACTATATAAAAAAGTTACACAACCTCTTGAATGAACTTTACAGTCACCATCCTTGATAAAATATTAGACCCAAAATAGATGGAAACTTTGAGGCAGAGTCTTAGTTTAGCTCCCTTGAAGTCTTTTGAGACACTGTCACCCTGGCACACATTTTTTATAGTGATAACAGTTCATAATATGTAGCAAGTAATAATAAAAATTACCACCATTACTTTTATACTTGAAAATGTTATAATATGCAAAAATGAGATACTTTTGAAATTGTTTGTCTAGAATAGACTGAGCATTCCAAAGTACCAGTAGTTATTTTATGTCTTATAATGAATATGGGGGAATAATAAAAGAGCTATCATGTATAATACAAAGGACTAACCTTTTTTTGTCCCATACAATAATTATAAATCTATTCCTGATAAAACATGTATAGGAGATGTGAATTTAGGAAGAAATGTGCAAAATTCTTATAGTAGTAAGTGAAACTTCACTGATAAAAATGAAAGAAGAAACAAACATAATTTACAGAGTATTTTATTCTATTCTTTTCAGTATCTAAGAACCTATTTAGGCTTTTTCTAAAGTGCTGCACACATAGCTCAGCTGTGAAGAGCACTTAATGCTCTTTCAGCAGATAAAACTTAATTTGGTTCCCTGAAACCATTTTGGGTCCCCTGGAACAGGAGTTACATTTATTTATTTGTATTAGTGTAAATATTTTTATGTGGATATGCATGCCATGGGTGGCATAAGAGGTCAGAGCAGAACAGCCTGTGGGGATTCATCCTCTCCTTCCACCATGTGGATTATAGGGATGAAACTCAAGGTTTCAATCCTGGAGGCAAATGCATTCATCTGATGAGTCATTCATTGGAAATTTATATGTTTTGCTTTCCACATAGGTAGGTCTTCAGGTTAAGAAAGGCAGACCTAACAGAATCAGGCACTGCATGGCAAAGAAAGAGAAGAAAAACAGAGACTGCAGGAAAGTCATCTGACCTATAAAACAGAATAGGAGAGGGGAAGATATCAGAAAAGAAAAGAAGTAATGCTGGGGACACCAAAGTTGGGCCTGGAGAAAAAAATCCAAGAAAAAATAAAGACTCTCTGGCTCTACTTTGTCTAGTTGATCTTGGTGTGTCTATTGTGGCGGGGGGTTGCTGAGTACCAGCCTCAGAACCTCCTCAGGGCTCAGAATATGATGTCAACGGCAAACAAAGATCTGAGGGTTAAAAAAAAATGAAGTAAATCACCTCAACATGTTCATTATTTTTCGGGCAAGGGGAAAAAATGAAGTGAAGGGGTACAGAGAAGAAAAGGAAGCTGGGATCTCCACAAGGTTTCTAGATTTTACAGACATAGTTGGAAAATTCCATAGGCAAAGAGAATGTTAATGTGCATATCAAAATCACAAAAAGTCAGGGAGAACCTGACAAAACTGCACTCCAGAACAGGTGACACCATTCAGGAAAGAGCCAGCATCCAAGAGAAAATGCCTGACATTTCAAATACTTAGATAAGGCAACTAAACTTCCCTTACCAGGACTTCACCCACACCCAAATTTGTTTGTTAGCAAAGATAGAGCATGGTCTCTTTCTGCTCTTTCTCCCATTCTATGTGTTCTGTTACCAGGTAATTTTGTGGGATTGACTCTATGTAAATTTGATCCTTAGAATAAAGAGTGAATGTTACTGCTCTAAGGCTTTTTGGTGTCGGGCAATGGAAAAGTCATGCTGTTGCCCAAGCAGGAGAAGCGACACTGCTGAGCTGTTTTGGGAATGAATCCCACCTTGAAGGGAGAATCATGCCCTCACAAGGTTTTCACAAATATGACAATGACTCTTCCAAAATACAAGTGTTCCTGTATCTCTGTAAAACTGATTATTCCATCTGGAAGTTATATATACACTCTCGTGGATCTGCCTATTGGTCTGTCAGCTGAACATTTACTGTGTAGTCTTGTGGGCTGCAAAAATGTATCTATGGGATAAGATACTTAATAAGGACTTGAACTAAATTAGTCACACAATGAGTGTCTATGCATTTCAGTATTATTGTGACAAAGTAATATACTTTATTCTACTAAATACTGTTGTTGTGCATTATGGAAAACTACTTTCAGGAATATTTCATGTGTTAAAAACTTCACAGCCAAGCTTGAAAACAAAGCAAAACAGAACATGAGATCATATGTGTAAATTCATCTATTAAATACATTCTTAATAATTTCATGCAGATATATAATTAAATATGATCATACCTATACCCCACTGCCCCCATACAATATCCATCATATTTTAGTGTACATCTACCTCTCAACTTCAAGTCTTCATAATGCTTCTTAAGTCTATTAAGGCAAGTTAGTGTTTAAAATTTATCCTAGGGTGCGTCTCCATATACTGGAATATGGGATTCCTACCACTATTCATATTATTTAAAAGAAAATAATGATTCCCCTCTCCCATCACCTATCAACTGTAATTAGCACCTTAGTAAGTGGATCTGGAATCACTTGTACCATCTATACCTAGTATTAAGTAACTCTTACATTCTTTTTTTTTTCTCATGGTTTATTTTTTTTATATTTAAAAATTTCTATCTCCTTCCCTCCTCCTCCCCCCTCCCTCCCCTCCTTCTCCCCCTTTCCTCCCCTCCTTCTCCCCCTTCCCTCCCCTCCCCTCCACCCATACCTCCCCTCCCTCCCTCTCAAGGCCAAGGAGCCATCAGGGTTCCCCACTCTATGCTAAGACCAAGGTCCTCCCAACTCCCCCCAGGTCCAGGAAGGTGATCGACCAAGCTGAGAAGGCTCCCACAGAGCCCGTCATGTTTCTTCCATGTTATCACCTTGGTAATGGGGTGGTTAATACAGATGCCCCATTTGAAGCTGAACCCTTCATCTCTTCTTTGCAACACTTTGCAGCACTTCTTTCAGCACTTTGTAGCACACACACACACACACACACACACACACATATGTAGCTCTCAACCTGAAGACTATAAGCGTCTTTTAATTCATCATGTTTTTGTCAACGCATATATTTTAAAGAGAAAGGTAGATAGTAAATGGAGAGATAATTGTCAAGCATTTTTAGAAGTATATAAAGACCTAATAATCAGATAGGAAGAACCATCAACAATAGAAAAAATAACATTGACATTAAGTCAGAATATTTCAAATATATGATGATTCCTCAAATTAACTCATAACTTAATAAAATTTGCTTTAAAAAGGAAATTGATTAAAGAAATTGAAGACAGATATGCATTCTGAGAGAATATTTGAACATGAATCAGAAGTGGAATACATCTTGATCTTACAGTCTGTACAGTGACCAGCCTCAACTAAGGTTTCATTTAATAATTCTGTCCTTTGTAATTTAGGCCACGTGTTTGCTATAAGCATAGATAGAGGTCAAAGGACAATCCCAGGTATTTGGTCCATGCATTTACCTTTTGCTTCCCACTGTTTATACCAAACAGTTTATAAGCAGCATATGTTTCCCCTACCTTCTCAACTCTCATAAAGTCATCTGGATTACATCCTAATTCTTGATGTGACTTTTGTGTGACTCCTAGACACTTGTATTTAGGTCTGCATTCTTACATGGAAAGTAGTTGTACACACTGAGCCACCTCTCAAAGCTGTAGATGGTGTGTTTTGTGGTTTGTTTGTGGTTAAGTAATACAGTCTGCATGTTTTCTAGGTCACATGGAAGAAACTTGAAGCACTCAGCTAGAAGAAGATTAATAATCTGAGAATAAAAAATACATAGGTAAGGTCCAAATTAATTTTTTATATATTAAAGTAGTAGAAATGTGTCACCATTTTAATCTTTTTACAGAATTCTGCATATTTGTGCTGGTTTGAATGAGAATGGTCCCATAGGTTCATATATTTGAAAACTCGGCTCACAATTGGTGGAGTTATTTGGGAAGTATTAGAAGGTGTGGCCTTGTTGGAGACAGGGCAGTCTTGGTAGAGAAGGTGTATCATGATAGGAGTGCTTCCAAAGCCTATAGTGCCATATAAAGTTAGTTCTCTCTCTCTCTCTCTCTCTCTCTCTCTCTCTCTCTCTCTCTCTCTCTCTCTCTCTCTCTCTGTCTCTCTCCTTGATTCTTGTGAATAAAAGTATAAGCTCTCATTTATATATGTGCTTCCTGCTGCCATGTTCCCTTCAATAATAGTCATGGACTCACCCACTGATATAAATATCATAAACCTGATAAAACATTTCTTTAATAAATCCTTTTTGTCATTGTGCCATATCACATCAATATAAAACTAAGTTGATGTTCATTTTTACCTTTGTAAACAATTTTTATTTTACATACTAGTCTGAGTTCCCTCTCCTTCTCATCCTCCAACTCCTAGGCCCCATTCCCCATCTGCTCCTCAGAGAGGCTGAGACCTCTCATGGGGAGTCAGCAAAGTCTGTCACATCACTTGTGGCACAACTAAGGTCCTTCTCACTGTATCTAGGCTGAGCAATGTATTCCTCTACAGGAAATGGACTCCACAAAGCCTGTTGATGCACTAGAGATAAATCCTGGTCCCACTGCCAGTGGCAGTACCGACTGTACAAGCCAAACAATTGTTAACCACATTCACGGGGCCTAGTTTGGCCCTATGCAGGTTCTCCAGCTGTAAATCTAAAATCAGTGAGCTCCCACTAGCTTGAGTCAGCTGTTTCTGTGGTTTTCCCCATCAAGATCTTGACCCCTTTGCTTATATTATTGCTTCTCCCTGTCTAGGACTGGACTATAGGAACTTGGCCCAGTGCTTAGCTATAGATCTCTACATTTGCTTCCTAAATAAATGTTCTATGGTGACAATTAATGGAGTCATCAATTTGATTTCAGGGGAAGGTCAATTCAGGTATTCAGGTTCCCTCTAGACTATTGCTTAGAGTCTTAGTTGGGGTCATCCTTGGATGTTCTTAATATTCTGCTTTTTCCTCCCACAGATGATTGTTACTATTTATTTTTATCTGGGGTCAGTAAAATTAAAACAAGATATTTCCTGCAGGTTTCCAAATTAGGCTAATTTTTACTTTTCTCCAAAGAACTTTGTAGATGGTACTGTTGATTCAGGGTGTTAAACCATAGGGCCTATGGATCTGGTGCTGACCTATACGGACTCTGTGCTTGCTGTGTCAGTCTCTTTAAGTTCATATAAGCTTTGCACAGTTGATTAGAGGGCTTCGTGCTCATGGTGACCACCTTCCTTGGTGGTACCAACACTTCTTCCACCAACTCTTCTACAGGAGTCTCTGAGCTCTGAGGGGATGGATTTGATGGAATAACCCCATTTAGAGCTGTGTGTTCCAAGATCTCTTTGCCTCTCTGCATAATGCCTTGCTGTAGGTCTCTGTATTTGTTCTTATAAGATTACATTCATAACTCTTTCAGATATCATGAAACTAAAAACTCAACATATTATATAAGATAGAAAATGATACCTACAGAATATATTAAAATAACCATACACAATGTCGAGGGCTTTTTTATTTTTAAAAATGTTATGAAAATTCAGTAAGAAAGGGATGAATGCTAACTAAAAATGTATTCATTGTATGCATGTATACATATTTCTTATTCTAAAACTCTGCTTTCATTTTTATTGCTATCTCACTATTTGGGAGTTTTATATTGTTGGGCTTTTTTCTGAAACCTTCATTTGTTTTCTAACATTGATCTTACATGGCTTGTTTCTTGTGTTTTCCTGTTTATACCACACATAGCACAATTTCTTTCATGCTTGAAAGTAATCCATTTCAATTTTGCAATATTTTATCCTATTATCTTGAGCAGTGACATGACAGTGGACTTCTATTTTTTTTATTTGTTGGCTATCACTTGCATTGCTGTTTTGTTCTTCAAATTTCTCTTTCCCTTTATTATTATGTCCTTCACATTCACTTCTTTCCCAAAACATTAGGAAAGTGGTATGAAGCTTTCATTGTAATTATTAAGTACATGTGTGCAGATGAAAAATAGGGACTGGAAATGCCCCAAGAAAATGACATTACTTTTTTTGGCCAATTACCCTAAGAGGAGGCTTTTGAATCCTGCCATGAAAGGATTTTTTTTTTTCTGGTGCGGGAGAATGGTCTGTATTCTGTCAATCATGTTTTAAATAAACACTGATTGGCCAGGCAGGAAGTATAGGTGGGAAAACCAGACAGGAAGTAGAAATGATGCAATGAGAACAGGAGAATTCTGGGAAGGAGGAAGTTGATTCCTCCCAGTCCTGCGCAGATCACCAAGGAAGCAGGATGTGACCTGCCAGCTGAAAAAGGTACCAAGCCATATGGCAAAAATAGATCAGAATAATGTGTTAATATAAGCTACAACAGCTAATAAGTAGCCTGAGCTAATGGGCCAATCAGCTTTATAACTTACAGAGATCTCTGTGTGATTTTCTTTGGGGTGATGGCGTAAATCACAAACAATCCCACACCAGTTTGGAATTATGATTAATAGAATGGTTATTTATTTAAAGGGGAAAAAACTTACAGATCACCGTCCCAGACAACAGCCCTCTGTGCAATCAGGAAGGGAGCCTAGTCGTCAGAAGCCGAGCCAGAAGCCAGAGAGCGAGCGGAGGGAAGTGGCCGCATTTTTAAAAAGAGAGACCACGCCCCAATGGGCTGGTATCTCAGCGGCTCTTGGCTGAAGGAGCAGAAGGAGCTCCCGCAACACCTCCCCCTTTTGTTTAAGTAAGAGAGTTCTAAACCTACTATGAAATTATATACAATAAGCACAAATATCCTAGTCCAACTAGCTTAAGTCTTGTATAATAAATAACTTGGCCAAGTCATGAGAGGAAAGTAACTACATTTATATAGTCTTCAACCCCATCGAAGATCTGAGAAGGAAAATAATGTTACCTGAGTAATTAGGAAGTGCGTTCAAACCACTTCTAAAACATGCAACAAATCACAGAGACAACTAGCTACCTGGACAATCACCCAAAGTCACGTTTGCAGCGTTGAAGCAACCAACTTTGGCTAAGGCCTAACGTAACTGACATACCATTTTCAAAGGCAAGAAACTTTTCAGAACTATCTTACCCTGTCTTGGCAGGATATGACAGTCCTGTTTTATCCATTTATGGATGCTCTGTATCTGTCAGTGGTTGAGGTATGGGCATTTCTTTGCCCAAAGGCCAGTTCTGCCAAGAAGAAAGCCTCCACGTGGAGTGTCTTTGGTGCTCAACATTCTCTCGGGAATAGATTGGTGTTGCCAGGAGCAATTGTGTCTCACTACCAAATTATTTGTCTACCATGGAACTCTGAGTTAAATTAAAGGCCATTTTCTACAGCTCTTTGAAGAGGTTGAAGATTATCTATCTATTCTGAGTATAATCTCTATTTATCTAACGAACCTGATTAGTCTAATTATAAATGACAAACATAGATGACTACTGATCTATATAATTCTCAATACCTATCTAACGTAAAGACTAAGACAATAAACAACTGTGCAATAAATGAGGACAATGACCTCCAAATATAAACAATGTACAAATATACAATGCAATATGGTAAATACATACAATATATATATATATATATATATATATATATATATCAATACAATATATATCAATACATAAATGTTTTAAACAGAGGTAGAAACATACATGCATACAATAGTCAATATAATTTAACTTTGTATCAATATACAAGAATTGATACCAAATTATTTGTCTAAAAACAGTAACTCACAATTACAAATCTATTATCCCATCATCCAATTATCCCTCTTTTTTTTTTCAAAAAGATACCTGAGCTTATAAAATTCCTCCCCCAACCCCCAAACCCTCAACCATATACTAATTATAATCAACCCTTAAATAATGTCCCTAAACCCAAGGACAAACTTTACAGGGAGAGGGGACGTCGTCCTCTAGAATTACTTCCAGCTGTCATGGGGGCGACGTCTTTCTGGGGGATCCTGTGAAAGTAAAATGATGGTTAAATTCCAAGATCAATATCTTTTAAAATTGCAAATAGTCTCTGAGTATTTTGTGTAGGTCTGGCCAGAATGTTGTACAAGATGTGCACCATTTCAGATAACCAAGTTGGAACTGTCTTGTGCAGCTGGTACCCAAAACAGGTCTTGTAGTCTTGTAGTAGCGCTATCAGTATCATGACGTCATATCAACCAGGTGGAGTTGTTGTTATGGGCCCCATCTTCTTCCTGGAAACTTCAAATGTCACTGCAGGAAAAACTCATTGTTCATTGTGAAAAGCTCAAACATTAATCATATAGACATATACAGACATACATATATTCAACGAAAGACATAATATGTTCAATGAAAAGTATGAGAAGTATGAAGAAAAGCAAAGATGTTTTCTAGACTCATATTTCTTTCTGTCCCATGTCATGGCTCTTGACATGAGACAGAAACTCCAGAAACTCTGGGTTTTCTCTTAACAACAGGCTTGGAATTAGAGAGGGACTGAGCCAGAGTCCAACTCCAAAACCAGCTCTATAAATTTAGAAATATGATTTAGTATATTCTACTTACAGAATCCATTCAGTTTTCTTGATAATCCCTATTGGGCAGTTATTTTCCCATCTGTCAATATTCAAACATCCAGGGTCCCTTGAATTTTTCAAAGATGAATGTTTACCTGTGGAGATAAGAACAGAACCCTGCCCCCATTCTATATGTTTTTCTTACCACCATTGTGGATGAGCTGTCATTTCACCTTTCCAAGGGGTTTCTCCTCTTCAAATCGAACCTTTATTAATTTTGATGGTATCCACAATTTTTCTTCTCCTGTGGAAACAAGAGCAAAGCCCCTTCCCCAACGTAGCACATCTCCTGGCTTCCATTGAGAGGTCAGCACATCTTTGAAATAAATTGGTTGATTTAGTTCAGCAGACTTTTCCATTATCCAATGTCTTTCTGCCGCTGTTGTTCCTTTCTCATTAGCGTTAAGAAAATTCAAGGTTAATAAAGCATTATGCAATCTATTTCTGGGGGTATTTTCCATCCCTTTTTGTTTGTTCAGCATATCCTTGATAGTACGATTTGATCTTTCTATAACTGCCTGACCTGTAGGATTATTTGGTATACCTGTAATGTGTTTTATATTATAATAATCAAAAAAGCGTTTCATTTTCTTAGATACATATGCTGGACCATTGTCTGTCTTTATTTGTGCAGGTATACCCATGATGGCCATAACTTCTAATAAATGTGTGATTACTGAATCGGCCTTTTCTGAGCTCAGGGCAGTAGCCCATTGAAAACCTGAATATGTGTCTATGGTGTGGTGTACATATTTTAATTTACCAAATTCCATAAAGTGAAACACATCCATCTGCCAGATTTCATTTCTTTGAGTACCCTTTGGGTTACTCCCTGCAGGCAACGGTGTTTGATTATAGAAAGAACAAGTAGGACATCTCTTTATAATGTCCTTAGCTTGTTGCCATGTAATGGAAAATTCTTTCTTTAGGCCTTTACTATTGACATGATGCTTTTTATGAAATTCTGAGGCCTTTAACACACTTCCAATCAATAATTGATCAATCTCTGCATTACCTTGTGCTAGAGGACCAGGCAGACCCGTATGGGACCGGATGTGTGTTATGTACATTGGACAAAGCCTATTCCTAATTATATCTTGTACCTGGATAAACAATGAAGTCAACTCTGTGTCATCTGGAATAAATTGAGCAGTTTCAATATGCAAGATAACTCTTTCAGCATATTGTGAATCTGTAACTATATTAAGAGGTTCTTTAAAGTCCCTTAGCACCATAAGAATGGCATATAATTCTGCCTTTTGGACAGAATTATAAGGGCTTTGTTCCACCTTACTCAATTCATCTGACTTGTAACCAGCTTTCCCTGATTTATTTGCATCAGTATAAAACGTACGGGCTCCAGTTATTGGAGCATCACGTACAATTCTAGGAAGAATCCAAGAAGTTCTCTTTATGAGGTTAAGTCTATCACTTTTGGGATAGTTGCTGTTAATTTCTCCCAAAAAATTAGCACAAGCTCTTTGCCATGGTTCATTGTCTTCCCATAACTTTTTTATTTCCTCAGTAGTAAAAGGCACTATAATTTCTGCTGGGTCTATACCTGCTAGTTGACGAAGTCTCAGCTTACCTTTTATAATTAATTCAGAGACTTTTTCCACATAAGTTTTTAATTTTTTACTTGGTTTATTAGGCATAAATATCCACTCTAAAATAGTATCTTCCCTCTGCATTAAAATCCCTGTAGGAGAAATTCTGGAAGGCAATATGACTAGGATGCAGCTAAGATTTGGGTTCACCCTATCCACATGTGCCTCCTGTAATTTTTCCTCAATCATTGTCAGTTCCTTTTCTGCTTCAGCTGTCAGTTTTCTGGGACTATTCAAATCTTTATCACCATCTAAGGTTTTGTTTAAATGAACTATTAGATCAGGTGTTATCCCAACAGCTGGTCGTAGACTGGAAATGTCTCCTAACAATCTTTGGAAGTCATTAAGAGTCTGTAACCTGTCTCTCCTAATTTGTGCCTTTTGCGTTTTAATTTTCTCTAACCCTATTCTGTAACCTAGGTAATTAATAGAATTTCCTCTTTGAATTTTTTCAGGGGCAATTTGTAATCCCCATTTAGGCAAGACTTTCTTTACTTCTTCAAACATCCTTTCTAAAGTATCTTTATTTGAATCAGATAACAAAATGTCATCCATATAATGATAAATTATTGACTTGGGAAATTGTTTACGAATTATTTCCAATGGCTTACTTACAAAATATTGGCACAATGTGGGACTATTGAGCATTCCCTGTGGGAGGACAGTCCATTGATATCTCTTAGTAGGCTGAGAATTATTATAAGTAGGCACTGTGAAGGCAAATTTTTCTCTATCCTTTTCTTGTAAAGGTATAGTGAAAAAACAATCTTTCAAATCAATAACTATAAGAGGCCATCCTTTTGGTAATAGAGAAGGCAAAGGAATTCCAGATTGTAGTGGGCCCATAGGTTGAATTACCTTGTTGACAGCTCTTAAATCTGTCACCATTCTCCATTTACCAGATTTCTTTTTTACAACAAACACAGGAGAATTCCAAGGGCTGGTTGATTCCTCAATATGGTGAGCATCTAGTTGCTCTTGTACCAGCTGTTCCAATGCCTGTAATTTATCTTCAGCTAAAGGCCATTGTTTAACCCATATTGGCTTCTCAGTTAGCCATTTTAAAGGTAGGGCTGTTGGTACCTCTAAAGGTTTGTTAGTTGCTTTATGTTCTTGTACAGCCTGAATGGCTGGTGACCTTTGTGCATGGTACTTTATTACATCCTTCCCAGAATTATGAGTTCCTGAGACTGCAGGAATGTTAATCTGGGTATTCCATTGTTGTAGCAGGTCACGGCCCCATAAATTTATTGCAATATTGGCTATATATGGCCTTAGTCTTCCTATTTGCCCTTCAGGCCCTATGCATTCGACCCATCTTGTGCTTTGTTTTACACGAGACAGGGTTCCAATTCCCAGGAACTGAACATCTACCTCTTGAAGAGGCCAATTCGGATGCCAAGATTCTGGAGTAATGATACTTACATCCGCACCTGTGTCTAATAAGCCTTCAATAAAAATGCCATTTATACAGACTCTTAGCTTTGGTCTTTGATCATTAATAGAAGTCTGCCAAAATATACGTTTACTCTGTCCTACTGGATTTTTTGACTCGTCCTCCACATGTAATTCATCATTTAGACCAGTATTACTTTTTACAGCAGAAATTGGAGCTTTTAGTTTTCTTGGTGAGGCACGTTCTCCACTGTGACTGGGAATGACTGGGCCACTGTTGGCTTGGGGGCCTGCGAGAGGCCCCTCAAGGGGTTTCCCGATGGTATCGGGTTTCCTTGTCTGTCTGTTGTTGACCTGCATTCGTTGGACCAATGTCGGCCTTTACCGCATCTCCTACATATACCTGAAGGCCGAGGTCTCCTATTTTTGTCATTCCCAGAGGAGATATTATTCCTAGAAGTTCTTTGTCTGCAATCCCTTTGCAGATGCCCTAATTTACCACAATTAAAACACCTGGCAGTTTGATGTCTCCTCATTGCTTTGGAAATTGCTTCTCCTACCCAAGATTCATCATTATAGCTAAATGTCTCAACATTCATCGTATGCTGAATCCATTCATCCATAGGTGCTGATCTAGACTTTAAAGGCCCAATTATCTTTTTGCAATCTACATTTGCATTTTCAAAAGCTAGAGATTCAAGAAGTATTCGTCTAGCTTCTGGGTCTGTTACCCCTATGTCCAGAGCCTTAATTAATCTTTGCAAAAAGTCAATAAAGGGTTCTCTCTGTCCCTGCCTAATCCTTGTATATGATTCGACCCTTTTCGCTGGATCTTGTATTCTATTCCAAGCATTTAAGGCTGCTTGGTGACATAGACATAATACTTCTTCGTCGTAAAGAGCTTGGACCTGTGGATCAGCATATGCTCCTACACCAAGAATTTGATCTTGGGAAACCTCCACACCTTTTGCTCTTCCTTGCTGTTCCATATGTTTGGATTCTTCTCTGAAATAAATTCCAAACATCAAGGAAGGTCCATCATCTAAAACTGCAGACACTAACTGAGAGAAATCATGGGGGGTAGCTCTGACATTAGAGGCCCAAGTCTTTATCATTTCCTTAACAAATGCAGAGTGCAAGCCATAATTAACAACAGCCTGCTTAATTTCTTTTAGATCATTCAGTTCTATTGGCTTCCATCTAGCATCTTTGACTCCCTTTGAGCCTTTGGAAGTTGATGCTTTGTCAGAATTAATTACAGGGTATGTCGCTAAAACCCTGGGTAAGCCAGTTCTAATAGCTGGTGGTGGCATTGTAGCCTGTCCTTGTGCCTCCTTACTCTGTTCACCAGCTCCAATAAGTTCTTCAATCTTTTCAAATCTTTTTATCATCATCTCTCTTAAATCCTGAATCTCCTGACCTGTATGTGTTTCTAGTGATTTCACTAAGGTATCAAATTTTTGGTCTCTATTCTGTACTTGTGTTTCCAAAGTTTTAATTTTTTCCTTCAAAGATAATATGTCCTCTTTAAACTTTTCTTGTATATCATGTAGATTCCCATCTTGGAGGTACATTCTGTCTGTTACCTTATCAAAACTTTGTGATAACGTCTGAACATCAAATTCAACAGCCTGAACCCTTTCAGGTAACTTCCTAGTACCCTTGGACACGGAGTCAATTTTGTCTATCATAGTATCCACTTGTTCAGATAACCTCTGATTTTCAATAATTTTAATCCTTTCTACTAGTTGTTCATTATTAGTCCGTAGAGATTGTATTGTTCTTACGAGTGCCTTATTCTTCCTTAATGATAGAATATTGAAAATAAAACTGAAACCTAGTAACAAGCAAATTAAGGTATCCCCATAATCATATAAACCTTGCATGATATAGTCCAATGTATTAATAAACAAAACAGTAAAATTTGCGTTGGAAACGAAAACTGCCATATTACCTATTATCCAGCCAGTGGTGCTGTTGCAGAGTCGCGACTAGAACCGCTGCAAAGTTGACTAAAACGGGGTCCTGTTTCAATGTCCGCCTTAGTATTTGTTAAAAACTGGGAAATGCGAGTTGCTCAACAAAGAAAATGTAATTAAATCAATTCCACACACAGAACTAGAAACCCAGAATCCAAGGGAAAAGAAGAGCAACCTGGAAGCCGCAGCTGTGTATGGCCTCCACGTGACAGAGTCGCCCTGAGGGGTTGCAGTTCTTCAGCAACTGCCTGCACACTGGTTTGCGCCACCCAAGCGCTTGCAAGGGAGATTTAAAAGCGTCTCAGAAAAGAGTAGGCCAGGCGGGCAGAGACTGTGCTGGCCTGTGGAGTTTAAATCCACGTGGGGAGGCAAACGATAGGGTGCGTGGGGACTTGGAGTCAATCTGAGGTGTGTAAAGAGAAAATATAAAGAATTTCAGCAAGAAAAGCCACTGTGTGTAATTTACATTAAACGCTGTCTCCACGCAGAGGGCACAGGCCGCCGCTGAGGGAGGGAGGGCTCGAGCCAAGCCATGCTGGCAGCAGGCAGCCGAGCAGGGAAAGGAGGGGTCTTAAAACCAAACATTGGGCGCCAGGTGATGGCGTAAATCACAAACAATCCCACACCAGTTTGGAATTATGATTAATAGAATGGTTATTTATTTAAAGGGGAAAAAACTTACAGATCACCGTCCCAGACAACAGCCCTCTGCGCAATCAGGAAGGGAGCCTAGTCCTCAGAAGCAGAGCCTGAAGCCAGAGAGCAAGCAGAGGGAAGTGACAGCATTTTTAAAAAGAGAGACCACGCCCCAATGGGCTGGTATCTCAGCGGCTATTGGCTGAAGGAGCAGAAGGAGCTCCCGCAACATTGGGGCTTACCAGCTATGGGCTACAGGGCAGGACAGAAACCCCAACAATCAGGCCCTCATGTTACATCCTTCCTAATAGCAATCAGAGAAGCAAGTTGTGAAAAGATACTAAGGTTCTGCCATTCTAAAAGCAAGATTCATTTAAACTTTGCTACAATTTCTCTTGTGGTTTAAATAAGAAATAGATCTCATAATCTTGGAATTTGAATACTTGGTCTCTTGGTGCTGTTGGAGAGTATCAGAGGTGTGATCTTGCTGGGAGAAGTATTCATTGACAGTGGGCTTTGAAGTTTCAAAGCCTTACATTCTTATTTTCATGCTCTGCTTCTCTCCTTTCCTCTGCTCTCCCCTCCCTCTCTTGCTCCCTCCTTTTTTCCCTTCCTCTCTACTCTATGCTCATGGTACAAAATTGTGAGCTCTCAGCTTTTTGTTACTAGTATCATGCCTGCCACCTGCTTTCATGCTGTCCCCATGGTTAAGAACTCTCTGGAATGGTAAGTCAAATGGTAAACTCTTGTAGATGTAAACTACTTTGGTCATGGTATTTTATCACAACAGTAGAAAATTGTCTAATACAACTTCTGTATCTTTATACTCAACTCTGTCCAGTATCCCAATATATAACTCCTATAGTTTCCTCAGAATTTCAATGAAGTAAACATATTGCTATGCATAAAAGATGGACCAATCATGTTTATGAACTGAAGCATCATTTGAACAGCATCTTTCAAATGTTCATCTACATCTCACTTTACTACATTACCAATTAAATAGTATCTAATGCTCCAATACATATTGTGATGTTAATGTGCAGAGTTTTAGTTGCATATTAGATTTTCTAAGTTCAGCAATATCTTTTGCCACACATGTAATATCGCCCCTTTTGTATCATTTATGTTTTTGTGATAAAATTTCATGAAAAGATCAAGGTTAGCTGATAAATAGATTCATTTCACTTAGACTTACATATTACAGTTCATTACTATGGAATGTCAAGTCAAGAATGTCAAACATCAAGGTACAACATATTTGCAGTCAAGAGCAGTAAGAAAAGAATATGTCATTGCTCACTTGCTTGCTTACTTGCTTGTTATCAGCTTGATGTCTCCATTTGTAGGATAAGAATTTCTCTGCTTAGGAAATGTTGCAGCCAAGAGTAGGTTGAGTTTTCCCACACTGACTAATATAATTAAGTCAGTCTCTCATAGATATGTGTACAGGTCAACCCAATATAGACACCTTCCATTGAAATTCTTTTCCTAGTCTATTTCAGGTAGTGACAGCTCAAGAATTAAGTTAATCATCAAACTCTCTTTTGTTGTATTGTTTTTTCTTCTACTCATGCAGGCTTTTGATATACTTCCTTGTTATCATATTATAGCAGTTTCCTAAGAAGGATTGTGTTACCTCAGAGTATTGGATCTACAGTTATGTTTGTACAATTCAAGAATATTTTTAAGGAGGCTAGTGAAACGGCTAAATGGTTAATAGGTGTTCATGCTCTAACAGAGGATCCAGATTCAGTCCCCCACATCAACATGGCAGCTCACAATCAGCTCACTCCATTCCAGAAGATATGATATCCTCTTCTGACTTTCTCAGGCACTGTACACTTGTGGTACACAAATACACATGCAGACAAACACTCATGCACACGAAAGTAAATAAATAAATCTTTACTGTAGCAAGGCGGTCGGGCGGCAATGGGAAATAATCAAAAACTAGCCTTATCCGAAATAATCAGCTTTAATAAAGGAAGGAAGTGGGATAAACTTACAGAGCCAAGGTTCCAGCGAAGAGCAGCGAACCAAGAGGGAGAAAAAACAGGGGCACCTATCCCAAACCCAGTTCTTTTTAAAGGTACCTTTTGCCCCTGGAGTGGCCACGCCCCTCAGCGCAGGGATTGGTCAGCCGCCCCAACACTTTACTCCAGATAGAGAAGTTGTAGGATAACTTTCCTTCTGCTCCAAAATGAATCCTCCAATTTTAACCCCAACTTTGTATCAAAATTCCTGCTCTATCCTCTGTTCAGCTCCTGCCCCATTTCCAAGTGATCACACAGACCTTCTTTCTCCTCCATTTTTTTTTTTGTCCCCATTCGTTGCTCTATTCCAGGCACTAACTCCATCAAACATTCCTTGGGCACTCTTGGGCAATGCCCTCCAGGGAAGTAGGTAGCCTAACTGCAGATCTGCACTCACAGCTCTTCTTTTCCAGTCTCCAACTTGTGTTTCCAGCTGTGAAGCAGAAACACTTGCTGTAGCCTCCCAAGACCTATCTTGACCTCCATACTCCTTTCTGTCCACACAGCATTGCAATATCCCATCCCACAATTTCATCAGGAATTCCCTGGGAACCCAGAGACCACCCCAGTTAGGAAAAAATGTATCTAAATACAGAGCTCCATCTCTCCTTGTGCTAGCCCAAATCCAGTCACCCAGAATCATCCCCAGCTCTGCAGCAGACTGCATGTCTTAGTCTCCAGTGGATCACACATTCTTCCAAGCCAATCTTCCTTACTTCAACATCTTGCATTATCCCAGTGAGCAATTCCAACAGTTATTCCCTGGGAACTTTTAGACTATTTGGATCAACTAATGGCAAATCTTCATTTTGCCCTTTATTACCCCACATGCATCTCCCAGGTACCAGACCACCCATTTCTGCATCTTTTCACACTCTGCCTCCATTCCCAGGAGACTAACTAGATTCTGTTGGAACATTCTGCTTTCCTCCATTCTCTGGACCTCATTAGCTACCTCTCTTAGCCCACTGCCATTCCTAAGTTTCAACCCCAATGCCTAGAAACACAATACGCCTGGAACACCCATGGCCTACACCTATCAAAAGATCATGAGAAGAACCAGAAAAGGCAATAGAAACCAAGAAAGAAAACATGCACCCAACAGAGACAAGACCAGATACCAGAATCTAAGATTGTGTCTCCCCCCCAAAAAAACCTTGATTCAAGCATAAAGACAAAATCAACACCATCCATGATAATATGTCTTCACTAGAGGACAGCAGCCCTACCATTGAAATGCTGAATATTTTAACATAGCTTAATATAAGATAAAGGCCTTAAAATACCCTTTATAAATGTGATAAATTTCCTCTAAAAGAAAATGAATAAAGCCATTAAAAAGTCTAGGGAAACACAAAGAGTAGAAGAAAATGAGTGAAACTATTCAAGACTTGAAAGTGAAAATGAAACCAATAAAAAAAACAAATGGAAGGAAACTTAGGAAAATATTTAGGATCTCAAAGAGGAACTTCAGAGACAAGTCTCATAAACAGATTGCAATATATGATAAAGAGAATATCAGGAATTGAAGGCAACAAAAATAGTTTGAACAAATAAAATGTTAAATCTATAATCTCTGGGACAAAACATGAAAAAAATATAGGACTCTATTATAAGACCAAAACTAAGAATAAATGAAATAGAGGAGGAAAAAGAAACCCAGGATAAAGGCACAGAAAATATTTTCAACAAAATCATAGAATAAAATTGCTATACCCTATATTAAATACCTTTCAAATTGCAAAAAGCAAATAGAACACCATATAGACTGGACAAGAAAAGAAATTACCCTTGGTACATAATAATGAAAACATTAAAAATACAGAACAAAGAAAGAATATTAAAACCTACAAGCGAAAATTATCAAGTAACATATAATGGGAGACATATTAGAATAGTACCTGAATTCTTGATAGAAACTTTAAAAGCCAAAAGGAACTGAAATGGTGTTCACAGACCCTAAGAAATGACAGCTGTGGGTTCAGAATACTATACCAAGAAACAAATTCTATTAAAATAGATGAAAAAAAAGAAAGTATTCCACAATAAAACCAAGTTACAGCAATATTCATGTACAAATCCAGTCCTACAGAAGGTGCTAGAAGAAAATTTTCTCAATACATATCACTTCCCAAAGTTATCAAGATCTGATTAGCAATTTCAACAGACCTAACTCTTATTGAAATATAATTAGTAATTAAAATTTCCAAAGGAAAAAAAAAAACAAAAACAAACAAACAATAGGTACAACAAAACTCAGCGCCTGAAGGTTTTACCACAGAAGTTTATTAGACTTAAGGAGTTAATGCCAATACTCTTTAAATTATTTAGAAAATCTAAACAGAAAGAACATTGCCAAACTCATTTTACAAGACCACATTTATTCTGATACCAAAATCACATAAAAACCCAATAACCAAAGCAACAATTTTCCTTATGATTGACACAAAATTCTCATTTTTATTTTTATTTTTAATTTTTGGTTTTTCGAGACAGAGTTTCTCTGTGGCTTTGGAGCCTGTCCTGGAACTAGCTCTTGTAGACCAGGCTGGCCTCGAACTCACAGAGATCCGTCTGCCTCTGCCTCCCGAGTGCTGGGATTAAAGGCGTGTGCCACCACCGCCCGGCCTTATTTTTAAATATAAAAAAATAAACCATGAAAAAAATAAACCATATTTTAAAAAAGCTAAAAAAAATGCTTGCAAATCAAATCAAAAAAAAAACTTTTAAAGATTATCCTTAATCAAGTATGCTTTATGCAAGAAATGCACTTATGGGTCAACGTATATTAATCTACTATTGTGATTCAACATGTGAACAAATTGAAGAAAAAAATCTGTGTTCATCTCTTAAGATAAAGAAAAGGCCTTTGCTCCTCGCTTTCAACAGCACAAAAGCTTAAAATGTCATAAATATCACATGGGTCTTATAGAAAAGATTTCCCCACTTTGCTGTTGATATTGCATTAATGCATTTTAAAATATCTTGATTTAAGACTTTCTTTATTCTATTACTATTTAAAAAATCTTTATGAAACTCTTACCAAGTTGGAACTTAGCATTTGAAGGAACGTCTATCTGTGTTCCTAGGGCCATGGTCACTCACATTTGGTTTCAGAATAAATTTCATATTCCCTTTAAGGAAAAAAAAAAAAGAAAAGGCCTTTGGCATATCCTAAACTTCTTAATGAGAGATTACAAGGGACATACCTCAACACACTAATGGTATTTAGAAGCAAATGCATAGCCAATACCAACTATAATGTACAGAAATTCAAAAAAAATTAAAATCTCAAACATGAAAAGGTTGGTCATTTTCTCTATACCCATTCACTGTAGTAGTTGGATTTTTAAATACAGTAATAAGACAAATGAATAAAATCAACTAGATAAAAATTAGAAAGGAAAAAAGTAAAAAGTATTTTTATTTTTAGATGATATGATAGTATATATAAGTGAGCCTTGAAATTCCTCCAGGAAACTCCCACAGCTGATAAACACTTTCAGAAAAACAGTTGAATAAAAAAAAATTAACTCAAGAAAACTCAGTATCTCTCCTAAATACAAATGACAAATGGAATGAGAAAGAAATCAGGGAAACACTCTTCACAAAAGCCCCAACAATATAAAATATCTTGGGGTAACTCTAACTAAGCACATGAAAGAATGCATGATAAAAACTTTAAGAAACTGAGGAAAATACCAGAAGATGGAAGATCTCCATGCTGATGCATCAGCAAAATTAATATATTAAGAATGACCATCCTACCAAAATCAATCTACAAATTCAAAGCAAGACTCATCAAAATTCTAACACAATTCTTCAAATATCTTGAAATGACAATTTTAAACTTCATACTGAAACAGACTGCCTCTGTCTCTAACTCTTTTTCTGTCTTTGTCTCTGTCTCTGTCTCTGTCTGTCTCTCTCTCTCTCTCTCTCTCTCTCTCTCTCTCACACACACACACACACACACAAACACACACACACACGCACACACACACCACAACCAAACGTAAAACAAACAAACAAACAAAACACTCAGGGTGATCTAGAATAATAAATGTACTGTTGAAGGAATCAATGTCCCCAGTTTCAAATTGTACTACATAGCTCTAATAGTAAAAGCAGTGTGATATTGGAAAAAAAAAAAAAAGAAATAAAAAAGAAAAAAAAGCCTTTACTGTCGTGGAACTCACTTTATAAACCAGACTGTCAATGAACTCATAAAGATCTGCAATCTTCTGCCTCCCAAGTACTGGAAATAAAGGTATGTGCCACCACGGGCCAACTTTTTAATTTTTTTATAAAATTATTATTTTAGTTTGTATTTTACCTTACTTGTATATTTTCCTCTATCTTCTTGGCCTACAGATTTTTTCAGTATGTACTGTGGCTTCCAGTTCAGTATGTTTATAAAATTTATGAGTTGGAAATGACTTGTCTTTGTTCTTTTTTTTTTTTTTTTAAGGATTGTAAGGGGTATTTTATTTTTTTTCTCATTTTTTTTATTCAAGATTTCCATCTCCTCCCCATTCCCTCCCCTCCCTTCCACCCATACCCCCACTCCACCTCTCTCCAAAGACAAAGAGCCATCAGGGTTCCCTTTACTATGTTAAGTCCAAGGTCTTCCCACCTCCCCCTAAGTCCAGGAAGGTGAGCAATCAAACTGACAAGGCTCACAGTGAGCACTTCCACGCTATAGAGTTCATGCTCATCGCCTTTGTCCTTGGTTTCTCAGTCCTCCTCCACCGTCAGCCACATTCAGAGAGTCCAGTTTGGTCCCCTGTTCCATCAGTCCCATTCCGACTGGACTTGGTGGTCTCCCGTTAGATCTGTCCCACCGTCTCAATGGGTAAACGCACTCCTCACGGTCCTGACTTCCTTGCTCATGATCTCCCTCCTTTTGCTCCTCATCAGGACCTTGAGAGCTCAGTCTGGTGCTCCTATGTGGGGCTCTGTCATTTTCTCCATCCAATGCCAGGTGAAGGTTCTATGGTGATATGCAAGATGTTCATGAGTATGACAATAGGATCTGGACATTTCTGGCACCCTCTCCTCAGCTGCCCTAGGAACTAGCTGGGGTCGTCTTCCTGGACACTTGGGAACCCCTCTAGAGTCAAGTCTCTGCCAACCCTAGAATGGCTCCCTTAACTAAGATATATAGTTCCTTATTCCCATATCCACCCTTCCTATACCCCAACCATCCTATTCCTCCAAGCTCTTCCCATCCTCCACTTATGTCCTCCTGTAGGGCTCTTTTTTTCATTTATTTTGTCCCATTTCGATGTGTTAAATCTTTCTTCTATTGTTATTATATATATATATATATATATATATATATATATATATATATATGTGTGTGTGTGTGTGTGTGTGTGTGTGTGTGTGTGTGTGTGTGTGTGTGCATTTTTTGATACAAGGTTTCTTTGTAGCTTTGGAGCCTGTCCTGGATCAGCTCTTGAAGACCAGGCTGGCCTCATACTCAGAAAGATCCACCTGCCTCTTCCTCCGAGTGTTGGGGTTAAAGGCACGTGTCATCACCACCGGGCTATTGTTATTATATTTTCTTTATTATTATCTCTTAGAAGTCTGTTGGGTTTTTTTACATTTAAGAAAGGGTTTCTCTATGCAACAGCACTGGCTGCCCTGGAATACATTTTGTAGATCAGACTGGATTCCACCTGCCTTTACCCTCCCTTCCGAGTGCTGGGATTAAAGGCCTGAGCCACCACCACTAAGTGCCTGTTGGTTTTCTAATGAGACTCATAAGGGGAGCAGATACAGATAGGAGGGAAAATGGAGGGGAACTAGGAGCAATAGCAAGAGAGAAGTCTTAATTATATAATATATGAAAGAAAAGAAATTTATTTTCAATAACATTAAAAAAGAGTCCAAAACTTTTAAATTTTTTAAGTATCATATTCATCCTTAAACCATGCATTTGGCTAGTGACATTTTAATTCTTGATTTAGAATATTTATTTTTATGTTCTTTCGCATAATGCATGCCAGGTTCTTAGACACTCTAAGATGATCTGGGTTTAAATACACACATTTAGACTCCAACATAGATTTCCCATTTCTTTTGGAGGTTTCTATGCATCTTGGCTTTGAAAACAAATGAATATGATTCATACTTATCCTTATTTCCTTTGGGACAATTCTGTGGAACCAGTTTCCTATAAAAAGTATGGCTTTAATTTGTTCAACTATGTTCATAGCCACATTATTTGTAATAGCCAGAACCTGGAAACAACCAAGATGCACTTCAATGGAAGAATGGTAAAGAAAGTGTGGAATAGATACACATTAGAGTACTACTCAGCAGTAAAAACAATGACATCTTGAACTTTGCATGCAAATGGATGGAAATAGAAAACACTATTCTGCATGAGGTAACCCAGACCCAAAAAGATGAATTTGGCATGTGCTCACTCATAAGAGGATTCTAGACATAAATAAAGGTCAGTGAGCCTATAATTCCTGATCCTAGAGAAGCTAAATAAGAAAGTGAACCCAAAGAAAAACATATAGTTATCTTCCTGGATATTGGAAGTACACTAGATTGCCAGGCAAAAATTGGTATCTTCGGGGTGGGGGTGGGATGGCGGTAAGGGGTGTTGGGGAGATGTGGAGAGAAAAGTGAGGAGGGGAGGATGGGGAGACCCTGGGGGAATGGGATGGTTGGGATGGAGGAAGGGTGGATAGGGGTACAGGGAAGAAGATGTCTTAATTAAGGGAGCCATTTTAGGGTTAACAAGAGACTTCACTCTAGAGGGGTTCCCAGGTATCCAGGGGGATGTTCCCAGCTAGGTCCTTGGGCAGCTGAGGAGAGGGAGCCTGAAATGGCCCTTTCCTATAGCCATACTGATGAATATCTTACATATCACCATAGAAACTTCATCTGGCAATGGATGGAGATAGAGACAGAGACCCACTTTGTAGTGCAGGACTGAGCTCCCAAGGCCCAAATGAGGAGTTGAAGGGGGGAGAACATGAGCAAGGAAGTCAGGACCGCAAGGAGTGCTTCCACCCACTGAGACAGTGGGGCTGGTCTAATGGGAGCTCACCAAGGCCAGCTCGACTGGGACTGAAAAAGCATGGGATCAAACCGGACTCTCTGAACATGGTGAGCAATGAGGGCTGACTGAGAAGCCAAGAACAATGGCATTGGGTTTTGGTCCTACCGCATTAACTGGCTTTGGGGGAGCCTAGTCTGTTTAGATGCACACCTTCCTGGACCTGGTTGGAGGGGGGAGGACCTTGGACTT
Organism: Arvicola amphibius; assembly: GCF_903992535.2. Classification (NCBI taxonomy): domain Eukaryota; kingdom Metazoa; phylum Chordata; class Mammalia; order Rodentia; family Cricetidae; genus Arvicola; species Arvicola amphibius. Next base: position 68,324,601 of record NC_052048.2, on the reverse strand, counting down.
CCCGCAGGGCAGGGAACCCTGACTGCTCCTTGGACTGGAAGGGAAGGGAGGAGAGAGAGTGGAGGTAGGGGGAGGGAAATGGGAGGTGGAGAGGAGGCAGAACTTTTTAATAATAATAATAATAATAATAATAATAATAATAATAATAATAATAATAATAATAATATGGCTTTAAATCAAAAGATAAATTCTTAGGGTGGATGGAGCCCCATTTACCTCAGAGAAAGTGCTTTGACTGTCCACATTTTGGCAGAGTTCATCTCTCTTCTTAAAACTAGTGGCTTCATGAGTGATACTATCTTGATTAATTAGAAGAGAGTAGGGGATGAGAGGTAGGGATTTGACCCTTTCTTGTATTTTGGTATACTATTTTTATATTGTTCAAAATAATAAAGTATACCTGTGCCCAGGAAACAGACTTCCATAATGTTGACACTCTAAAATTACAAGTAAAAAATTTAAAACACATTGTTTCTGTGATACACAATAGGTGATATAATTTATATAAAGTATGGGGATGGAGAGATGGTTCAATGGTTGAACACTGGGTTATCTTGCAGAGGACACAGGCTATTTCGCATCATCCACTGGGATTGTGGATTACAACTATTTTCAAATCTAGTTCTGGGGAATCTGATATTCTCTTTTGACTCTGTGGTTACTTGCATGCATGTGGTACACATATAGACAAGGCACATATGCAGACATATGCATATAAATAAAAATAATATACACTCAATATCTCTAACAGTATTTTTTAATTGGCCATCAGTAAATTTAACATTTATAAAGGTACTTTTATGAAGATAATATTTTTTTTCTTTTCAAAGATCCTATTTTAAATGCTACTTTAAAGTTTTATTACTTGTCATCTGTTAGAAGCAATTTCTATGCTTTTAAAATAATATTTCTGTGTATTTCTTATGAAAATAATGTCTCTAAGCACATTTTTGATGAAGTTTGTTTTTGTTTTTGTTTCTCACTTCCTATGTGTGTGTCTATACTTGTCCTTGATGATGACAAACATTTGATTGTATAAGTCCCATCTTCTTGACATTTCTTTTTTTTTAATTTAGTAATTTTTTTCTCATTTTTTTATTAAAAACTTCCATCTCCTCCCCTCCTCCTCCCCCTTCCCTCCCCTCCCTACCACCCATACCCCCACTCCCTCCTTCTCCAAGCCAAAGAGCCATCAGAGATGCCCAATCATATTACAAAAGCATTTGTTCAACTATGTTTATAGCAGCATTATTTGTAATAGCCAGAACCTGGAAACAACCTAGATGCCCTTCAGTGGAAGAATGGATGAAGAAAGTGTGGAATATATACATATTAGAGTACTACTCGGCAGTAAAAAACAATGACATTTTGAATTTTGCATGCAAATGGATGGAAATAGAAAACACCATCCTGAGTGAGGTAACCCAGGCCCAAAAAGATGAACATGGGATGTACTCACTCATAATTGGTTTCTAGCCATAAATAAAGGACATCGAGCCTATAATTCGTGAAAAATCTTCTTGACATTTCTTACCAATCATTATCTTCCCAAAATTAATTTGCTCATAAAGTAGAATAAGTACTGTGGAGAAAGTCATAAATATAATAAAATGACAAAATTACTAAGAAAGATAAGAGTAGAGAGTTTGGTTTTCTTCTATTTCAAATCTGAAATGTCCCTCATCTACTAAAGCTCAAACCCCATGCTATGGCACTGTTGTGTATGAGATGGTGGTGGGATGGTTGGAAAAGATTAGCTCACTGGCAGTACACCCTTAAAGATGATCTTAAAACGTAAGTTCTGTTATTCTTTTGCTCCTTTTTTTGCCTCTTCCATGTGTTCCCATCACAACTCACTATACCATCACTTGTCCAATCTACACAGCTCTGTACCCATGGACTGACACCTTTGAAACTGAACAAAACCTCTTTTAAATGTTTATTACTACTGCTCCTCCTATTGACAGGAAGATGACATAGATTTCAGACATGACATAAGTTTAGACATGAAATCCTGGAACAAATAAATCAATCACTATTGTAGATTAATGCCTTGATTTGCCTTCTTTCATGAGCTGGACACTAAAGCAGACACAGTGTTGAGAGTTTTATTTTGTTTCTATGTTCTGACTGACATTTGCATTTAGTAATACTGTAACAAATATTTATATGGCTGATGTAGGTGTGTCTTCTATCTATCTGATGATTTCATTGGTTAATTAATAAAGAAACTGCTTGGCCTAATAGGTTAGAACATAGGTGGGTGGAGTAGACAGAACAGGAAAAAGGGATGTTAGTCAGACACTTCAGACAATCGCCACACCTCTCCTTTCTGGGTCAGATGTGATGAAGCTCCTGCCCAAGATGGACTTACGCTAGAATCTTCCCGGTAAGACACCACCTCGTGGTGCTACATAGATTATTAGATATGGGTTAAAGCAACATATGTGAGAATTAGGTAATAAGAGGCTGAAACTAATGGGCAAAGCAGTGTTTAAATGAATACAATTTGTGTGTTGTTATTTCTGGGGCTAAGCTAGACAGCCAGGAGCCAGGCAGGAAAACATCCTGCCACTTGCTTCTACAAAGATCCAAGATAGACGTAATGCCTGAAATTATTTATGTGCTTTCTGCATCATCATAAAATGCCCCAAGACATACAGCTGTGGAAAGAATCCTACCAAGCCCTAGACAAATTAGCTCTTCAACTTCCATGCCAAATTGCCTACAAAGACAAGAGAAAGGTAATTAACTCTTAGGAACATGAGTGAAGCTGCCAAACAGACTCAAAATAGTAAATTCACTCTAGATGTAAGAAATCATGTAGATGTATGAAAGACAAAGGTGTTCTGCTCTTATCTCTAAAAACAATGTTAGTTTGTTACTCTTTTGTTTCAATGCAATGCTGTGGTCATAGTATAATAGATGTCCTTTTTGATGAAAATCCCTTTAATTTAATGAAAGAGGAATAAGGAAATCGTATTAGTACTACTGAAACAAGTAATACTTAAAACTGGGGGTACTTTTAATGTTTATTTGGAAACAAACTAAGACAAAGAAAACAGCCAAAGAAAGGAAAAGCAAAACTGTCATTTTATCCTAAAACTTGAGGGATTTTACAACTATGAATCAGTGACATAATATTTTAAGTAATGAACTTTGGTATGTATAAAAGCTACTGAAAATTAAAATAAAAACATAAATAGAAAGACAATGGAAGCTTTAGAGCACAAAACTATTTTTAAATATGCAAAGGTAAGAGAAATGATGACATATTTAGACAATGTAGGACATCATTGCTGAAAATCAAACAGATGCTTCAGACTTGTATAGGTAGATAAAAATGGAAGGAAAATTTTAGTTCTGTAGTGGTTGGTCATTGATTGAAAAACCTACTTTAACTCTAAATCAAAGTAAGTCAAGTTATATTTTTTGAATAACAAAATTATCAATTAAATGTCAAGATAGTATAAAGAATTAAGATAGTTTAAAAAAAGATATGCTCAGTAAATATACTTAGCTGCAACTTTCCCCTGAAAATGCAGGAAATTCTGCCTAAGTTAGGCATTAAAAAGTACTAGATGTGAGGAAGAAAGTATTGCCAGGCAGACTGTGAGTTGCATGATATCCAAGGGATCTGGACACTTCAGAGAGAATGAACAAATAAAAATGCTGTGTCCCAAAAGAAATATGTCCAAAATAAAAAAGACTAGGAACTCAAAACCTTATATAATTTTGACTTCCATGATAATTTGAATTTACAATAGATTGATTGGGTAATTGTAATTCTTATGTTATTGCTGTTGTTGTTTAGAGATATGGTCTTACTCTGGATAGCAGGTTGACCTCAAACTCAGTAATGAAATCTAAATATTTACTAAGGAAAAAGCTTGAAATATTTTTATGAGATTTAAGGAAATTTAATAGATTAAACACTTCTTGTATTTTAGTTAAGAGAAGAGATAATATGTCAGTGTTCTTTAGCAATGTGTCCTCTGGTGAGATGATCATGCTCCAGTTGATAATTCCACACCCTTGGGCACATTGACAGCTAAATATCCTTCAGTAAGTTATAGGTAAAAAGGAGGAAGAAAAAGACATGTGAAGTTAGAAGATTTGAAGACACATGTTCAGGAGAAATCAGGGAAGTAAACAAGTGAATATGATCAGAATATAAGCCATGCATGAAGGAAATTTTCAAATCATAAATACAAAAGGCTATATGAAAGGGCGTGGTTGATCAGCAGTTATGATTAACCAGACTAGCTTTAATATATAATATACACCTTTAATAAAGGAAAGAAAAGGGAACTTACAAATCCAAGGTTCCAGTGAGGAGTGCAAGAAAACAAAGAGAAGGCAGGCCGCACACCCGCAAGAGTTTATAAGTAAATACTAGCCTAAGGGGGACAAGCCTTACAAACAAGGTGATTGGCTGGGCTTCCCCTTCATCTCCCCCTTTTGTCTAAATAAGACAGAACAAACCAAATACAACTATATACAATAGGAAAAAATAATAAATATAAAATTACAAACAACAAATAATATTAAGCAAGAAACATAACAAAAGTTTTACTAAACATTCTATTTCAAGGAGTCTAAATAATGTAGAGGGTAACTACAATTATCTAATCTTCAACCCCATCAAAGATATGAGAAGGGAAATAATATTACTTAAGCAACCAGGAATTACAAATGAGAAACTTCCGAAATGTGCAAGAAATGACAGAAACAACTGACTACCTGGGCAATCACCCAAAGTTTCATTTTGCAATGTTGAGGCAACCAACTTTGGCTAAGGCCTAACAAAACTGACATTACATTTTTCAAAGGAACGTTTTGTAGAACTATCCTACCCTGTCTTGGCAAGATAAGATAATCCTGTTTTATCCACTTATGGATATTCTGTATCTTTGTCAGTAGTTGAGGTATGGGCTTTTCTTTGCCAAAAGGCCAGTTCTGCCAAGAAGACAAGCACCCAGTGGAGTATCTTTGGTGCTCAATGTTTTCTCGGGAGTAGAGCGATGTTGCCAGGAGTGACTGTGTCTCAAAAGTACAAAACTCTAGGTTAGATTAAAGGCTCTTCAAAGAGGTCCAAGATTATACTATCTATACTAAATATAATTTCTATATATATAAAAAACCTGAATATCCTAAATATAAAAAATGATAAACATATTTGACTATTGATATATAATTCTCAATACCTATCTAACTTGGAGACTAAGAGAATAAACAACTGTGCAATAAATGAGGACAATGATGTCCAAATGTAAACAATGTCATTACATAAATAATATCAGAGGTAGAAATGTACATTGCAATATGGTAAATATCTCAATATAACAATTGTTTTAAACAGAGGTAGAAGCATACTCTCATACAATAGAGGTAGAAACATACTCACATACAATGTTCAATATACAAGTATCAACACCAATGAAATTTCCTAAAAACAATAATTCACAAATATGAATCATCCCATCAAACCAGTTAACCCCCTCCCTTTTTTCAATAAACACCCAGGAGTCCATATAATACCTCCCCCATCCCCCATCCCCTCAACTCTATACCAACTACTAAATGATGTCCCTAAACCTGAGGGCAAAGTTTGTTGGGAGAGGGGGCATCATCCTCTTAAGATTTCTTTTAGCTGACATGGGAGGCGATGTTCTTCTCAGGGGGTCCTGTGAAAGCAAATGATGGTAAAATTCTCAGATTAACATTTGGTCAAGAAAATTGTAACTAGCCTCTGAGTGTTTTGAGGAAGTCCGGCCAGAGTGTTGTCAAAATTGTGTACCATTCAAAACTCTCTTGTGCAGTTGGTACCAAAAAACAGGTCTAATTTTAGTGCTATTAAAAACATGATGTCATAGTAACCAGGTGAAATTGATGTTGTGGGGCCCCATCATCCTGGAAACTTCAAAGATTACTGAAGGAAAATTTGTTGTTTGTTACAGAAAAGGTAAACATTATCTACAATGACATATACAGACATATATATATATTCAATGGAAGGTATAATAAAGACAGACACAGATATGAGAAAAGGCAAAGAAAGTTTATCAAGTATCATCATCATCATCATCATCATCATCATCATCATCATCATCATTATTATTATTATTCTGTCCCATATCATGGCTCCTGACCTGAGACAGAAACTCTGAGATATCTCTTATCAACAGGCTTGGAATTGAAGAGGGATTGAGCCATAGTCCAACTCCAAAATCAGCTCTACATACGTATAAATAAAAGCACAATAATGCATATATATATATATATATATAATGTTTTATACTTACTAAACCTATTCGGGTTCTGTGTTGATCCATGTTGGGTTGTAACTAGTGTCCATCCATCAGTATTTAAATATCCAGGGTCCTTTAACTTCTGAAAATGAGTGGTTTCCTGCAGAGATAAGAAAAAAACCCTGCCCCCAACCTATATGCTTTTCTTACCATCAGTATGATCATCATCCTTGTGAATGAATTATTTTTCTTTTCCAGGGGGGTTATCCTCTTCAAACCAAACCTTTATTAATTTTGATGGTATCCACAATTTTTCCTCTCCTGTGGAGACAAGAGCAAAACCCCTTCCCCAACGCAGCACATCTCCTAGCTTCCATTGTGAGGTCAGCACATCGTTGAAATAAACTTGTTGATTTAATTCAGCAGACTTTTCCATTATCCAATGTCTTTCTGCAGCCGTTGTCCCCTTCTCATTAGCGTTGAGAAAATTCAAGGTTAATAAAGCATTATATAACCTGTTTCTAGGGGTATTTTCCACCCCTTTCTGTTTGCTTAACATATCCTTTATAGTTCTATTTGATCTTTCTATTACTGCTTGACCTGTAGGATTGTATGGTATACCTGTAACATGCTTAATATTGTAATAAGCAAAAAACTGTTTCATTTTCCTAGAGACATAAGCTGGACCATTATCCGTCTTTATTTGTGTAGGTATACCCATGATGGCCATAACTTCTAATAAATGAGTGATTACTGAATCAGCTTTTTCTGGGCTTAAAGCAGTTGCCCATTTAAAACCTCAATAAGTGTCAATGGTGTGGTGTATATATTTTAATTTGCCAAATTCTACAAAGTGAAACACATCCATCTACCAGATTTCATTCCTTTGAGTGCCCTTTGAATAAGCCCCTGCAGGCAGTGGTGTTTGGTTATAGAAAAAACAGGTAGGGCATTTCTTTACAATCTCCTTAGCTTGTTGCCATGTAATAGAAAACTCTTTCTTCAAGCCTTTGCTATTGACATGATTTTTTTTTTATGAAATTCAGAGGCCTGCAGCACACTACCAATCAACAATTGATCAATTTCTGCATTATCTTGTGCTAGAGGACCTGGCAGACCCGTATGGGATCAGATGTGTGTTATATACATAGGGCAAAGCCTGTTCCTGATCATGTCTTATACCTGGATAAACAATGAGGTTAGTTCTGTATCATCAGGTATAAATTCAGCAGTTTCAATATGTAAGATAACTCTTTCTGCATATTGTGAGTCAGTAACTATATTATGAGGTTCTTTAAAATTCTTTAGCACCATAAGAATGGCATATAATTCTGCCTTCTGGACAGAATCATAAGGACTTTGTTCCACCTTACTCAAATCTTCTGATTTGTAACCTACCTTCTCTGATTTATTAGCATCAGTATAAAATGTACAGGCTCCAGTAATCAGAGCATCATAGATGATTCAAGGAAGAATCTAAGAAGTTCTCTTTATAAAGTTAAGCCTTTGCTTTTTAGATAGTTGTTGATTTCTCCCAAAAAATTAGCACAAGCTCTTTGCCATGGTTTATTATCTTTGTACAACTTTTGTGGTTCATCAGCCACGAAAGGCACTGTAATTTCTGCTGGGTCTATGCCTGCTAGTTGACGAAGTCTCAATTTGCCTTTTATAATTAATTCAGAGACTTTTTCCACATAAGTTTTTTTTTATTTTCTTACTTGGTTTATGTGGTAAAAAGATCCATTCTAAGATAATATCATTTCTCTGCATTAAAATTCCTGTAGGAGAAATTTTTGAAGGCAATATGACGAGAAAACAACTGAACTCTGGATTAACCCTGTCCACATGTGCCTCTTGTAATTTCTCCTCAATCATTCTCAGCTCCTTTTCTGCTTCAGCTGTTAATTCTCTTGGACTTTCTAAGTCTTTTTCACCATCCAAGGTTTTATTTAAATGAATTATTATATCAGATGTTATCCCAACAGCCAGTCGTTAACTGGAAATGTCTCCTAACAACCTTTGAAAGTCATTGAGAGTCCGTAGCCCATCTCTCCTAATTTGTGCCTTTTGTGTCTTATTTTTTTTTTTGCAGACCTATTTTATAACCTAGATAATCAACAGAATCTCCTCTCTGATTTTTTTCAGGAGCAATCTGCAATCCCCATTTAGGTAAAAGTATTTTTACTTCTTCAAACAGTCTTTCTAAGGTATCCATGTTTGAATCAGACAACAGAATATCATCCATGTAATGATAAATTATAGACTTGGGAAATTGCTTGCATATTATTTGGCTGGTTGATTTACAAAGCATTGGCACAGGGAGGGACTGTTCAACATGCCCTGTAGGAGGATGGTTGAATAACCTTGTTGATAGCCCTGAGAACTGTCACCATTCTCCATTTACCAGATTTTTTCTTAACCACAAATACAGGAGAATTCCAAGAGCTGGTAGATTCTTCTATATGTCGAGCATCTAATTGCTCTTGTACCAGCTGTTCTAAAGCCTGCAACTTTTCCTCAGCAAAGGGCCATTGCTTTGTCCATATTGGTTTCTCAGTCAACCATTTTAGAGGCAGGGCTGTTGGTATCTCTGAAGGGCCATCAATTGCTTTGAGTTCTTGTAAAGCCCAAACGGCTGGTTTCTGTCTTCTGTAATATCTTTTAATATTTTCCTCAGTAATATAGGCTCAAGAAGCAGCCAGAATGTTAATTTGGGTATTCAATTGCTGCAATAGGTCATGGCCCCATAAATTCACTGCAATATTGGCTACATATGGCCTTAATTTTCTTATTTGTCCTTCTGTCCCTATGCATTCAACCCATCTCATGCTCTGCCTTACTTTAGATAGGGTTTCAATTCCCAGGAACTGAACATTTACGTCCTGAAGAGGCCAATACGGATGCCAAGATTCTGGAGTAATGATACTTACATCCACACCTGTTTCCAGTAGGCCGGTAATAAAAACACCATTTACACATACTCTGAACTTTGGTCTTTGTTTATTTGTTTTCGTCTGCCAAAATACACATAACTCATCTTTCAGGCCATCTTTGCTTTTAACAGCAGTCATGGGGCTTTCTAATTTTCCTGATGAAGCATGTTCTCTGCAGTAACCGGAAATGACTGGACCACATTTGCCATGGGGGCCTGCGAGAAGCCCCCCATTGCTTTTCCCAATGGCAACGGGTTGCCTTGTCTATCTCTTGTTGACCTACACTCATTCATCCAGTTTCTGCCTTTTCCACATCTCCTACATAAACCTGAAGGCTGAGTCCTCCTATGTCTGTTATTTCTAGAAGAGGCATTATTATTATTTCTGGAAAACCATTGTCTGCAATTCCTTTGCATATGTCCTATTTTGCCACAATTAAAACATTTTGTAACTTTTTTTGCATTAGAAATTGCTTCTTCTACCCATGCTTCAGTGACATAGTCAAATGTATCAACATTCATTGTATGCAAGACCCATTCGTCCAAGGGCACTGATCTGATCTTTAAAGGCCCCAGGATCCTTTTGCACTCCACATTGGCATTCTCATAAGCCAAAGACTCAATTATTATACGTCTTGCTTCTGGGAAAGATATCCCTATTTGTACAGCTTTAGTTAGTCTTTGTAAAAAATCACTATAGGGTTCTCTCTGACTCTGTTTAACTCTGATATATGATTCCATTCTCTGTCCTGGGTCTTGAACCATGTCCCAAGCCTTTAAGGGTGCTGTAGTACATATGGATAAGGTGTGTTCATCATAATTAGCTTGTTCTAGAGAATCGGAGAAAAGTCCTTCACCTAGAATTTGATCTAGGGAAATCTCAATTCCCTTTGCTCTTTCCTGCTTTTCTAAAAGTCTAGCCTCTTGTCTGAACAAGCATTTCCAATTTAATTGTGATCTGCTCTCTAGAACAGCTGATACTAATTGTACCCATCGTGGGGCATTTCTTGTTTCTTATAGACCAAGTTTTGAGCATCTCTCTAACAAAGGATGGATGTAGCCCAAAATTCATAACAGCTTGTTTAATTTCTTTGAGATCATTCATATGGATGGGTTCCCATGTATATTCCTTGATGACCCTAGAGTTTTTGGAACCAGTCACCTTTTCTGATGTTATTATTGGAAAGGCAGGTAGAACTTTATGGAAATTATCCTGGAGAGCTTTACTCATTGATGGAGTTAAATTTCACCTTTCTACTGTTTGTTTCTGTTCACCAGAGTCTATAATTTCCTCAATCTTTTCAAATCTGCTTACCATTGCCTTGTGTAAGGCCTGAATCTCCTGTCCAGAATTATGCTCCAAGACCTTCATGGAGGATTCTAAAGTATGAAGTTTGTCCAATAGAGTTAATATCTCATCCTTGGATAGAATTTTCATGGCATGAATTATGCCTTCTTGTATTGACAATCTGTCAGCCAATCTGTCTTATCCTTTAGACAAAGTCCGATTGTCACATTCAGCAGTTTTAATTCTCTCTGATAATGTTTCAGTTCCTACAGACAGGAATTGAAGTTTACAATCCAAATCAGCTGTTCCCTCCTCCACAGCAATGAATCTCTCCTTAATAGCAGACTGTACCTTTTCTAAATTTTGCTCAGTTGACAGAGTCATATCAGACAAAGACCTATTCCCTTCCTTGAGAACTTCAAACTCTGTCTTGAGGAGGTTGGTGTCAGTCTGAATTGTTTTTGCAAATACCTCAACCGGCTTAAAGTTGTCACTCAAAACACTTGTGCCCTTTCTTAAGCATTCAACCTCTGCTCTTAAGCTTTCACCCTCTGTCCTAAGAATCCTGGTTTCATTCTGTAAGGACTTTATCATTTCTCTATTATCAAACCATGTAAGGAAGAAACCAAATACGAGAAAAATTGCAAGCCCTATAAATATCCAAGTTATGGAAATATCATATGTATCCTGCAATATCTCTACCATAATATAATTAAATAGGTGGTAGAAGCCTTCAATGGTGATATGGTCAGACTTTTTTTTTAATGGAAAGAAATTTTACCTGTAAGGACCGTTGCCTGCCAGCAGGTGGCAGGGTGCACACCCTGGATCCACGTAGCCGAAAAAGTCAGAACCGGAAAGGAAATTCTAAAAAATAGAAGCTCACAGACCATGCACTGTGTGGGTTATAGCTGGGTGGGGGAGGGCACCCCTTGAGGGGATAGAGTGGCCTTGGGAGTGCGCTTGGGTTGAGTCACATGCCCTGTAGTCCATTTGCTGGTTTGCTCCCTGTCTTGGTTGCTCACGCCTTACTTCCTTTATTATGGCGAGGGCAGTAACCACTCAGCAGCAGTGCCAAACCAAGTCCACAGTACCAGCAGAGGAAGCCAGGAAGCTGGTCAGGTGTGCACTGTAATAGCAGCGGGGTCATGCTCGTTCAGCAGTGGCTGCACAGTTCTGCATTTGTTAGGTAGACGGTAAAGACATGGGCTTCTAGCATTAAAGCTATGCCACATGACAGGCTTCAGTTAGTTTCAACAGTCCTGGATGACAGGCCTCAACTGATGTATAAATGTTATTTCAGAGAAGATATTAAAATTTTAGAATGACAGTGAAAAGCAAAAGAACTTGACACTTCCCAAGATCAAATTCTTGGTGAGGGCACTTATGTTGACCCACAGACTGAAGCTCTTTACAATGAACAAATCTTGTCCCTATGCCACAATGCAGCCTTAAATGCTTAGAACAGGATTCAAGAAGTAGGAAAATAAATTGAATCTTATAACATGGTTAAATAGGGCCAGAGAGAACCCTTTAGGATCTTTTTACAAAGATTAACTAAAGCTGTACAAATAGGAGTAACAGACCCAGACACTAGATGAGCACTTATTGAATCTCTAACTTTTGAAAATGCCGATTTAGAATGCAAAAAGATACTTGGATGTTTAAACATTAGATCAGCACCAATAGATGAATAGATCCTGCATACAATGAACATTGAGACACTTGACTATAATATTGAATCTTGGGTAGGAGAAGCAGTTTACAAAGGAATGAAGAGACATCAATATATCAAATATTTTAATTGTGGTAGAGTAGGACATCTGAGAAGGGATCATGGGGAATTTGTAGGAATAATATCTCCTCTCAGAATGGCAAGAATAGGAAGACTCAGCCTTTAGGTGTATGTAGAAAGTTTGGCAAAGATCAACATTGGACCAATGAATGCAGATCAACAAATGACAGACAAAGCAACCCAATACCATTGGGAACCTCTTTTAGGGGAGGGGGGCATTTGCAGGTTCCCAAGTCAAAAGTGGTCCATTCATTCCCAGTCACTGTTGAGGACATGTGTCAGCAGGAAATTAAAAAATCCAGAAACCTCTATAAAAAAACAATACTGTTTTGGATGATGGAATAAACATGGAGAATGAATAAAAATCCCAATAGGAAATGGGAAATGTACATTCTGGCAGACTTCTACAAATGATCAAAGACAAATCTAAAGGTATGTGAGTATTATTACTCCAGAATCTTAGCATCCAAATTGGCTTCTTCAAGAGTCAGATATTTACTTACTAGGAATTCAAATCCTATCTTAAGTGAAACAAATCATGAAATGTGTTGAATGCATAGTCAGAAGGACAGTGAGGGAAGCTGAGGCCATATGTGGCTAATATTGCAGTGAATTTATGGGGTCATGACCTGCTACAGCAATGGAATACCCAGATTAACATTTCTTCCGTCCCAGAAACTCATAATTTTGGAAGGCTATTATAAGGTACTATACACAAAGGCCACCAGTAATCCAGGCAAAACTATCAAACCTTTAGTGGTACCAGCAGCCCTACCTTTTAAATGGTTAACTGATTATTGGTTATAACTTATATTGGTTAACCAATATGAGCTAAAGAGTGGCTGTTAACAGAAGATAAATGCAGGCTTTAGAACAGCTGGTACAGTAGCAACTAAATGCTCACTATATTGAAGAATCAACCAGCCCTTGGAATTCTCCTGTATTTGTTGTTTAAAAGAAATTTGGTAAATGGAGAAGGGTGACAGGTCTAAGAGCTGTCAATAAGGTAATTCAACTTATGGGCCCTCTACAATCTAGAATTCCTCTGCCATCTCTATTACCAAAAGAATGGCCTCTTATAGTTGTTGATTTGAAAGATTGTTTCTTCACTATATCTTTACAAAAAAAGGACTGACAAAATTTCCTTTCATGGTGCCTACTTAAAATAATTCTCAACTTACTAGGAGATAGCAGTGGACTATCCTTCCACAGGGAATGATAAATAGCCTCAACCTATGACAATACTTTGTAAGTTAGCCATTGGAAAAATATGTAAAATATTTTCTAAATCTATAATTTACCATTACATGGATGACATTTTGCTATCTGATGCAACCATAGATATTTTAAAACGAATGGTTGAAGGAGTAAAGAATGTTTTGCAAAAATGGGGATTACAAATTGTTCCTGAAAAAATACAGACAGGATATTCTGTCAATTACCTAGGTTATAAAATAGGTTTACAGAAAGTTAGAACACAGAAGGCACAAATTAGGAGAGACCAATTGTAGACTCTGAATGAATTTTAAAGACTGTTAGGAGATATTTCCATTCTATGGAGCAGCTGTTGAGATAACATCTGATGAACGAGTGCATTTAAACAAAACATTAGATGGTGGCAAAGACTTAAAGAGTACCAGAGAATTAACAGCTAAAGCAGAAAAGGAATTAATTGTTGCTGAAGAAAAATTACAGGAGGCACATGTGGATATGGTGATTCCAAATCTTAATTATATTTCAGTTATATTGCCTTCCAGATTTTCCCCTCTAGGAATTTTAATGCAAATAGAAGATATTATCTTTGAATGGGTATTTTTACTATATTAACCAAGTAAAAAATCAAAAACCTATGTGGAAAAAATCTTTGAATTAATTTATAAAAGGAAAATTGATTCTTTGTCAACTAGCAGGTATAGACCTAGCAGAGATTAGAGTGCATTTTACAGCTGATGAAATTTAAAAATTATGAGAAGACAATGAACCTTGGCAAAAAGCTTGTGTTAAATTTTTAGGAGAAATTAATAGCAATTATCCCCAAGGTGATAGACTTAACCTTATAAAGATAACTACTTGGATCTTTCCCCATGTTGTACAGGACACACCAATAACTGGAACCTGTACATTCTATACAGATGCAAATAAATCAGGGAAGGCAAGTTAGAAATCAGAAGATTTAAGTAAGGTGGAACAAACCCTTTATAATTCTGTCCAGAAAGCAGAATTATATGCTATTCTCATGGTGTTAAAGGATTTTCAAGAGCCTCTTAATACAGTTACTGATTCACAATACACAGAAAGAATTGTCTTGTATATTGAAACTCCTGAATTTATACCAGATGATACAGAATTGGCTCCATTATTCAGACAGCTTCAAGATGTAATCAGGAATAGGCTTTGTCCCATATACATAACACACATCTGATACCATAAAGGTCTCCCAGGTCCCCTAGCACAGTAATGCAGAAATTGATAAATTACTGTTTAGAAGTTTGTTGAAGGCATCAGCATTCCATAAGAAGCATTATGTCAATAGCAAAGGTTTAAAGAAAGTTTTCTATTACATGGCCACACGCAAATGAGATTATAAAGACATGTCCTACTTGCTCTTTCTATAACTAAACACCACTACCTGTAAGAACTAACCCAAAGGGTACTAAAAGGAATAAAATCTATCACATGGATGTGTTCCACTTTTCAAAATTTGGAAAATTAAAATATTAAAATATGTATACCACACCATTGACAACTATTCAGGTTTTCAATGGGCAACTACTTTGAGCACAGAAAAGGCTGATTCAGTAATCACACATTTATTAGAAGTTATGGCCATCATGGATATACCTGAACAAATAAAGACAGATAATGGTTAAGCATATGTTTCTAAGAAAATTAAACAACTTTTACTTATTATAATATAAAATATATTACAGGTATACCACACAATCTTACAGGTCAGCAGTTATAGAAAGATCAAATTGAATAATAAAGGATATGTTAAACAAACAGAAAGGGATGGAGAATACCCCCAGAAATAGATTACACATTACTTTATTAACCTTGAGTTTTCTTAATGCTAATGAGAAAGAAACAAAAGCAGCAGAGAGACATTGGATTATAGAAAAGTCTCCTAAATTAAATCAGCCACTGTATTTCAAGGATGTGTTCACCTCACAATGGAAGCCCAGAGAAGTGCTACATTGAGAAAAGGGTTTTTCTCTCATTTCAACAGAATAAATGTTATGGATACCATCAAAATTAATAAAGACTCAGTTTGAAAAAGAAAAATCTCTTGATAAACAGAAATGATGGCTCATCCACAGAGGTGACACCAATTGTATGGTAAGGAAACCTTATAAGTGTTGAAACAGGATTCTGTTTTTGTCTTTGCAAGAAAATACTCATCTTCAAAAACTTAAGAGACCTTGGATTCTAGATGCCCAAAGAGAAAAGAATAATTATCCAGATAGGATCACCAAGCAATGAGAATTATCACTTGTGTGTACATATCATCTGAGGAATATTTTCTCTGAATGCTAAATAGATTTATAGTCATGAGTCACTTAAAAAACAAAAACTAGGTTTGGAGTTGGACAATGGCACTACCTTTCTCTAAATCCAAGCATGATGTTAAAAGAAAAATTCAGAGTTTATGTCTCATGTCATGAGCTATCTGGCATGGGATAGAAAGAATAAAGAATTTAACAAATATTTGAATTTTCTTCATACATATTTTTGTCTCTATTGTAACTTTCATTGAATACATACGTCTGTATATTTCTATAAAAATAATGTTTAAGTTTTCCACAATGAACAATGAATTTTCATGCAGTAATCTTTGAAGTTTCCAGGAAGAAGTTGGGGACCCACAACAACAACTCCACCTGGTTGATATGAAGTCATGATGCTGATAGCACTACTATAAGACCTGATTTTGGGTACTATCTGCTCAAGATGGTTCCAAATTGGTTAGCTGAAATGTTGTACTTTTTTACAACATTATAGCCATAATTACAAATAGGAACCTCAGAAAAACCCCACTGAATATTCAGAGACTATTTGCAATTATACCAGACAGTAATCTTGGAACTTAACCCTCATTTTACTTTCACAGGATTTTATAGAAAGAACATCACCCCAATGACAGCTTGAAGTAATCTAGAAGACAATGTTCCCTCTCCCAATAAAGTTTATCCTCAGGGTTAGGGGCATCATTTAGGGGTTGATTATAATTGTTATAGGATTGGAGGTTGGGAGGAAATTATTAAACTCAGGCATCTCTTTAAATAAAAAAGAAAATTGGATGGGATAATAGATTATTGTGAGCTTACTACACTGATAATAATAATGAGTAATAGAATGAATACTTGTAAGCTATTTATAGGCAATTTACAATGGTATAGATTCTTGTATCTATTGGTATAGATATTTGTATTTGTATTTATATTGTATTGATACAAACTTAAATTATATTGAATATGTTCCTATTTTCATCTACAATACTTGTATACCTAGGCAATGTTATTTTGTCATAGTGTATGCATGCATGCTTTTAACTCTGCTTGACATTTTGTATATATTTATCACATTGCAATATACATTTCTACCTCGGATCAAGATACTTATACTTTATTTATATTTTGAGATCATTGTCCTCATTTGCTGTGCATTTGTTTAAATACTGCTTAATATTCTAACATAAAAACTTAGTCTTTAAGTTATATAGGTATTAAGGATTATAGGACAATAGTCATCCATGTTTTTCATACTTATAGTTAGACTAATCAGGTTTTTTAGATACATAGACATTTTATTCTTCATATATAGGTAATCTTCAACCACTTCCAAGAGCTGTAGAGTGTGGCATTTAAATAATTTAGGGTTCTGTTGACATGAGACACTATTGGTCCTGGCAGCACCCATCTATTCTGGACAGAACATTGAGCATGGAAGACACTCACTCTACTTGGAGTTAATTTTCTTCTTGGCAAAACTGGCCTTTGGACAAGGACCTGCCCATGCATTGACTACTGAAAAAATGCATACTGTTGAGACAGGACAAGCAGGATACAAGAAAAAAAGACTGCCAAATCTTGCCAAAACAAAATGAGACCATTTTGAAATTTTTCTTGCCTCTGAAAAATGGTGTCAGTTACTCTAGGCCTTAGCCAAAGTTGGTTGCTCCTGTATTGCAAATGAGACTTTTGGTGATTGCCCAGGTGGCAAGCCATCTCTGTCATTTGTTGCACATTTTGGAAATTGCTTGATTGCATTTCCTGCTTACTCAAGTAACATTATTTCCCTTCTCACATCTTCAATGGGGTTGAAGACTATAGTTGTCATTACTTTCCTCTCATGCCTTGGCCAAGTTATTTATTATACAAGACTTAAACTCTTTAGGATACATAATTATTGAAACATTTATCACATGTTTCTTGCATAATATTGTTTATGCTGGTTGTAATTCTAATTTTTATACTTGATACTTGTTCTTATTGTATATAATTTTGTACTAGGCTTAGAACTTTGTTATTTAATCAAAAAGGGGAGGTGTTGCAGTAATTCCTATAGCCAGTAGCCTTTAATTTACTTGCCCACTTGGGCATGGTCTCTTTTACTATATATGCCGATGTAAAGCACACATTCAGCCTCTCTTCTGGTGATGTGTTTTGGTTCCTATTCCTGTTCTTGCAGTGGACTATAATTTATGAATCTACCCCTGGTATATGAGGTCTTTCTGTATTTGTGTTGCTTTCATTGTTTGAATAAAGAAACTGTCTCGGCCTTTTGATAGACAGCAATTAGGTAGGCAGAGTAGACAGAACTGGATGCTGGGAAGAAGGACAGACAGAAAGATTGCTGCCATGGAGCCAGCCACCAGGTCAGACATGCTGAATCTTTCCAGATAAGACATGGCCTTGTGGTGAAATACAGATTATTACAAATGGGTTAAATCAAGATGTGAGAGAGAGCCAATAAGAGGCTAGAGCTAGTGGCCAGGCAGTAATTTAATTAATACAATTTCTATGTGGTTATTTTGGGGGTTAAGCTAGCCAGGCAGTGGGATGTGGCTGGCTCAGCTCCGCTCCTCCTGTAACATACCCCTAAATAAATAACCCTCTATTATACTCAATTCTGAGCAAGTGTGCTATTTCTTTTAAGCATCTGTCTTCATCCTCTGTCTGCTCTGGTTCTTACCCTCTTTCCACCTGCTCTTCTGCTGGATAACCTAAGCTCTGAGGGAATGTACTTGATGGGAGGTATTTCATTAGGGCTATATATTCCAAGGTCTCTCACTCTCTATATTTAGTCTTGCTGTGGGTCACTGGTTTTATTTCTATCTGCTGCAAAAGGAATCTTTTCTGATAATGGTTGAATAATGCATTGACCTGTGATTATAGTAGAAAGTTGTTAGGAATCACTTTATTGCTAAGTTCATTCATTTTGTAGGACAGTGGTTTGTTGTTTTAATTGAAGTTCTTGGGATATCTAGGGCAGGTACATGGTATCCCAAATATTTTTGAATTTGGGCCTGAACTCAAGTTACATATTTGCTGGTTTACCCCCACTAGCTTTGTGCCACCATTGTATTAGCATATGTTGCAGGCAAGACCCCATTGTGTATCAAAATATTTGAAGATAAGTTAGTGTTCAGGGTTCTGCTTTGATAGTGTACAGAGTACCTTCCTGTAACAAAGACACTAGTCCATAGTGGTGATGGCCCCATGTAGGTACCAGTTCAACTCATCCATACCCAGTGAGTTATGTAGGTGCTATCTTAAGTTATGAGACCTTGCTTTTGTGGAGTTTGTGGAGAGAAACCTATAGTTTTATAACAGCTGGGGTTATTTGGGAGTTCCTCTGGGTCCCCTTTCACTAACAAGTCAATTAAATGTAATACTTTTCTGGCACTGTAAATTTTCTTTGGTAAACATACCCAATGAAATCAAGTCACCAGTTTCATATAGCATCGACACTATTTTTCGGTCACATTTTGGTTTTCCTAATATTGCTTAGATTTACCTTTCTGTTTCTGTAGAAATCATTGGTCAAAAGCAAGTTGGGGAGAAAAGGTTTTAATTCATCTTACACATCCAGGTTATAAGAAGTCATTGAGTGAAACCAAGGCAGGAACTGAAAAAAAGGCCAGGGAGGAACAAGTTTTTCTTCCTTACTGATCTTAGCTTACACACTCCGCTTTCTTATACCACTCATGATCACATGGCCAGGAGTGGCACCACCAACAGTGAGCTGAGCCTTCTCAAACAAACTACCAATCATGAAAACACTCCATAAGATTTACCCACAGGCCAATCTGATGGGAGAAATTTCTCAACTGAGGTTCCTTTCTTTCTTTCCACTTAAACGCAAAAAGGAGCCCACTCACCTCACAAGATTTTTTGCTTTCTGCTAAAGCTATGTTATTTCTAATATGTTTGAACATGTTACTTCCTTCTGTGCTCAGTCTGAAAGTTTTCCTGAACTGAACAGATACAACCTTTATAGTGCTCTACAACATTTTCAATATCCAGAGGCTTCATGTTGTTTTCTCTACTGTCTATATGATTATCTCACCTTCAAACTAAATGCTATTCATCTAGAGTTTTGGCTAGCATACATAGTTACTGCCCATGCAATAATATTTCAGATATTTAAAAGTAAATCCCATATAGAAGGGATGGACATATACAGTGTCCTGGTTGTTGCCATTCTGAGGCAGGTAAGTCAAGAGACAGATGGGAAAGAGAAACCTCGTAACCACTGGCTCACTAATAAAATACATGCTACAAAGGAGTAGAAAGCATTTTTTATCTTTTATATATCAATATTAATTCTGCATAGATGTTGAGTTATCAATCTGTTTTTTGAGATTATTTATGGATAATATTTTTAGTGGTTAGATTTTTATTCTATCAGTTCATGAATATTCATCTATGAGCTTCTAAATACTACATTGAAAGAAAATATGATTATATCATACTAAGTACATTTAAATATTTAAATTGATATATTAATATGCATATTGCTAGTTTAATTTTTATTTTCTCCAAGAAAACTTACAAACAAAACATGAGCTAATTCTGAAGGTTGTGATTATTTTTATAACATTATCGAAATGTCAAAACAGAAAATAATTTTACTTCCTTGCTATAAATAATGATACACAAAAGGTCTGAATATATTATTTCTTCTATTTCTGTTTTCTTATAATCACACTGGCAAAATTAATTAATTAATTTATTTTTATTACTTAAAAAATACCAATCCAAATTCCTACTCCCTCCCCACCTCACAGTCCTTTCCTTCTCCCTCAACAGACCCTCCCTTCCACCCCTTCAATCCTAAGGAAGTGCCATGAATCCCGCCCTGTAGAAAGTCCAAGGCCCTCCTTACTACATCTAGGTTGAGCAATGTATACATCCAAAGAGAATAGGATCCCATGAAGCCGGTATATGCAAGTAGAGACATATTCCAAGATCACTACCAGTGGCCCCTCAGTCTGCCCCAGCTGTAAACTCTCTTCAGACTATATATGTTTTTATTATACACTAAGATATTTAAACATTTATATGGTACAATTGAGCAGACTTACACATAAGAACTTCCTCACATGAGGCACCAAAATGCATCAATTTGCACTGATTAATAAGCTCATGGACCTTAAGCTCTGTTATTATTTTGGCTGTGAGGTCCAGCAAATTTTGAAATTTTTTAAAATGTAAGAGATATTTCTGTGATTGTTCAGTAGATAAGACTACATTTCAATCTGAGTTTTTAAATTTTGTGAGTAGAATAGGATACTATATAATTTAAATGGTACAACCAACCTCAGTCATTTAAAATGAGAGATATTAATTTTCAAATCTTCATGAATATAATTCAATGAATTGTGATCACTATGAGCCTCAAATTTAATTTAAAATACAATATGATTTTAGGCCGAGTTCCATACATAGAATGGGAAAGAACTACCGTACTTTCAAAAACTTCAGTTTTAACATAAAAAGCAAAACAACTCCAAATTTTATAATATTGTATCTGAGATAAAGCACCCTCATGCTTGGATATGAATGAAAACATCCTCATAAAATTGACAATGTGGAATAACTGAAATGAAGAGAATGGCATGGACCCTAGACTGGGACAATATATTAGGTTTGGGAGCTAATATGTATTTGAAGAGCAGGCACATTGCTATAAAAGAAGTGTCCAGGCCGGGCGGTGGTGGCGCACGCCTTTAATCCCAGCACTCGGGAGGCAGAGGCAGGCGGATCTCTGAGTTCGAGGCCAGCCTGGTCTACAAGAGCTAGTTCCAGGACAGGTTCTAAAAAAAAAAAAAAAGCTGCAGAGAAACCCTGTTTCAAAAAACCAAAAAAAAAAAAAAAAAAAAAAAAAAAAAAGAAGTGTCCATCTTGTTTTCTTCATTTGGCATGATTCATTATTGCTGTAAATATAGAGAAATCTGAGAAATGGATAAGGGGAGAATAAAAACAGGTTTGAATAACATAAAATGAATTTTTATTGTACTTTTAAAAATCCAAAAGTAGATTGGGATATTGTCACAGAATGAGTAATATGGATAGTCCATCTCTTGTTGGCTTACTTTGGGTAAAATACAAAGCTATATGTCTTAATTTAATAGCACACTAAAAATATCCACAGATTGGGAGTGATTCAGTAGGAGAAGCAGTCCATTTAAATATAAGTTAATATGTCAAACAGGCCTTTGATATAAGAGGAGAACATTTTCAGTGATTGTAGTAACATATCACACCTTCACAAGTAGTAATTTGCTTTACTTTTATATAGACTTTTTAAAATATTAAGGAGTAAATTATTATTATGCTTGAAATCCATGACAGGAATATACTTCTTTCTGTGGATTGCACATAAATATAAAATTCAGAGAAGGATGTACTTGCCTGCAAGAAAGTAAATTTAAATATCCAACTTTGTAGAACAGATAAATCAAGGACCAACTGTTTATATTTTAAAAGATTCATGGAGGATTAGAGAGATGGCTCCACAGTTAAGAGCACTTGGTGCTCTTTCAGAGGTCCTGTGTTTGGTTTCTAGTAACACTGGCCTAGAAAGTTAAATGTCACAGTTTCTCCTCCATATGTGGATCGTAACATTCAAATTGTAGATTTCTTCATTTCAACTGAATGATTATAGTGACCGAGAATGGGAAAAGGGGGCTATGGTTGAGGGGAAAGTAATCTTAAGGAGTGATTGTATAGTAGAATATGAGTGTTATGAAAATATGAGAGGAAATGCTTTGGGCGGAAATGTTTACATTGGATGGGGGTGGGAGATTGTTAAAAGATAGAGGTGTGGGTGAAGGGTTTACCAGAGCTGCGTAGATATGAAGAAGCCTCAAGGAAATTCACTGCTTCATAGCATAATTTAGAAAATACAAACACAAAAACAAAGTAAATAAACAAACTCTTAGTAGAGGTATCAGACAGTGCTGGATAATGACATTCCCCGAAGCCATGTGTTATTAAAAGGTAAGTCCCAATGCTAGCTACAGGAAATCTCCACAGGAATTTCTCTTCAGTAAGATTCCAAAGGCATCCTTCGGGTGCCAGCTGAAGCATAATCTTAAGAACTTGTTGTTGAAATTCTATATTCCTTTGCATACACCAGTTATAGAATATGGAGAAACAATTTTTGGAAAGAGTTAAGAGTTTCCACCCTCCTGGCTAACTTTCATACTGATAGAAGTTATCATGCAGTCATCATGAGCAAAGCAAGCAATGGCCTTCCCTAGCTTTATTGCTGAGAAACTATAATACCAATTTTCCAGGTAGGAGATGCTTACTGCTGTCATAGCTATTGTGAAAGAAAGGCTATAATTGTTGTCTTATGGTCATGATATAGTCTTCACACGCTTGATCTCACTGTAGTTCTGAGCACGGGCATAAGGCTTGCACAAGAGTGGGACTGTCAACTTTCAGGCATAGATGGGAGGAGCCAATGGGGCCTTACACAGCTAGAGAACCTACTGATTTTAGAGGTTTCTTTGAAGAGAGAAGTCATTGTCTGTAATGATATAGCCACCAGTGATTTATGCATGCTCCAGGGAGTAGCTTCACACTCATGCCTATGGTAGGAGCCCTGATAAAACTCGTTGGACTAGCCACAAAGCAACATAGAAACAGTACAGAAATGGAGAGAGTTAGGGTATATCTGAAACATCAATTATATATTAACATATCTTTATTGAATTAAAATGTTTTCAATATGTTGGATTAAATGACCCAAAGCAAAAGAAAAACGTTTCACTCTATATGGATGCTGTATGTAACCAGTAACCTGGGGACAGGGAAGACAAAAGTGTTGTGTGAGGCAGAAAGCAGGTAGAGGAATGACAGTAACCAAAATTTACAAGAAACAGGAATGAATTATTAAAAAAAATAACTAAAGAGACAAATGATACCATAAGATAAATGGATTTAAAGAATAAAATTTGTGTTCTGATTCATGTAATAATAATGTATGTTTAGTAATTATAATTCCAAACAATTCACTGCTGTCAAATATTTGCTAATTTAATGAGAATCAATAACATAACCTGATTTTAACAGTTTTATAATCAATATATTCATGCATAGAATTTCATATGTTTATGTTTTATGTATATATGTATATGTATGTATATATATGCATATATGTATATTTTAAAGTGTATATATAGGCATATATTATCTTGTCTGACAATCAAGTTATACATAAAATTTGGGGTATATCTGAAACATATATTAAGATACCTTTATTGAATTAAAATGTTTTCAATATGTTAAATTAAGGCGGATCTCTGTGAGTTCGAGACCAGCCTGGTCTACAAGAGCTAGTTCCAGGACAGGCTCTAAAAAAAAAAAGCTGCAGAGAAACCCTGTCTCGAAAAACCAAAAAAAGAAAAAAGAAAAAAAAATTAAATTATCTAAAACAAAAAAATACTCTATATAAATGATGTATATAACCATTAATTTACTATATGAAGGATATTTAAAATTTTAAAATATAAAAATTAAACATTTAATTTAGCTTAATGTATCTAAAATAGTTTTAACTGTTATAATTTGAACTCTTATAATTAAAATTTTAAATAACTCACTTAATGAAATAAAATGTTGGATATTAAAGCAAAAACATATACTTATATTTATGTAATTTGCTACATTTTACAGGCATTTTTTACAAATATGTTATTGATATACCTAAAATTGAAAGCATACTGTATATTGGTTATTTTTTTATTAAGTTTTTATTTTTGAGAACATAATTATATAATTTCTATCTATTGTCCTTTTTCAGTTCATATTTGGTCAGTCTTGATGGTGAAACTTTATGGGTTTAACTTCTTACTATTTTTACTGCTTGACAGTTTCATAAATTTATATAATGATTTTAAATCATTATTTCTCCTTTTTGTGCTCTCTCAACAACTTCCCTCTCCCACTGGAAGCTTTGTTCTCAGCAAACTCCCTCTTAATTTAGTATCTTCTTTTTGCATTAGTTTTATCTAAATTTCCTGCCCAGGATAGGTGGGAAACTACTTACTGGATCAAAGTCAACTTCTCTGTGGTTACATCAATGAAGAAAATGGCTCCCTGAGCAGAGTCTATCTCAAACTTAGAGCCATCCTCCTGTCTTTGTCTTTAACATGCTCCTATTGCTGGCTTGTGCCACCACACATATCGCTGTATGATTCTGTATTGTTTGTTTTGTTGCTGTTGTTTAAATTTTCATTTTTTCTAGTATTTCTTAAATCTTAACAAAGATGGAACAGGCTCGATTGAAGAATATCCTTAGGCAACTCTTTATCTGAGCTTTTATTGGTGATTTCCCAGAATGCCTTTATTTCTAATCCTGATCTCCATTTCTTTGTTTGTTTGTTTGTTTGTTTTTTTTCGAGACAGGGTTTCTCTGTAGCTTTGGAGCCCATCCTGGAACTAGCTCTTGTAGACAAGGCTGGCCTCGAACTCACAGAGATCCACCTGCCTCGGCCTCCCTAGTGCTGGGATTAAAGGCGTGCGCCACCACTGCCTGGTGTGATCTCCATTTCTTATCCTGATCTCAAGACTGGTGAATTAGCTTGACAAACACTATCGGAAGCACATTTTTTCTTGACCATTTTGATAATATCCCTTTGTGCGCATACTGATTTTTATTAAAATTCCAGTTTTCTTGCCAAAGTACATTTAGCAACAAGGACGGCATCATCAAATGTGACATAAGGTGGCCGAATAATTTTCCTGTGCACACATAGGCCAAATTTTCCTTTGCAGATTCAAGTTTAATGTTAACTCATATTTTTCAATTTTTGCATGGTTCTGATTTTGAAATAGGAGTTTCCTTCATGATGTTTTCCTGGCCTGTTCTACTGTTCATTTCTTACCATATAACAGTTCAACTTCTATTTTATCCTTAATTTTATGTACTTTAACATTAATTATGCCAGAAAGTAGTGGCACATGCCTTTATTTCCAGCAGTTCGAAGGCAGAGTCAGGCAGATCTCTGTGAGTTCAAGGCCAGCCAGGTTTACAAGATCTAGTAACAGGGCAGGTTCCAAAGCCACAGAAAAAAAACCTGCCTTGAAAACCAAAAATAAAAAAGTGGATTTATTCTTTCCTTCTTACTTCTTTAAAAAATAGAAATACCACTTTATATTTCTACATAAATTATCTTTCTCTTTTAACATTTCTATTTATTAATTTCTTTATTTTCTATATTACATAAATTGATGTAGGTGGGTCTTCTTTCTATGTGTTGCTTTCATTGGTTAATTAATAAAGAAACTGCTTGGCCTGATAGGTCAGAACATAGGTGGGTTGAGTAGACAGAACAAAATGTTGGGAAGAAGGGAAGTGAGGCAGATGCCATAGCTCTCCTTTCCGAGA